>NC_077228.1:429824456-430197789 GCF_027887165.1 Monodelphis domestica | reverse complement strand
CTCAGTTTTTTTAAAAAATGTGTCTAATTCTGAGTTTTTGCTATATTGTAGGATTTTGCAGATGAATACCATACTGTACACAATGGAAATGCAGTACACCACTGCTGCTTATGCAAGTTTGTCAATGTGAGATTGGACATGGCACACTATTAGCTGATGGAATAAAAGGCGACCAACCACAGTGCTGTGTTCTGTATACTGGGCACTGATTGGCTCAGTGACTGTAGCATTGATCTATTTGCTCTATCACACTGTGCCCATATGTTCAGCATCTCTCTTTGTCCACTTCAAATTGAGGTCTGATTGCTGTGCTCTGCAGTGTTCTGTTTTATGAGGTTTTCATAAAAGTTTGAATTTATTTCAAACCCTATGCCACCCAAATGTTCTTTGCCTTCTAAGGCTTCTGGCAGTGAACCCAAGCTCTGGAGGAAGATGCTTATCATCAAAGAATAATAAAATAAATATAATCCTGCTACTTCATGGATTTTCACCTATTGCATGTGTCTTTGGAATGTAACTCCCTCAATAGGTGAGGGATCACTGTAGTACAATTTCTTACTTATCCCATTGCTCAAAATCTATCTTCTGAGATTTGCTAATTTAATAAATATCTTTATTTAAAGTGCAGACATTCTTTGTGTTTTTATTAGTGCTTTAATTTGGCTATTGGTCATTCATATGTGCATGTGAAATAGTTTAAGCAACTTTCATTCTGATATCTTTGACCTCAAGTTTACCATCCCTTAGAAAGGAATGGTGAATGTTGGACAAAGTGGAGGTCCTCTTCCTTTTCCACTGAAGGACTTCCCTTGGAAGATTTCTGCAATGTTTCTTATAGCCTGTTTGTTATAGAATCAAACTAGAGATACATGTGCGTCTATAAATGAATAGGAACAACCACTAATACTAGTTGTATTTCGTATCTTCTCCCTCCCTCCCTCCCCTTAGATTGGGAACATAATGATCAAATAGAAAAATAGACTAAAATTTTTAAAATTCTATTTCTAAGTCCAGTTCCTGACTATATAATGAGCCTTTATGGGCAAATCATTCAGTTTGTCTATTTCTCAAGTTATTTAACTGGGTGACCCAGTGGTTAGAATGTCAGACTTATAGTTCTGAAGACCTGAATAAAAACTATGACTTGGATACTTACTAGATAAATGACAGTGATATTTCTATAAAATTCCATTCCCACCATCAATGACAATGGAGCCAACACAACAGAACTCTAAAATTTCCATCTCTCATGTACTGAATGAGGAAGTAGAAATAGCACTTACAGAGACAAAGTTGTAAAGCTTAGAACACTATACTCTCCAAATAATCAAAGTTCTGAATGACCTAAAAGTTTACATGGCTGGTATAGATAGGCTACAGTAGTGGTGGCGAGCCTTTTAGAGACTTATTGCCAAAATTGCACTTGTTTGCCACATATGAGCCTCTTCCTTACCCCAGATAGGGGAGGGAAGAAGCAGTTCCTTTGGGCTGCTGGCCAGAGTGGCAGGTTATAAGAGAAATGTCTTCAGGCATGTATGGAGAGGGACAGGGAGCAGCCCCCTCTGGCACACATGCCATAGGCTCACCAACATAGGGCTATAGTATATTTTTAATAAAGATGCATATGTAAGAAATTATGGTGTGAGGAGTATATCATCCAGGAAATGTACAATAAGAAAAAGGGGTAAGCATGTCATATAGGTAAGTATAAGATGGAATGGGAATGAGCATTTGCATAGCACCTATTATATTTCAGGCACTATGCTCTTACAAATATTATTTCATTAATCTTCACAATGATCCTGTGATCATTCCCTCTTTATAATTGAGGAAACTGAGGCAGGCAGAGGTTAACTGACTTGCCCAGATCATACAACTAGGAAGTGTCTGAGACCACATTTGAACTCAGATCTTCCTGATTCCAGCCCCAGGATTCTGTCTACTACATCTCCATCTACCTTTAACATAACAAGTAGAAAGTCTAATTCCTCTACTGGTACCCATGACATGTAAAAAGATGCAGGAGACCTATGAGAGAACACTGGGAAGAATCCTACAGGATGAGAAGATGAGGGTGGGTCATGCTCTCACCTAACAGAATGATGACATCATTCATTCACTGCAGAGGTACAATATAAGTCAGACTGGCAGATATGAATTTGTTCTGCTTGAAGAAAATCTGCATATAAAAATTTGTACTCACTAAGTGGGCAAATAAAAGAATGATTATTTTCATTACAGAAGTATTTTCTTCCAGGTCCTTTTGTAAAGTAATCTCTTCTTTTTATTATTTTATTATTTGGTTATAGATTATAAATTGGGTGGGAGAAAACCAAAAAGAGCTAACAGCTGGAATCCTAATCTCTGAAAAGCCATAGCAAATTGAAAGTCAGTCAGAAAGATGAAACATCTAAAATGATGATATAAGTCAATGGGAAACTGACAATTCATTTTACAAAAACTTGATTCGTATATACATTTTCGGGACTACATCTGCTGCATCAAGCAACACAAGCCTGTGATATTTATGAGCCTAAACATGAACCATTTGAAAGGACTTTCTGAATATGAAACATATTGCTCCTTATAGAACAAGATATTAGATAGCTATAGATCTATTTCTAGAACATTCCATTCATTGCTGTTTCAAGGAATAAAATAATATTTGTAAAGTAATGACAGCTCTATCTAAAGTGGAAAGTCAAGCCACTTTGAGCAAGATAGTTGAAGGCATCCATTTATTCATGATCAGTTATTATCCATAAAAAACATAGCAAATAAGCCAAATAGGTATACATTTATCCTTCTGGGATCTCCATTTCACAGAGTAAATTGATTTAAATAAGGCTACATGTAATAGGAAAATAGGTCTTCATCAATGAGACATGTAAAACCCAGTGGAATTGTGCATTGGCTACAGGGTGGTGGGGGAGCAGAGGGGAGGGAAAAAACATGAATCATGTAACCATGGAAAATATTCTAAATTAATTAATTAATAAAAAACAATCAATAAAAATAAAAAAACTAAATAAGGCTACATCAAATAATAGGGCACCCAGGTGGCACGGTGGATAGAGTGCCAGTCCTGAAACCAGGAAGGCTCTTCTTCCCAAGTTCAGATCTGGCCTCAGACACTTCCTAGTTGTGCTACCATGGATGTGTCACTTAATCCTTTTTGCCTCAGTTCTTCATCTGTCAAATGAGAAGAAAATGGCAGATCACTCCATCTTTGCCAAGAAAACCCCATAAGGGGTCACAAAGAATCAAACACAGCTGAAACAACTGATCAACAACAACAACAACAAATAATTTTGTTTTTTTAAATCCTTTAAGCCTTAGAGATTTCAGGTAGATTGAGGCAAACACAAGACAAGATCATTATATTTTATTTTTGAATGGAAAATCTTACTTTAAGTGCTTGCAAATTTACCTGGCAGAGTCTTGAAGTAGTCAATGGAATTGCATACTGGAGTCACTATGTACACCAAAGGAGAATACTTCCCCCTTCCCAGGCAGCTTTAGATTCAACAAAATCTTTCCAGTTGGAGGCCTGGATTTCCACCAGTTAAAAATTTCAGGAATAAGAACATTGATTTATGAATGAACTAGTGAACTCATTACTGAACTCACCCATAGTGAATTTGGTCTCCAAGTAATTTTTTCCTATTGAATATCAAGAGACAATAAGGAAACCTAATAGTCTGTTTCTTTTAATGCTTATGTCTGACTAGTTCATAGCATTTAGAACTGGAAAAGACCTAAGAGATTAGTCTAACTTTCTTATTTTGTGTGGGAAAACTGAGCGTGACAATTGAAATGATTTATTCAAGGTTACACAGGTCCCAAGTATTGAAATCAGGATGCGCAAAAAAGTACCTACAGGATAAATAGGAAATGATCTAGAGAGGAAAGGCATTAGAATAAAGAGAGATTAGGAAAAGCTTACTATAGAAGGTGGGATTTTATCTGGGTCTTATAGAAAGCCAGAGAATCCAAGAAGTGGAGCTGAGGAAGGAGGAACATTCCAGGCATGGGTAACAGACAGAAAATGCCTGGAGCTGAGAGATGGAAAGTTTTATTTGTGGATCAGCAAAAAATTCAATATCTCTGTATTGAAGAATATTTAGTAAGGGGGAAGATAATTAGAAACATGAGGGAGGTAGGAAATGGGGGTGGTTATTACCCCTTTCTCTGCCTTTACTTTCCTTCCTTCTCACTCTGGACTCTTTAGTGGACTGGTTCAAATCTATACCATTATCTACTCTTAAATTATTTGGTTCTTGCCCTGTAAGAACTATGTCTCCTTTATCTCCTCCTCTTCTTCCTCTTCTCTTCCTCCTCTTTCTCTTTCTTCTTCCCTTCTGTTTTCGTACCAAGACAGAAGAGCATTAAGGGCTAGGCAGTCAGGGTCAAACAGGTAGGAAGTGTCTGAAATCAAATTTGAACCCAGGACCTCCTGACTCTAGGTCTAGTGCTCTATCCACTGTGCCACCTAACTACCCTTTTCCTATAACTTCTTATGTATTGCCAAATTCCAACCCTGGGTTACTCTTACTGTGTTTACCATTTCCTTCCCTGATGCCTACAAACATGTTAGAATGTCCTTGTGAGTAAGGCTTATCTCATTCATCCTGTTTTTATATCCCTCACTCAATATTGAGCACAGAAGAGATGTTTAATCAATGCTTCTTGGTTGCTGGATGTCTCCATCTCTCCTATCCTTAAAAAACCCAACCTTACTACACTTCATCATGACATCGAGCTATCATACAGTATTTATTTCTCCCTTTTCAGACAAACTCATAGGCTAAAACCTAACCAAAGTGAACCTGTCCCTACTCATTGTCTTCAGTCACTCACTTCTCTGTGCTTTGAAGGCTGGCTTCAGACCTCATCATTGAAATGGAACTCTTCCTTCCAAAATTGCCAATGATTTTGAATTTCTTTCTTATCCTGCAGTTTTCCCTCTATACAATACCAAATTAGTAAAGAGGGCATCTCATCTTAGTGTTCTGGGACTTTGCTATCAACTTGTACTTTTTAAAAAAAAATTAAAAACCCTTACTTTCCATCTCTGAATCAATATTATGTATTGGTTCCAGGACAGAAGAGTGGTAAGGGCTAGGCAGTGGGGGTTAAGTGACTTGTCCAGGGTCACACTGCTAGGAAGTATCTGAGGTCACATTTGAACCCAGGACCTCCCATCTGGACTGATTATCCACAGAGCTACCTAGCTGCCCCCTATCAACTTGTTTTATATAGAGCAGAGTTCACTATGATATTGGTTTGTCTTGGACCCTACTCTAAACGGGGTTACTTGTTCAAAGATTGGGGTATTGTTATAAGGTAATGCCATCATGGCTTGACTCCTACAGGTATCGTTAAAGCTCCAGTATAATAATATATTTAGTGGAATGAAATAATTGCATTTCTTAATCTACTTAAAATAGCTAGTTTAATTTATTCAGCATACTGGATAATTCTGAAAATATGGGGAGTATAATTTAATTTAATAAATATTTACTAAATATAGTATGTCCAAGGTTCTAGACTTTGGTCAAGGGATGCAACTACAAAAAAAGTAACAGTCCTTGTCCTTGAGGCACTTATATTTGGGGAGGGAGAGGGAGATTCACAGCATATGCACAAAGAGAGGGAGCAGCTAAGTGGCTCAGTAGCTCCCTCAGTTAAGCACTTCTCAAAAATTATCTCATTTGAGGGTGCTGCTGGGTGGCTCAGCAGATGGAGAGCCAGGTCTTGAGATGGGAGGTCCTGGGTTCAAATTTGACCTCAGACATTTCCCATTTGTGTGACCCTGGGCAAGCCACTTAAACCACCATTGTGTAGCCCTTGCTGTTCTTCTGCTTTGGAAACAATATACAGTATTGATTCCAAGACCGAAGATAATGGTTTTATTTTTTTAAAATAACAATTAGATAAATATGAAGTATGCACAAAGTAATTTCAAGAGGGAAATAGTGCTAACAACTTTCATCTCACACAGCCTATACGGTACACGAATAAACTATTGTTGTGGTGCACCTCAACACCAGAAAAGCTTATTGAATAGGGAGACAATTTTTTTTTCTCACAGTGATCATGGTTTTATTTTTCCCTCAGAGGTTCCTGACACTGGTTGGCATGACCAGGCCTTTTGAGCTGAATTCTACTAAGTAATTACAAACTAAAGTAGATTGCACGTACACATAAATTAGGACCTTGGGTAATGAAAGAATGTGCCAGAACTCAGCCTCAGCAAGATTAAGTCTGTTATTTCAAATGGGCATATTGCATTTTGGCAGGGAAGGTTGCTATTTGGGGGGCTTATATTTAATTACTGTGAACTTAGACTAGCTCTTCATTTCTAGAGTGAAATTCTCCCAAAGCCAACTTGCTTTTAAGACTGTAGAACTTGACCGATGAAAGCATGCTTTTGCCCTATTTCCTCATTTGTGAGAACCAAATAATTCTGGTGCTGGGATGCCTTACTGATTCTGCCTCTCTTGCAGAAAGTTTCATACTATGCCCTTCTTTATTAATATGAATTTCAACAAAGGAGCCAACAACCACTTAAATCCCTCAACTGCCTCTAAATCTGAGCAGCTGTATCATGAGTCACTTCAGGATCAACTCATTGAATGGGCTTCTGTACTTCCACTCAGAGGACTTAGCACACCCTCCTCCAAATCCTTGGTCTCCCCAACAGCAGTGATACAAATGAAATGAAGAAGATTAAGTGGCAGCTTTTTAGAAAATCTTCAAAGGCAGTGTGATTGTGGAGGGAGCAGCAGTAGACTCCGGAAAATGGTAGACTTCACTTCGGGAACTTAAAAAAGCCTTTAAACTCAGTGCAATTGGTTTTTGCAGGAGAAAAGCAGAATCGCTAATGCCTACTTCCTAGTGACCTCGCTGGGTGTTGTTAGCATGAATGTCATCACAGATGAAAGTACTTTGAGTGGAATACATCATGCTTCACAGGAGGCAAATAGTCAATCTATTCGATGATGGCAATACACACATTTAAAATAACTGTAGCAAACCTTTCTGCAGTATTTGATCCAGTTAACCACTCACCCTCCTTTCTTCATTTTCTCTTCTTCCTTTGCTCTTAAGACACTTCTTTCTGGGTTCTTCTTCTGCTTTGAGGTTTGCAGAGTGCTTATGTCCATTTTCTTATTTGAACCTTCCAATATTCTAGGTCTTGATTACTACCAAAAAAAAAAATCTTCCTACCTTGTCCATCTTCAGTCTCTCCGTTCCAATCTATTCTTCACATGGTCATGTCTGTTCTGTCTCCACATTCATGCAGGCTATCACCCAGACTTGAAATTCGCTTCTTCCATGTGTTAAAATTCTCCTCCTTCAAGGCATGGTTCAGGGGTTACTTTCTCTATGAAAAGTTCCCTTATCTTCTGCTGAAAGTGATCTCATTTCCTCCTGCCATTTTCTTTTAACACTTTCTTTGGCTCTCTCTCTTTTAAAAAAAAAATTATCTTCATTATCATGCAAAACACACTTCCATGTTGGTCATTGTTGTAAGAGCACACTCACAGATATAAATAAAATAATTTATTTTTTGGATATAAATAAAACCATATATATATATTTATTCGAATACATATAAATATGTATTCGCTATAAATAAAACTAAACAAAACCATAAATACACTAATGTGAAAGACGACTCCAACAGTTTTTTCTCTGGAGGTGGATACCATCCCCAATCATAAGTCCTTCAGGATTGTTCCAGATCATTGCATATCTGAGAGTAGCCAAGTTTTCACAGATAATTGTTGTCCAATATTGCTGTTACTCTATGTAATGTTCTCCCAACTCTATTTATTTCACTCTGCATCAGTTCCTGCAGATCTTTCCAGCTTTTTCTGAAATCATCTTGCTTATCATTTCTTATAGCACAATAGTATTCCATTACCAACATATACCACAATTTGTTCAGCCAATTGATGGACAATCCCTCAAGTTTCAATTCTTTGCCTCTACAAAAAGAGCTGCTATAAATATTTTTGTATAAGTAGGTCCTTTCCCCTTTATGATTATCTCTTTGGGATACAGACCCAGTAGAGGCATTAATGGATCAAAGGGTATGTACACTTTCATAACCCTTTGGGCATAGTTTCAAATTGCCTTCCAGAATGGTTGATTCAGTCCACAATTCCACTAACAATGCATTAGTGTCCAAATTTTATATTTGTGTCTCTCCTAAAGCATAGGCAATGGCCAATGGCTCAAGCTCTGAGGGGAACTCAGTCAGAAAAAAGATATCTATACTAGTGTAATATCAGAAGTGGAGTCATCCTAATGGATGATATTTATTACTATTTAATTGGAATGTACTGACACCTATTCACTCTTGTATTGGCTCTCTCATTTCCAACCTGCTTTCACCCTGGCAGGTCTGGATTCTTTGAGATAAGCCACCATCACCTCAGATTATAGTCAAAACTCTCAGGTGGTAGGGGATAACCTTGCTGAGGGGGGAATATACTCTCCCTAATGACCATTCCAATTCTTGCACCCCCATTCATTATGTTTTCTATATCTACAACTAGCCATTCACAAAGCAAATACACCTACACAGTGTGTAATATTAACATGAACATACAATGATGATATTCTTTTAGATATTAAAATATAACTATTAACTTAAGGCAAAAGTAATAATGACTTTAAATATACTAATAAATTAAAGTTAATGAATAAATGATAAGCTTATGACTATATACAAAGAAACCTGTGTCATACTTTTCTTATCAATATACCCAGTATCTATGGTGAAAAGTGGACATATTCTTATAGGATTCTGGCAGAGAAGTAGCACCTAAAAGTGAGATATCTTATATTTTATGCCTTCCCCAATGTTCTTTAGTACCCTTAAGGAATTGGGGAGGGGGTAGTTTCTAGTCTATGCAATTTGCTCAAGCACCCCCACTGAATGTGTTCCCTTAATATTAGGGGTCCTAGGACTCCAGTTCCATTTGATCACTTTACAGGCAGATTAGCTTTTACTACAGAGTTGTGACTGTTTAGTTGTTTCGGTTGTGTCTGACTCTTTGTGACCCCATTTTTTAAAGCAAAGATACTGGAGTGGTTTGTCATTGACTTCTCCAGCTCATTTTATAGATGAGGAAACTGAGGCAAATGGGGTTAAATGACTTGTCCAAGGTCACACAGTTAGTAAGTATCTGAGGCCAGATTTAAACTCACGAAGATGAGTCTTCCCAACTCCATGCCCAGCACTATCTACTACACCACAAAGCTCAATTTACTAAGGAATATTTACTTCAAATGTCAACAAACAGTCCTAAGAACTCTATGGACTCTGGGCAGAAGAAAAGGATTAGGTTCATAATTTAACTCAATTCCTTATAATATAGCCCTACCAAATTCCAAATCAAAAGCCCTGCTGGGCCCCTTCTAGTCCTGGCAGCCTTTACATTATCCAGAGGAGAGAAGCAGGATGGATTTTTTTTTTCCTCCTCAACCCTCTCTGACTAGACCCCCTCACTATGGCTGCCTTGAACTCCTGCCAGGCTCTCTGGGATCTCTGTTGGAAGAGGTTTCAGGTGTTAAACCTCTTTCTTCTGGAGAGAGAGGGTTCACTTCTCTCCCCCCTCAAATCAGGCTGTCTTCTAATAAAACTGGAGTCAATTCTGGGTCCTAATAATTGAGTTTATTCAAGGGAAACAGGAAAGGGACAGGGCTGATGAATGATAAGGATTGAGATTCAGGAGGGAAAGAGGGAGAGGGGGTCCCTATCTAATTAATGCTCTTCCCTCCCAAGTTAGACAGCTCAGGTCTGATAACCTGAATCCCTGAGGGGTTCAGAGTAGAGAAACCCTGATGTCTTGGCTGGCACAGCAAGTGCCCCAAGTTCAAATTTCAAAGGGGGTTGTACAGATCTTCTTTGTGAACTGCTTGTCTCTCAAAGTCCTTGTCCATTGGCTGGGGTTTGGGAGGTTCTGGGATCAGGAATTCAGGGAGAGAAAGATCAATGACTTTGAGATTCAGACAATGTCAAAAACCCTCTACTCAGATACTCCCAGCTAGGAGTCAGTTTCAACTGCCTGGATCAGCTTTTTCTCTCACTTTCTGCCCACCACCTCCTTGGCTCCTTGCAGGATTCTTGAAGCTCTTCCAGGCTTATTCCCAAAGTTTCCAGATTTCTCTCTCTTACAACTCCCCATTTTATCTTTTCCACGCAATGTCACCTTGATCCCACGCGATGATATGCGCCTTACTTACCGTTATTCTATTATGATGATATTCTATCTATTCTACTTACTATTCCCACTTTATACCCCCACCCAAAATAAAAAATCTTAGCCTAATCTTATCTATGTCCTATTCCTAAGCCTATCTTACGCTAAGAAATGGGTTACTGGAAAGTGATTTTAGGTTGGGCGTATAAGTATAAGATGTACAGTGTAACAATTTTTTGATTTCAGGATTGACAACATAGTCTAATGCTTATTTAAAATGTATCTATTATAATGTATAGATATATACTATTCTTTTTTTTCTTTAAAGTTTAGTTCATGCTTTCCCTAATGCTGTCTCTGTGTACAGAACTTCCCTTTCCTCCTTAAACTAACTCTGTCCCTTCTGTTAAGGGTTAATATGTTAATTCCTTCCTATTCTAAGTTAGTCTATTAGCATGTTAGTATCTACATTATGTACATGTCTGTTTCCTATACAATTATTACATATAATACATACATATTACATAAATACAGAAGCTCTGTTTTGAAGTCATCCAGACAGAAAAGTTATTCCCCTTTTTGCTTGTATGACTTCTGCCAGAGACTTACTTACAAATGTACACTTTTTCTCATGTGATGAACTGTATTTATTTATGAGATAGTCCCTAAAAATTAGTCTGATATTGTGTTTTTGTATGAATTATGTAATGTGGATGCGTATACTCACAGTCCTTCTGGTATTTCCTCTTCTCATCTTGTCTGATGAATTTTGATCATTTTCTTTCTTCTTGTGCCAGGTTTGTGTGCGTGTGTGTGTGCAATTCCCCAAGTGTGGTGTTAATTTGTATGATGGTTAATCTTAAATGACCCATTCTATTGAAATTCCTTTTCTATATTGTCCTTGATTGACAATCCCTTTCTTGTTGTTTAAGTCCATTTGCAGTCTTTGGTGTTGATTGGAGCTTTCTCAGGTCTGGATCTATTCTCCTTTACTGTGACCCATCTTGTCGGTTGTCTAACCTTGAATGTTGATTTCTTTTGTCTGATTACGGAGACATAAAGGATCATGCACATGTGTAAGATTGTTTTACTGTTGTTTTCATGGTAGTAAGAGTGGTTTTTGTATTGGGTACATGCTAGTGAGATATTTTGTAGAGCATATCTATGTTATTTTATGTGTGATTGTGTGTTATCTTCTTGTGTTATTATGTGAGTTTGTAGAGGGTTGAGATAGAAATTTGGATGGGTGTCCTTTTTGTGTTGTGTATCATTCTATTTCATCTTCACTTTTTGTTAGGCTTCCTATATTCAATGTCTCTTCTTTTTCTGCATTTTGTCTTGGAGTGTGGGCTTCTTGACTGTATTATGGGGCAATCTCTGTCTCTGTTGTTTCTGGGACATTTTGTGCATGTATGTGTTCTGTGAAAGTTTTTTCTGCTGGTTTCCTTTGAAGCAGCTTGAGTTTCTTCCATGGACTCTGGGGCAATTTCTGTTGTATCTTTTGGTGTGGCAATGTGAGCATAATGATGTTTGACATGAGAAGCATGGTACCATGGTTCTTTCCCTATAACTTTGATTGAAGTGGGAGTAGTGAGAATGACTTCAAATGATCCATTCCATGTTGGTTCTGTTGGTGTTTCTTTAGTGAAAAATTTCACGTATACTTTATCCCTTGACTTGATGTTATATAATGAGAAATCTAGTGGTACCCTTTGCACTAACAATCCTAAACTTCTCAGTTCCTCCAACCTATCTTGTATTTCTGTCAGATAGGTGAGTAGTTGGCATTCTCCTCCTAGCATGGATATATAAGATGGTTTAGCAGTCCTTCCATGCCATAAAGGTTGTCCAAAAAGTATCTTGTAAGGGGAAATACTCAAGTCTCCTCGGTTTAGTCCTGAGATAGAACAGTGCAAGAGGGAGAACTTCTGTCCATGTGAGGTGTGTTTGTGCACAGAGTTTCCCTATGGTGGTTTTAAATTCTTTGTTCATTTTTTCCACTTGCCCTGAACTCTCTGGCCTATAGATATCATGTAGCCTTCCATTTATTCCCAGATTTTTATAAACTTTTTGCAATATATGTGATGTAAAATGAGTTCCCCTATCCAAGTCAATAGTGTCTGGTATCATATCTGGGGATTATTTATTTTAGTAATGTTCTAACTACCAAAGCTGTATTATTCTTTTTAGCTGGATATGCCTCTGTCCATCTTGCAAATCTGTCCACTACATACCACTAATGCATATTTATATCCCCTGTCACTAGGCATGTTTATATCATCTATCTGCAAGCATTGGAAGGGTGTGTAAGCTAGTGGTCTCCCTCCCAATGCCTTGCTCTTGAAATGACCTTGATTGAATCATCTACAAGGTCATATGCCTGACAAACTCTAATTGCATGTGTGGATATCCGTGGCGTGACCCAAAAGCATCTTATGTCATCTAATAATGATTGCATTCATCAAGGGTGAAGGACAGCAACAAAGCAGCAATAGATAACAGGACTGGACCAGGAGTCAGGAAAATATGAGTTCAAATCTGGCCTCAGATATGTATTAGCTGTATGACTATGGAAGAGGCACTGAAACCTCTCTTTTCCTTAGTTTCCTCATCTGTAAAATGGAGATAACAATAGTAACTATGCCCTGTGGCCATTGTGAACATCAAATGAGATAATATTGGTAAAGCACTTTAAAAGCCCAGTGACTGGAAAATAGTAGGTTCCATATAAATGCTGTTGCTACTATTACTAGTTTATAATTATTATGTAAGTACCTAAGGAATGATGGAAAATGCTCATTCTTTCTTAAGGAAAGAGAAATATATTAAAAATATGATCCTCCTAATTTTAGCATTCTTTTTCTTTTTGGTGAAATAATCTGAGGACCGAGAATGTGCTTCTCACTCAGCACTTATTCTACTTTGGTTGGAAGAGAACAGCTTAAGGAGCCAGGCACCCAGAATCAATCTGTGGACATTGTTCACAGTTACATCAACTGGAATATTGCCTTTAGGCATGAAGAACTGAGAAAAACTACCCCAGATAACCTCATAGAAGTCACCAAAAAACTAGGAAATGAAAATTGCTTTTGAGGATTGTTAACCCCCAGAGGAAATGAAGTACTAACTTAAGTTTTGCTTTCCAACCCGAACTCCTAGGAAACAAGACCCTCAGACCTCAGTCTTGATGAAAAGCCTCTGAATGAGAGATAAAGGCAGAAAATCCTTAGGAGCACCTATTGCATTGATACATTCAATTAGAGCAGCAGTTCTCAACCTCTCAATTTGTAGCAATGAGAATACATAATGCATATCGGGTATTTACATTCCGAATCATAACTGTAGCAAAATTACAATTTTGAAGTAGCCACCAAAATAATTTTTTAGTTTGGGGTCACTGCAACATGAGGAACTGTATTGTGGGGTCACAGCATTAGAAAGGTTGAGAACCACTGGATTAGAGTAATGGCTGTGTAAAATGGCTTGAAAATTTCCTCTCAAATAATCTATGTACCCAGCATCTGAAATCCTAGGGAATTTCATCATCTTTGCAAAAATGGCTCCTTGAAGGCAGATATCATCATCATATTTTTTTCTGGGTCCCTGCAGTGCCTAATAATGCTATTGAAGAAACTATCTGTAAAATGCCTTTATCATTACATGCCTGGAAATCTAATGGAACTATTGTGAAAAGATTATTATTCACCCCTCCATTTATATCTCTCTCTAACTCCTTGCTCCCCTGAACACTCATTGAGTGAGTGTGGCACCAAGCTCAGTTGATAGGCATAAGTATCATGGCATACCCCATTCATCTGTGCTCATAGTCATATGTCCAGGTGGTAGGGGCAGATTACCATGTTTTCTGGTATGGACATAGAAGCATCAGGTCCATTAACTGATGCATCAATGTAAAGTGGGATTCCCTTCATTTTGTGAATCAGGAGGATGTATTGATTGAGATGTATGAATGGGGTTCCAATGGAGGTTCCTTACTACAGGAGGTTCCCAGGATACTTAGGATGACTTAGGAGTGACATAAAAGAGATTTAAATGGAGGGGCATATGTTTGCACTGATAGACTATCATCAAATGCTCTGTGTTACCACCACATTCTCTCTTATCCAAGCATGGGCTATTCTGCGTATCTCACCAAAACACTATATACTAGTACCCCTTCCTATTCCCTTAAATTCATGCATTTAAATAATTTTGGCTGTTATATAAGTGCTATCATCCATCTGCCTTTCCCTTTAGTTGTTCCCTATAACAATGAGATCAGTCAAGACGAATCTTTCCTTCATACACATATATGCTCTAAAGGACTTCTGAAGTCATCTGGCTGAACCCTTTCCCCTTAATTTTGCAGATGAAGAAATTGAAGTCTGAGGAAGTAAAATGGTATCAGAGATGGGATCCAAATTCAGATGCTCTGACCCATATCCCAATACTATTTCCATTGTTTCACATGATCTTCCTTGGGCATGGACCTCACTGCTTTTCTTTTCATCTTCCCAGTCCCATATAACCCTGATTTACTTAATCTAGAATGTGGGAGAGAAAATTCATGTGGAAAACAAAAAAATAGAATATTCATTTATTTTTAGAAATATTTATTTATGTTATATTTATTGATTTATTTAGACTATTTTCCTTGGTTATATGATTCATGATTTTCTTCTTCCCTCTTCCCTCCTCCCTCCTAGAGCTGACAAGCAATTCCACTAGGTTATACATGCATCATTACTCAAAACCTGTTTCCATGTTATTCATATTTGCAATAGAGTGATCTTTTAATATCAAAACCATAATCATCACTTCTGGGTTAAGATGGCCACAATGTAGAAGCAAGGATCTTCCTCTCCTCACCACCAACCAATATAAGGGGCCTCAAAAAGGACAAAAAAACAAAATTAGATGAGTGAAGTGGCTCCACTATAGGATACAGCCTTGAAGGTAGGAGGGATTTGGACATTTCCACACTATAAGGGGGTTAAATAATTCCCCTCAAAGTGCAAGCTGATCACTCCCCAAACCCACTCCAACTACAATGCGGGAGTCAGAACCAGCTTGCCAGAATCAGAGTGAGTGAGAGGCAATCTCTAGGTTCTCAGAAGCTGGCTCAGAACACCACAGAGTAACCCCTGAGAGCAGCAGACTTGGGATCCCAGGAGGCTGAGGAACAAGGACCTTGGGCATAGAGATAGAACAGAGAGGGGAAGCACACAGTAGACAACACAGAGACTTTATAAATAGCCTCAGGGAAAAACCACTCCATAGCTCAATACCCAGAGATCTTGTCCTCCTCACTTGGACTTCTGGCTGGGAAGGGAAGGAAAAACCAAGAAAGCAATGACCACCAGCAGCCAAGAAAATTTGTAATTACCAAAAAAGAAAGAAAGAAAGAAAAGAAAAAGCCTCTGACTGGATAATTTCTACTTAGAGAAACAACAGACTACAGAGGATATAGTAGTGGATCACAAACAAGTAAACACATCCAAACTTTCTCAAAAAAAATGAAATTGGTCACAAGGTTTCCAAGAAATCAGGCTGGAATTTGAGAACCAAGTTAAAAAGATAAAGAGAAACTTGGTAAGAAAAGTGGTAAATAGTTCAAAAAGAAAATAATCCAAGAGACAGAATTTCCCACTTGGAAAAAGAAGCCCAGAAATCAAATGAAATGATAAGCAAATTGAAGACCAGAAATGACCTGCTGAAAGCCATGAAAAGCTGAAAACCAGTCTTTAAAGGCCAGAATTGGGCAAGTGAAGCTAATGATCTCACAAGACAGTGAGAATTAATGAAGCAAAATAAAAAGAATGACAAAATAGAAGGAAGCATGAAATTTTTCACTGAGAAAATGACTGATCTGGAAAACTGATCTAGAAGAGACAACTTGAGAATCATTGGTCTACTGGAAAATCTAGAAATAAATAGAAACATTGACATCATACTACAAGAAATTATCCAAGAAAACTGTCTTGATGTTCTTCAACAGGAGGGCAAAATAGACATTGAAAGAATCCATACATCACTCTCTATATTAAATCCTCAAAAGACAACCTCCATGACTATAACTGCCAAATTCAAGAGCTTCTGAGCTAAGGAGAAAATAGTACAAGAATCCAGAAATAGACAATTCAGACATCAAGGAGCACCAATCAGGATTACATGGGATCTAGCAGACTCCACACTAAGTGACTGCAAGGCTTCAAATATGATATTCAGAAAGGCAAGAGAATTGAGTCTACAACCAAGGATCAGCTACCCAATCAAAATTATATACTTCCAGAGAAAAGTATAGGTATTCAACAAAACAGAAGATTTCCAAGTATTTGTAAAGAAAAGACCAGAACTAAATGGAAAGTTTGATATCCAAAAACAGAAATCATGAGAAAACTGAGATGGTAAATAAGAGAGTGGAAAAAAAAAACTAATTTTTTTCTTTAAGGGCTTCAATAATGTAAAATTGTTTATATTCCTATATGGAAAAACGTTATTTGTAACTTTCAAAAATTGTGTTCTCTATTATAGTAGTTAGAAGAATTATTCATAGGTAGAGATTGGGGTACTAAGTGGTTTAAGATGATCTGCAAAAAAGGGGGGGATAGAGGATAGTACCAAAAGAAACAAAGGGAATAAGAAAAATAGGATAATCTATACCACACAAAGAGGTGCATGGGAGGGGGAGGAGAAGAATACTATTATAACAAGAAGAGGAAGAGAGTGCTAATAGGAAATACTCAAACCTTACTCTCAGTGGAATTAAATCTGAGAGGGAAAACCATCTAGATCCATTGGGGTATTGAATTCTATCTTACTCTACAAGGAAGTTGGGAGGAAAAAAACAAGGCGGGGAGTGGGGCAGGGAGTGCAAAAAGCAAAGGGGGAGGGAGGAGGAACTTAATATACCCTAATATACCCTAAAAACTTAATATACCCTAAAAAAATAAGAGGGGAATAAAAAGGGAGGGGGTGGAAAGGGAAGTAAAATAAGGGTGGGGATTAGGGGAACTGATTAAAAACAAACCACTGGAGTAGAAGGAAATAGCAAAAGAAGAAAGGGCAATCTATGGGATGCAGCCAAAGCAGTACTCAGGGGGAAATTTATATCCTTGAGTTCATATATTAATAAATTAGAGATGGCAGAGTTCAATAAATTGGGCATGCAAATTAAAAAAAAACTAGAAAGTCAACTAATTAAAAATATCCAAATAAAAACTGAATTAGAAATCCTAAAAATTAAAGGAGAAATTTAAAAAAATTGTAAGTGAAAGAACTACTGAATTAATAAATAAGATGGGGAAATAAATAAGACTTTGAAAAAAATAAAATGGACAAAGTACTGGTTAATCTAATAAAAAAGGAAAGAAGAAAACCACATTAACAGTATTGAAGATGAAAAAGGAGACCTCACCTCTAATGAAGAGGAAATTAAGGCAATCATTAAAAATTATTTTGCCCAATTATCTGGAAATATATACAGCAATCTAGATGATATGGATGAATATTTACAAAAACATAAATTTCCTGGATTAACAGAAGAAATAGAATACCCATATGAGAAAAAGAAATTGCTCAAACCATCAAAGAACTCCCTAAGAAAAAATCCCCACAAGTCAATTTTATCAAAACATTTAAAGAACAACTAATCACAATACTACACAAACTATTTGACAAAATGAGCAAAGGAGTTTTACCAAATACCTTTTATGATGAAAATATGGTACTGATTCCAAAGCTAAGCAGATCAAAAATAAAGAAAGAAAACTATAGGCAAATCACCTTAATGAACATAGATTCAACAATTTGAAAAGAATACTAGCAAAAAATTAACTAAAAAGTTAGTAGAAATAATCAACAACTTTAGCAAAGTTGCAGGATACAAAATAAACCCACATAAATCATCAGCATTTCTATATATTTCCAACACATTCCAAAAGTGAGAGTTAGAAAGAGAAATTCCATTTAAAATCACCCTAGACAATATAAGATACTTAGGAATCTATTTGCCAAGACAAACACAGAAATCATATGAACGCAACTACAAAACACTTTCCACACAATTAAAACTAGAACTAAACAATAGGAAAAAGATTAATTGCTCATGGGTAGGACAAGCTAACATAATAAAAATGACAATCCTACCTAAACTAATTCATTTATTCAGTGCCACACCTATCAAACTACCAAGAAACATTTTTACTGAATTAGAAAAAAAACTATAAAAATTCATTTGGATGGACAAAAGATCAAGAATATCAAGGCATATAATAAAAAAAATGTGAAGGATGGGGGTCTAGCAGTACCAGATCTTTAACTGTACTATAAAGCAGTGGTCATCAAAACAACATGGTACTGGCTAAGAGACAGAATGGAGGATCAGTGGAATAGACTTGGGGCAAGACAGTGTAAGATAAACCCAAAGATCCCAACTTTTGGGACAAAAATCCACTATTTGACAAAAACTGCTGGGAAAATTGGAAAACAGTATTGGAGAGATTAATATATCATACCCTACACCAAGATAAACTCATAATGGGTGAATGACTTGAACATAAAGAAGGAAACTATAAGTACATTAGGAGAACACAGAATAGTATACCTGTCAGATCTTTGGGAAAGGAAAGATTTCAAGACTAAGCAAGAGTTATAAAAAATTACAAAATGTAAAATAAATGATTTTGTTTACATTAAATTAAAAAGGTTTTTTTTACAAACAAAACCAATGCAACCAAAATTAGAAGGGACACAACAAATGGGTGGGGAAATCTTTATAACAAAAATCTCTGACAAAAGTCTAATTACTCAAATATATAAGGAGCTAAATCAGTTGTACAAAAAGCAAGCCATTTTCATTCCCCAATTGATAAATGGGCAAGGGACCTGAATAGGCAAAATTTCAGATAAAAAATCAAAACTATTAATAAGCACATGAAAAATTGTTCTAAATTTTTTTATAATTAGAGAAATGCAAATCAAAACAACTCTGAGGTACCACTTCACCGCTAGCAGATTGGCTAACATGACATCAAAGGAAAGTAATAAATGTTGGAGGGGTAGTGGCAAAATAGGGACATTAATGCATTCCTGGTGGAGTTGTGAATTGATCCAATCATTCTGGTTGGCAATCTGGAACTATGCCCAAAGGATTAAAAAAAAAAAACTCTTTACCCTTCGACCCAGCCATAGCACTGTTGGGTTTATACCCCAAAGAGAGAGTAAGGAAAAAGACTTGTACAAAAATATTTATAGTCATGCTCTTTGTGGTGGAAATAATTGGAAAATGAGGGGATGCCTTTTGATTGGGGAATGGCTAAACAAATTATGGTATCTGTTGGTGATGGAATACTATTGTGCTTAAAGTAATAATTAACTGGAGGAATTCCATGTGAACTGGAATGACATCCAGGAATTGATGCAGAGTGAAAGAAGCAGAACCAGGAGAACCTTATACACAGAGATGTATACTCTGTGGCACAATTGAATGTAATGGACTTCTCTATTAGCAGCAATGCAATGACATGTAAGGGGGTAAATTTAGGGTTGAGACTGAATATATTATTTAGTGGTCACCAGGGATTTAAATTCTAAATCCCAATGAAATACTCAAGTCAGAATGGAATTTTATGGTGGTTTATTTATGATAGAAGGAAGAAATTAAGAAGAAGGAGAAAGGAGGAAAGGGGTAAAAATCTACTCCAGCCTGACCTGAGCCAAGGGGCCTTCCCAGAAGATTAAATCTAGCTTAGATTAAATTCCATCTAGGAGTCTTCTTCCAAGATGAGGGGCTTCCTTGGAGGCTGGAACCTTTAGAAGGGTCAAGGGAAAGGGAAGTCAGCCTTAATGTTCACCAAGTGGTCACAGCACCCACGCTTCAGAGCTCCTCCAAGTTAAGTTTTACCACTCAATTTGTAAAAGCCACAAAAGCCCCTCTCACAGGAAGTGACATGAAATATAAAGGCAATTCTTTACATCACTTCCTGTTTCTCATATGTACCAATGGCAGCTTAAACTTGGCTTAGGACAGCCCAAGGGGTCAGTCAGTCTTCTCTGATTTGTCACTTGCTAGCACATACAGATCACAGACCATCCTCCCCCACATTTAATCCTTAAGTGGGGGTGTATATATTCCTGGTTGCTAAAATTCTAAAGACTAAGCAGGGTAGAGTAAAACTAAAATTCACAGATCCAAGACATTTCTGAGGGACTTGTGAGAAAGAACACTATCCACACTCAGAGGAAGAACTGTGGGAATAGAAACACAGAAGAAAAGCAACTGCTTGATCGCATCAGTTGATGGGGATATGATTGGGGATGTAGACTCTAAATGATCACCTTAGTCCAATTATCAATTATATCAAAATAGGTCTTGATCAATGACACAAGTAAAATCCAGTGGAATTATACATTGGCTTCGGGGGTGTGGTGGTGGTGGTGGTGGATGGGAGGGAAAGAACATAACTCATGTAACCATGGAAATTTTTTTCTTAATCAATTAAATAAAATAAAAAATCCTAATCATATCTTTATTGAACCATGTGACCAATTATATGTTTTTCTTCTGCATTTCTACTCCCACAGTTCTTTCTTTGGATGTGGATAGTGTTCTTTCTCATAAGTTCCTCTGGATTGTCCTGGATCATTGCATTGCCTCTAGGAGAAAAGTCTGTTCCATTTAATTGTGCCACAATGCATGTATAATGTTCTCCTTTCACTCTACATCAATTCCTTTCTGGCTCACATCGAAATCCTCCAGTTCATTATTCCTTTCAGCCCAATAGTATTCCATCATCAACATATACCACAATTTGTTCAGCCACTCTCTAATTGATGGACACCCTCCCCTCATTTTCCAAATTTTTGCTGCCACAAAGAGTGCAGCTATGAATATTTTTGTGTAAGTCTTTTTACTTATTATCTCTTTGGGGTTACAAACCAAGCAGTGGTGCGACTGAATCAAAGGGCAGACAGTCTTTTAGTGCCCTTTGGGCATAGTTCCAAATTATCCTCCAGAATGGTTGGATTAATTCACAATTCCACCAGCAGTGTATAGTGTCCCAATTTTGTCACATCCCTTCCAACATTTATCACTTTCCTTTGCTGCCATATTGGCCAATTTGCTAGCTGTGTGGTAGTACCATAGAGTTGTTTTTATTTTCATTTCTTTAATCAAGATGGATTTAGAACAGTTTTTCATGTGATTATTGATCATTTTAATTTCTTCATCTGAGAACTGCCTATTCATGTCCTTTGGCCATTTATCAAATGGGGAATGGTTTGATTTTTTTATACAATTGACTTAGTTCCTCATATATGGGAAATTAAACCTTTGTCAGAGAGTTTTGTTATAAAATTTTGCCCCCAACTTGTTGCTTTCCTTCTAATTTTGGTTACATTGGCTTTATTTGCACAAAACCTTTTTTAATTTGATGTAATCAAAATTATTCATTTTACATTTTCTAATGTTCTCTATCTCTTCCTTTGTCTTACATTCCTTCCTTTCCCACAGATCTGACAGGTATATTATTCTATGCTCACCTAATTTATTCATGATTTCATTTTACATATTTAAGTCTTTTACCCATTTTGAATTTATCTTGGTATAGGGTGTAGGATGTTGATCTAGACCTGATTTTTTTCCACACTGTCTTCCAATTTTCGCAGCAGTTTTTGTCAAACAGTTCTTGTCCCAAAAGCTGGGAAAGAATATTCATTTCTACTGGCATAGTATACCAAATTCTTCTTGGTTCCACCTCAAGCAAACCCTCCTTTGGACTGTAATCCTTTGGAATTCTATTGCTATCATCCTAGCTAGCCAGCAGCTTTGGCAACTCCTTTCCCCCACTAGGAATTCTCCCTCCCAAACTCAACAGGGTTCTTGAGTGTTGAATTCATTTTGGATTGTCTAAATGTTTTTGTTCATAGTATTATTTTCATAACAAAAGAAACCAGGATAGTTATCTGAGTTGGTTATAATTAGCTATAGAGTCCTTACAATCTCCATATAGTCTTTCCCCAAATAGATAACAATATGCTTTCTTCCTTAGTGGAGAAATGCAGTCTCCTAACACTATTCCGGGGGAGTGAATAGCAGGCCATTGTCAAGGGCTCCACTGTGTCTAGCTACATGTGCAGATAGGAGACTTGGAAAGTCCCCCTGCCTGCTTAACATGAAGGAGCTGGTTATTGGAACCTGAGAAAAATTAAAGGCTAGAAAAATAGTGAAATCAGCCACCGTCACCCTGGCCTTCCTGTTTCCCTAAATCCAACTCAGCAGGATTATAAGGTAAAGAGAAATAATCATGCAGTACCCACAGAAACTAGCATTGGTGCTGGTACCAGGAGGCCAAGGACAGAAGGAGCTCCAGATTTAATAGGAGATTCCTTTGGCTATTGAAGTGCAGTCAAGGACCACAGCATTTCTTCTTAGCATTTCTATTTTTAGATGATGGCATTTCTTTGAGAACTTAACAGATCAGATCACAGATTCATTTATCAAAGAGAACTGAGTGGCCATTAAGCCCAACCTTTTTATTTTTAAGAATGAAGAAATAGAGGCTGAAAGAGAGTATTTGAGTTCAGGTCTTTTGATTCCGAGTCCAACACTAATTACTGAGCTACTTTAGGTACTTTATATAAAAGATAGCATGGTGGTCCAGAAAAAAGTGAGGCATTTGGAGTCAGGAAATGAAGGTTCAATTATTTCATGATTATAATACAAGTTGTATTACTTAGTAAGTTGATTATTCTTTTTGAAGTTTAATATTCTCCATTGTTAAATGTTAAATGAAGATAATGCCTCTTAGGACCATGGAGAAGAAAAACTTTTTCTACCTTAAATTGCCACATAAATGAGAATTGCTGCTGCTAATAATACTACCACTTCTATTATTATTATGATTATTATTTACTATTATTATAATTATTATTAATGAGATCTTGGCAAAATTCTAGACTGCCCTATTGAAGGGATGATTAGTCAACAAATAGGAAAGGAAGCAGCCATCACTAAGACCCAGGATATTATCATTTAAAATAGGTCATGAAGACTAATATGTCATAGACTAGGTAATTTCCTTTATTGGCAGGATTAATTCATTGGTGCATAATGATAATGTTATAATATAGGTTATCTAGATTTCAGTTGAGTTACTGACAGTCTCATGCTATCTGTAGAAACATAGAGAGATCAAGTATCAATAATTGTACAGTTAAAATGATTTGGGAGTAGATAACCAGATAGAACAAAAAAATAACTATTTCAGAATTGACTTGAAAGGAGGCATTCAAAAGAATGGCTCTGGGTTATGTGATTGGCCTGTGTTATTCAACATTTTTGCCAGCGATTGGTACCAAGGCAGAGATGGCATGCTTATAAAATTTTTAGATCATACTAATCTGAGCCCGATAATAAGAAGACTGGATAATAGCTAAGACACAAAAAAGATTTTGGCAGGCTAGGCCTTCATCTGAATCTAAGAAAATGATATGCAATAAAGGTTGATTTAAAATCTTACCCTTGAGTTAAAAAAATCAAATTTATAATAATAAGACAGGAGGAAGAGACATGGCTGGAGAGTAGCTCACATGAAAACAATGTGAAGTTTTTGTCCTTTGCAAGTTCAATATGAATCAACATCATGATTTGGCAGTCAAGAATCTAATTGATCTTAGTTTGCATCAAGAAAGACATTAAGATATATAGAAGTGATAGTTCTATCATCCTATCCCCTGGTCATACTCTAACAGTATTATATATAATTATGGGTGTCATAGTATGGCAAAGATATTATTATTGCTAAGCAAGAAAGGCTTCAAATATAGGATATAAGAGGACTGGTTGAAGAAAGTGAGTACATGTTAAACTACATTATTATTTTAGTTAATTAGTTAAATTACATTAGTTAAATTAAAATTAATTAAACTACAATTAGTTAAACTACATTAGAGAAGGCTTAGGGGCGACAATGATTATCTTCAAGTATTTGAAAGGATATAATATGAAATTAGTGAAGAAGAGAGATTATACTTGTTTTGTTTGACTTCAGTGGATAGGACTAGTAGTAATGGGTAGAAACTTGTAAAGAAGCAAATTTAAGCTTGTTATATCAGAAAACTTGAAACCAGTAGAACAGTTTAAAAAATGGAATGGGTTCTTTCTTGGAGGGAATGGGTTTCCAATCATGGAAAGCATTTAAGCAATATTTGGATGAATGCCCATTGGGTATGTTGTAAAAAGAGATTTTTCAGCTATGAGTTAGACTGGACAGCTTCTGTCTTCCCAGTCTAAGATTCTGTGAATCAGATAATTCCACAGAAAAGTAACCTTAGGCAAAAATTTAGAAATTTCAGGCTTTTTCTCTGTACTCTTCTAGCTCTCAGTACCACTTTGCTTGGATGGCAATTTCTTTTATGTCCTGAATTTTTCAGCTACAGAAGTGCCAATTTTGTGATTAATTGAAAAATGTCTTTTTAGGGAACTTGACATTTATTCGTTCTTATTTCATTTCCTGTTCTGTTTTTATATGATTATTCATTTTAGAGTAGTTTTTTAAGATTACATGGTTCAGTAAAGAAAGAACACCCTAACAGGAATGGAGGAATGGTTTAAAATAAGGAAAACTGTCAACATAATTGATTGTATTAACAACAAAAATATCATAAATCATGATTATATCAATAGATGCCGAAAAAGTCTTTGACAATATACAACATTAATTCTTATTAAAAACACTGGAAAGCATGAAATTGCTTGTCAACACCGGGAGGGGGGAGTGAAAAGGGGAGGAGACAACAAGAATCACATAACCCTGGAAAAAATTTAAAAATAAAATAAAAACTTAAAAAAATAACCACAGGCAGAATAAAATATCTAGCAGCATACATGCCAAAACAAACTCAGAAACTCAATTAACATAATTATAAAACACTTAATATGCAAATAAAGTCAGATTTAGATCTTTATTTAAATATGGAGAAATATTCATTGTTCACGATTGGACAGAGCCAATATAATTAAAACAAAAATCCTACATTAACTAATTTACTAATTTAATGTTATTCCAATTAAATTTCCAAAAATATTATTTCATTGAGCTAGAAAAATGATTAAATTAATTGGGAAAAACAAAAGATCAAGAACATCATAGTGATTAATGAAAAAAATGTAAAAGAAAGTGGTCCAGCAGTACCAGATATTAAATTGTATTATAAAGCAGTAGTTACCAAAACTAGCTGGTGCTGGCAAAGAAACAGAAAGGTAATCAGTGGAGCAGAACAGACACACAGCAAATAGTAATAAAAGATTATAGCAACCTTTTTGACAAAAAAATAAATTCAAGTTTTAGGGAAAAGAACTCAGTATTTGGTAAAAATTGCTGGCACATTTGTAAAATAGTATGGCAGAAATTAGGTATAGACCAATGTCTTACATATTTCACTAAGATAAGATCAAAATAGATACATGATCTAGACATAAAAGGAGACATCCTAAGCAAATGAAAAGAACAGGGAGCATACTACACATGAGATTTATGAATGGAAGAGGAATTCATTAATAAACAAAAATGGAAGGCATTGTGAGAAACTAAACAGATAATTTTATTACATTAAGTTAATCAGTTTCTATAAAAATAAAACTAATGCAGTCAAGATTAGAAGAAAAGCAGAAAATGGAAAAACATGAGTTTTCTCATATCTAATACCTATAGAGAACTTGGTCAAATTTATAAGAATAAGAACCATTCCCCAACTGATAAATGGGCAAAAGATGTGAAGAGACAGTTTTTAGATGAAGAAATCAAAGGTATAGATAGGTATTTACAAAAAACTGCTCTAAATCACTACTTTTAAGAGAAATATAAATCAAAACAATTTTGACGTATCATTGTACACCTATCAGATAAAAGGGCAAAATGACAAATGTTGGAGGGGATGAGGAAAAATAGGGACACGAATACACTTTTGGTGGAGCTGTGAATCGATCCAACCATTTTGAAGAGCAATGTGGAATTATGCAAAGAGTTATAAACTGTGTATGCTATTGGACCAGCAGTGCTATTGTTGGAATTATTTCCCAAGGAGATCAGGGAAAATAGTGAAAGAACTTATATGTTCAAAGATATTTATAGCAGATCTCCATGTGTTGGCAAAAAATTGGAAATTGAGGGGATGTCCATCAAAATGGCTGAACAAATTGTAGTATATGATTGTGATGAAATATTATTGTCCCATAAGACACAATGAGCAGGTTAAAAAACTTGGAAAGAAGAGTGAAATGAATAGAGAAAAGAAATATTGTATATGATAGAATTAATATTTGAAGAACAACTTGTGAATGTCCTCATCCAGAGAATGAACTGAAAACAGGAAATATGAAATATACCATCTATATATGTATCTTTTTGTCAGGTGATACCTTCTATGATGCAGGGAGAGGAGGTAGAAACTGATGTCCTTGGGAATAAATTCTATTAAGTAAATTAATTAAAAAGAAAGAAAGAACATTGGTTTTGAATCTAAATGATCTGGGTTGGTATTCTACCTCTGCCATTTTCTTTGTGTCCTTGGACCTGTCATTGAACTATTTTGGGCCTCTGTTTACTTATTTGTAAAAAGAAGGGTTTGGAATAGATGACTTCTAATAACCATTTCCTCTCTAAATCTATAATCTTGTCATTATCTTCTTTTATAATTATTTTTTATCTATAAAATGAAGACCATAATATTTTTGCCACCCATCTCAGAGTGATTGTAAAAAAGTGCTTTGTCAATCATAAAAAATTATTATTGTGAGGAGATAATGGAGAGGGGAGCTAGGTGGCACAGTGAACAGTGTGACAAACATGGAGTCAGGGAAATTCATCTTCCTGAGTTAAAATCTTATCTCAGACACTTACTAGTTGCATCACTGTGGGCAAGTAACTGAACCCTGTTTGGCTCAGTTTCCCTATCTGTAAAATGAGCTGGAGAAAGAAATGGCAAATAACTTCAGAATATTTATCCCCCAAAATCCAGATGGGGTCATAAAATTGGACATGAATAACAATGGAAGTGGACTGAAAAATAAGAGAAAAGGGAAAACATTTTAAAATAGAATTTTAGAATTTGGAAGGGATCTTGGAGGCCATCTTGTAGAACCTCCTCATTTTACAGATGAGGAAACCATTGCTCAATAAGGGTAAAAAACTTGTAAAAGGTCACATAGCAGAGCTATGATTTAAAAAAAAAAACTCTTACCATGTGTCTTGGTATCAATTCTAAAACAGAATTGCAGGAAGGGCTGGGCAATTGGGGTATTTGAGGCTATATTTGAACCCAGGTCCTGCTGACTCCAGGCCTGGTGCTCTAGCCATAGCTTCCCTAGAGTTATAATTTTAAAGTTGGTTCTCAGTCCTTTAAATCCAATATTGTTTTCATTAAACAAAATTCCTCTTTGGAAGAGAGAAAACAAGCCAGGGAAGATCAAGGAGGGAAGTCAGGAGTCCAGACACAAGGTGAAAGGGAGAAAGGAGAGCAGATGGGATTAAGGTGAGATCAAAAGCATGGCTGACATCAGGCAGGTAGGAAAAGAGCCAAATTCATACACCAGGCAGTGGGAGAACCTTTCATTCCCCAGCAGTGGGGGCCATCCAGGACTCTACATATTGCTCATTCTTCTGAAGCTTTCTGATCACAGGTTACACTCTGTCCCAAGTACCATTGTCTCAGTTCTACTTGAGTTGGTTTGACCAATGACTAGGAAAAGCTGCCTCAGGTATAATTGCTTAAATGATCCTCTGAGTTAAAGAGACCAAGGTCTAAAAATTCCTGAAAGGAAATCCATCAACGCTCCTTATTTTCCACCCCATACTGTGTCTGTGGCAGTCACACAGGAGGCTGTAAAAAAAGAGTTGTTGGCTCTCGCTTGCTTTATCAGGGGGAAAACATGCTGTTCTCTGACCTTGCAGGGCCACTGCCCCCGTTGACTGACAGTCTTGACCATCAGAACCCAAGCTGCCTCAGTACACAGCTTAGAGTTCATCCTAAATGATGCTACTGGAAGCTGGACACATACGCGTAACCCAGACATGTTAAGGGTCAGTGAACCAGTAGCATTCAGGTTAGTTAGAACAATGTCAGATGCTATGATTCCTGAGAAGTGCTGACAAAAGGGACTTCCTCCCTAGGAAGGGCTGATAGACGTCTGTGCCAATTTTCTCTTTGCCACCACCGCTGCTCCCCACTCAATTTTATTTATTTTGAAAGCACACGCTGAAATCAGGGCCATTTAAAAACATGCTTATTTGCAGATAAATTTTACTTGCTGTTTCTTTAGCTGAAGTATCAGATTATAGATAGAAGAATAATTGTAGATCTGCATTTGTTTATTCATCCAACACATCTATGTGCAGGATCTGAGACTAAGAGCCTGGGGGAGGGAGTACCTAAAGATGATCAATCAATCAGCTTTTATAAAGGACTTACTTTGTTAAGTCAGAAAGCATTTTTTAAGAACTTACTGTGTAGGTGCAGGTTGGTGGCTCAGTGGATAAAGAGCCAACCCTGGAGCCTGGAGGAGCTAAGTTTAGGTCTAACCTCAGTTACTTTCTACTTATGTGACCCTGGGCAAGGCACTTAAGCCAAGTTCTCTAGTTCTTACCACTCTTTTGTCTTGAAACCCATAATTAGTATTAATTCTTTAAAAAGAATACTCTTACCTTCTGTCTTAGAATCAATATTGTATACTAGTTCCAAGGCAGAAGAGCAGTACAGGTTAGGCAATGGATTTGCCCCGATCAGTTCTGAACCCAGGACTTCCTATCTCTAGGCTTCGGTCTCAATCCACAGAACCACCTAGTTATCCCTCTTAGTATTGATTCTAAGACAGAAGGTAAGAGTTAACAGGTATCATGCCAAGCACTGCGAATACAAAAACAAGCAGAAAGAGACGATCCCTATCCTCAAGGAGCCTATATTCCAATGGGAAAAGACAACACAAAAAAGAAAAAGAAAAAAGATGGAGGTGAGGCAGGAAGAAGAGATGAAGGTACCTGCTGGTTCAGGGGCATGGCAGAAAGCATTTGAAAACTTCTCTGTCAGAATGGGAAGATGAGAATGATTTATTCCAATGGCCATGCAGGTGGCTAAAGTAGGCACTGTGGAGCTTGCAACATTGCAGGAGTCCTGACTTTTGTCCTGACACTGGACTTTGAGGCCTTTGGAATTATTAGGCTGGGAGCAGCTAGATAGCCCAGTGGATTGAGACTTAGATCTAGGAATGGGAGATTTTGGATTCAAATCTGGCATTAGATACTTCATATTTGCGTGACCTTGGGTAAGTCACTTCATTCCTATTGCCAACCCTTTACCACTCTTCTGCCTTGGAACCAATATACAGCATTGATTCTAAGATGGAAGGTAAGGGTTTAAAAAAATAACCATTGGACAACCAAAGTCATAATAAAAGAAAGCCTTGACAGCATGTTTTAAGAGATTATCAAGGAAAACTGCCCAGATAACTTAAATGAAGGGTAAAAGAAAAATGGAAAAATCCATAGGTCACCTTCTGAAAGAGATCCCAGAATGAACACTCTTTTATTGCAAAATTCTAGATCTCCCAGGTCTAAGAAAAAATATATTTCAAGCAGCCAGCAAGAAACAATTAAAGCATTAAGAAGACACAGTCAGGATTACACACAATTTAACAGCTTCTCCCTTAAAAGAGCAGAGGGATTAGAATTTGATATTCTGGTAAGCAAAGAATCTATTATTACAAACAAGAATAATTTACTCAGCAAAACACAGCATTATGCCTCAGGGTGGGAAATGGATATTTAGTGAAATAAAGAATTTTCAAAAGACTAGAGCAAAATAGAAAATTTGACATCCAAATATAAGACTCAAGAGAAGCATGAAAAGATAAACATGAAAGAGTAATTATGAGTCTCAATAAAATTACTCTGTTTACATTCCTATATGTGAGTGCAACTCCTAAGAAATTTATCATTATTAGGGCAGTTAAAAGGAGTGTAAATAGACAGTGGTCATGAATGTGATAATATTGGACTGATCTATAAAAAATAAAAATTGAAGTGATGAGAAAGAAGGCTACATTGGGAGAAAGGAAAGGGTGAGGTAGAAAGAAGAAGGGGAAGTAGAAGAGAAGGTGAATTTTGCTCACCAAAAAAAGTATGTAAGGAAGAGATTTTTTTTTCAGTGTGTGGGGGGGAATGTGGGGCATGTGAATTGCTTGAAACTCACTCCATTGGAATTGGTTCAAGGAAGAAAGAATATGTGTGTGTGTGTGTGTGTGTGTGTGTGTGTGTGTGTGTGTAAACATTCAGTTGCGTATAGAAATTTAAATTACCCAAAAGGGACATAGGAGAGAAAGAGAAAATAAAAATGGGTGGATGATAAAAGGGAGGACAGATTAAAGGAGGTAGTGGTTAGAAGCCAATAGACTTTTGAGGAGGAACAGGATAAAAAGAGAGAAAAAAGAAATAAGAAAAGAGGATGGAGGGGAAAATACAGCTAGTCTTCATAACTGTGAATGTGAATTGGATGAGCTCACCCATAAAATAGAAGCAGGTAGCAGAGAGGATTAGAAAGCAGAATCCAGCAATATGTTGTTTACAAAGACATGCTTGAAAGAGAAAGACACAGAGTTAAAGTGAGTTGGAGCAGAATCCAATTTGCTTCAATTGAACAAAAAAAAAGGTAGGGATAGCAATCATGATCTCAGAAAAACAAAAACAAAAATAGCCCTAATTAAAAAGATTATTAGGAAAAATACATTTTGCCAAACGGTACTATAGACAATGAAGTAATATAAAATTTTTATTACAAATTTCTGTGATAAGGGACTAATTTCTCAAATATATTCTGAGTGTAGAATTAAGTCAAATTCATGAAAATAAGCACCAATTTGACAAATGGTCAAAGGATATGAACAGATAGTTTTCAGGTGAAGAAATCAAAGCTATCAATTAATAATATGAAAAAATGTTCTAAACCACTTTTGCTTAGAGAAATGCAAATGAAGACAACTCTGAGGTACCACCTAGCACCTAACAGACATGACAAATACAGGTGGGGATGAGGGGAAAGTAGGTACAATAATAAACTGTTAGTGGACTTGTGAACTGGTCTAACCATTCTGGAGAACAATTTGGAACTGTGACCAAAGGGCTATCCAGCTGTGCATACACTTTGACCCAGTTATACTACTATAAGGTCTGTATCCTAAAGAAACCAAAGAAAAGGGGAAAGGACTGATACATTAAAAGTATTAATAGTACTTCTTTTTTTGTGGTGGTAAGGAATTAGAAATCAAGGGGATACTCATTAGTTGGGGAACTATTGACCAAGTTGTGGCATATGAATGTGATGGACTACTATTATAATGCTATAGGAAATGATGACGGGGAGGGGTTTCAGAAAAACATGTCAAGATCTATAGGAACTAGTGCCAAGTGAAGTGAGGAGAACCAGGAGATCATTGTGCAGAGTAACAGCAATATTGTAATGATGATCAAGTGTGAAAGATTTAGCTATTCTAATCAATGGAATGATCCAAGGCAATTGCAAAGGACTAATAATGAAAGAATGCTCTCTACCTCCAGAAGGAGAAATGATGAACTGAGAGCAAATTAAAGTATTATTTTCCTACTTTTAAATTTTTTCTTGCTTTGTAAAAATATGGCTAATATGGAAAATGTTTCATATGATTTTGCATGTATAATTGGTATCATATTGCTTGTCTTCTCAGTGAGTCTGTGAAGGGTTGGAGGGAGGGAGATAATTTAGAACACAAAATTTAAAAAGAAAAAATATTAAAAGTAAATTATTTTTTAAAACAGAAAAGTATTTTATGTGTATATATAATTAGCCTAAAATATTGAGTATTTATAGAGTAATTTATCAATAATATGTATGTGCATGTGTATAAATGTTTTATTTATGTGCTTTCCTAATTTACTAAAAATTGTTTTACCACCACGGCCACAACCATCACCTTACCAGGCATATATGCATATCTTTAACATACAGAATATGGCATGTTGTGGGAATTCCTAGGTGGCAAGATTTAAAAGGACCTTCCCCCCCCAAAATAAAATTTTATAGCTTGTATCATGTTTTAGTGAATTCAGGGTTAGGATTAGGGAGAATTTTAAAACTCAAATAACTTTAAGAATTAGGCTAGCCTAGGGCCGTAGACATTAGGGAACCATTAAAAGTTTTTTTTTTCTTTTAAAAAAGTTCCACTTTATTTTTGGTTTTTTAATTCTTTCCCTCCCCATACCTTTGCCCCACCCACTGAGATGGCAGTAAAAAGAAAGTATTTTTTCAAATATGTATAGTCATGCAAAATTTCTGTATTAGTCATGTTCATTATAAGTTATTAAATTTAGGAATGACATGAAAAAATTGGGCTTTATGAAGATTAGTCTAAAAGGACAAATGGGAGAAAGCAAACAGTGAAGTCTGGGACCACCTTGGAGGTTCTTGAAGCAATTCAGGCTGAGACCATTAATAACTTGGTTATTCAGGGTAGAGGCAGTGGGAATGGAAAGAAAGGGAGTAAAATAAAGAGATATTTCGGGGGGGGAGTATAGGATTTGTTGTCAGCCTGAATGAAGATGATGAAGGAAAAAGGGAAATATCAAAGATAATTACAGTATTTTTAGTTTTAGAGATCAAAACTAAAATGGAAGTACCAAGTCCAGAAATAAACTGGTTTTAAGAAAAATCTATTTTAGGAAGGAAATTATAGGTTTGGATATTTTGGGTTTAAGATAATAAAATATACAAGTATAGCAGTGTTGTAGACTGGTAGAAACAATGGTCCTGAAGGACAGGTGAGGGGTTAGGGGTAGAGGTATGGATTTGGGAGCTATCTACAAAAAGGTGATAATTAGAACCATGGGAGTAGATTAGATGTATCAGGGAAGAGCACATAAAAAGAAGAGAGAATGGAAACTAGAGAATAAGAGGATATCTATTATTAGGATATGAACAGAAGAAGAAGAAATAAATTAGATTAGTTCAAAATTTAAGAGAAGATACCAGAAACCTAAGTATTATTAAAGTCAAGGGAGAGATATTTTTAAAATGGCAAAAATTTTAAAATACCAAAAGCATGCTGTGTAAGATGAGACCTGAGAGAAGGCATTACGTTTGGTAAGATGGAAATCACTGGAGATTTTCAAGAGTTCAATTTCAGTAAAGTAGTTTGAGGGCAAAAGGCATAGTGTAGAGTCTTAAGAGGAGAAACAATGAAGAAAAAAATCAAGGCAGGAATCAAAGAGGGGATCTTGACATATTTTAAGATTTTGACACAGAAAAAGGAAGAATAGGATCTTAGTTGTGAGGAGTAATAGGATTGACCAACGTCTTTTTTTTTAATTTATGTTTATTTGTTATGTTAAAATTCTCAGTTAACTCTCCCTACCTCTTATTAGAGAAGGCTGCTGTTTATCCTTCATTTCTTTTAAAAAATATTATTATTATTTTTAAAAACCCTTACCTTCTATCTTAAAATCAATACTATGTATTGATTGCAAGGCAGAAGACTGGTAAGAAAGGCTAAGAAGTAGGTAATGGGGGTTAAGTGACTTGCCCAGGATCACATAGCTAGGAAGTGTCTGAGGTCAAATTTGAACCCAGGACTTCCTCTCTGGGTGTGGCTCTTAATCCACTGAGCTAACTAGCTAGCTTCCTCCTTTATCCTTCATTTCTGAAGAGGACCAATGGTGAGATGATGGCTTCACTTGCTTGTGAATTGGATTTAAAAGAAGCAGTTACACAAATTTACCTGCCTCACTCTCTCCTCTAGAGTCATCCAAATCCAGTGGTAAGATAAGTCAGGATGACTTGGAATGACCCAGGATGCAGTGGATGACAGGCATCTTCGATGTCTGATCAGGCTCTTAGTACTCCTTCATGCCTGCTTTGGCTACCTCCATGGCCTTTGGAACAAACTGGTCTTCACCCATTCTATTGGGGGAAACCTTCCCATGCTTGTGATAGATATTTCCTAACACACTGATGGGGTTGAAGCCTAATGATAGCCTTCAACCTAGTTTAGCTTGCCTGCCAAGCTGGTTTCACTAGGATGTGACTGCTATTCATGCTACAGCTTTTTGGAGCCACAAGTGAGAGTTGAGTGAAAGGTAGATACCAAAAGTGGCTGAACAGCCCAGAAAAGAGCTTGGCAAGACCTCACACCAGAGGTGTTAGTCTTCCTTGAATACCTCACACACTCCAGGGACTCCCCATGATAGCTTTGAATTTGGTCTTCATTCCTCCTGTAGCCTCATACCAGTGATTTTAGCTTGCTTCTAGGAATGGCAGAAAATGGAAACACATTAGAAAACACAACCAAATTAAGAAGGGTTTGCATTTAATTACTAGCAATGGTATAGGGCAGCGTTGGTGAAATATTGGCATGCCTGCAGAGCTGGCACTCCTGGAACTGCTCCATTTCCCCTCCTCCCAGCACCAGAGGACATTTTTGCATGGCCTGCCCTTCTGTCCAGCCACCCAAAGGGAGCATTTCCTCCCTCTAGTCTCTGGGGTAATACTGGGGGCTCACAGGCAGCTTGAAGTTGTAATTTGGGCACCTGAAAATGAAAACCTTCGCCAGTGCTGGTATAGGAAATTAATGGAGGTACAGTTAGAAGGAAGTGCCTAGTACTAGAGGAAAAGAACAACACAGAACTTGGCCCTGAAAATTCTATGTGAGCAAGGCTGTGGTGGCCCTTGTGTTCCATTCCCACCTCTGGCCAGTTCCTCCAGTAGTCTAATATATTTCCTGAATTATCTGCTTCTATGTCTCAGTGTATAGCACTGTACTTTGTACCATAGCCATAAAGCCAGAACTGCTTAGTCAATCACTCCAGTCTTAAGTTCTCTAATGGAAGATTTCAGGAACTAGGGCTTCCTGCACCCTTTGATTGTATGGCTCTACCCTCTTCTCTTCCCTGCTTTTGTTAGTGAGTTCATCATCTGATCAGCTGGATCAAGGAGGGATTGGCTGTCTATCAGAACAGACACAGACATATATACAAACACACTGACTCATGAGGAAGTGGTTATTTTCCCTTGCTGCTGAAGGAAATAAGGGGAAAATAAAGCCCTTGACAATATCTAGCAGGTGTCATGAATTGGGGATAGAGAGTTGATCTTGGAACCAGGAAGGCCTACCTCTGATATATTGGATGTGTCACCCTGGCCAAATCTATCAATATCTCTGTGCTCTAGGGAGTTCTCAAAAGACTATAATTTGTAAGGAAGCCAATGATTTCCAACAATTGAATAAAGTCCTCTTTACAGCAATGAAATTGCTGCTCTAGGCTATAGGAAGGAAGGAAGCAAGGAAGCAGAGAACGAAGGAAGGAAAGAAAGAAGAAAGGGAGGAAGGAAGGGAGCAAGGAAGCATACATTTATCAAGTGCCTACTATATGTTGGGTTTTGTGCTTAGCATCTTAAAAATCTTTTCTCATATGGTCCTATGATACAGTTTAGTACAATTTCCACAACTATATCAAGACCACAAAGTCCTTGGGGGTTACTAGAGTCTTTTATACTACTCTCTCATATTAAATTTGTAGCACAGTTTATGATTTTCTGGTATCTAAATGCTACCTAGCTAGCATTTTAAGGGACAAAAAGCAGTTTACAAAGATTATCTAATTCTTATTCTCACATTGACCTTGGGAGGTAAGTGCTATTATTATTTTCATGAAGAAACTGAGCTGGGCAGAGATTAAGTGACTTGTCCTGTTTTTTTTATAACTAGTAAGTGTCTGAGATCAGATTTGAACTCAGATCTTTTGGTATCTATCTACTACTCCAACCAGCAGGTATACTTAAATGTACACTCCTTGTAAGATATGTCAATGAAGTGAAGTTGGTTTGAGCATAGTAGATCCTACTAGGTACAGTGGAAACAGTGTTGGACTTGGATTTATGAAGACTTGAGTTTGAATTCTGCCAATTACATTTAATAGTTGTATGATTCTAGGCAAATTGCTTTCTTTTTCTAACTCTCAGTTTTCTCACCTGTAAAATGGGTATTGTTAGTACTCCATAAAGTTGTTACCTTACTCAAATAAGATAAAACTCTTCTCAAATTTGAAAGTGTTATATAAATAAATGTCAGGTGTTACTATTATAATTCTCTGAGACTAAGGTTATAGGTATAGGAGAAGCAACATGGCATAGTTATTGTGCATTAGGAAGATTTGGGTTTGAATCTTGTCATTGCCCTCTTAGTTGGATGGTCATAATAAGCAAAATTTCTTAACTCTTCTAAGCTTCTGTTTTCTCATTTGTAAAATGGGGCAATTTTTTCCAGTGAGTAATTACCTTTATTTATTTTTTTTATTTTATTAAATTTATTAAATTTTTTATTAATTAAATTAATTAAATTTTATTAAATTTATTAAATACTTAAATGACATATGTAAAGCATTTCATAGACTTTTAAACCCAGTTATTACTAAAAACAAAGAAATAATCAGGGAAATGGTACCTTCAGTTTACTAAGCCCCAGCATATCCACTATCTTAGCTCATCATATTGTAATAATGGTGTTTGTCTAAATCAAAGGATGGTTTTTCCAGAACTGTTTAATTTATGCACATTAGAATGGCAAGTCCATTCTAGATATTCTGTTGTGAGCTATCTGGCAAATCTTTGTTCCATATTTGTAAATCCTTTTCTTCTTATTCCTCTACTCTGTTTCCTTGCTATCCCCAGTCTCCCCAACTCATCTTCTCTTGAAATTCATGCCTACAAGGAGGCATGATGTCTTTTCACTTTTAATATAATATTTACTTTTTCATCAGATACATGTAAAATAATTTTAAATCCTTGTTTTTTTAATTGAGCCAATTTCTTCTCTTCCTTCCTCTCTGAGACAGCAAGCAATCTGATATAGATTTTATATGTACAAAACTACAAAACATTTTCCCACATTAATCATTTAGTGGAAGAGAACTTAAACAAAAAGATGAAGACAGAAAATGAAATATACTATGCTTTGGTCTGCATTCAGACCCATCATTTCTTTCTCTAGAGGCAGATGGCATTTTTTATCATGAGTCCTTTGTGATTGTCTTGGATCAGTGTATTGCTAAGAAAAGCTAAGTCATTTCCCAATTGTTTGTCATATAATATTGCTGTTACTGTGTACAATGTTTTCCTGGTTGTGCTTACTTCACTTCATATCAGTTCATGTAGGTCTTTTCAGTTTTTTCTTATCATTTCCATCTTCCTCATCATTTCTTTTTTTAATTTAATTTAATTTTCCCCAATTAAATGTAAAAATAATTTTCAACATTTAAAAAAGAATTTTAATCCTCAAATTTTTCCCTCTCTCCTCTTCCCCCACACTGAGATAGTAAGTAATCTAATATAGATTTTAAATGTGCGATAATGTAGAACATTTTTCCTTATAAATCCTTTTATGGAAGGAAATTAGAGCATAAAAAATTGAGAAAAAATGAAAAGCATTTGCTTTCATCAGGATTCATTCTCTATCAGTCCTTTCTTTGGAAGTGGATGGCATTTTTTTTTAAATCAGGAGTCCTTTGGGATTGTTTTAGATCATTGTATTGCTGAGAATAGCTGAGTTATTCCATTGTTCATTGAACATTATTCCTGTTACTATGTACAATATTCGTATGGTTCTGCTTATTTCACTCTTCTTTAGCTTGTGTATGTCTTTCCAGGTTATTTTGAGCTCCTTCTGAACATTATTTCTCATTTGATTTGGTTCTTATTGTGTTTTGGTCTTCCCTGTCACCAAAATGAATTTCTATGTTGAGTTCCATTTTTGTTTATTTGCTTGTTTCTCCAGATTTTTTTCTTTTAATTAAAAAAGTGTTAAAATTGGGCTTTGTAACTGTGGTGAAGGGAGCATTGTTTAAAACTTCAGATTCTTTGTGTAGCTTCCTTCAGAGATAGCTCTGGCAATCTATCTGCTTTAAGTTCTTCCAAGGTGGCATAATGTAAGGAAAGGTATGTTTAATATTCTCTAAGCCTGTGCTCTGGTCTGTGAGTAACCACAATCTTTTCTATCTTTGAACTATGACCAGGTCCTCTCTCCCCTGTTGGCCACAAGTGCTAGTGTGTCCTAGTGCACCTTTTCACTCTGAGACCATACCCCAGGACTGTGACCTGGATCTGCATATGGACAATGTGACAATAATCTTATACCCAGAGTCAACAAAGGGACCCCTATAATCTCATTCTGAGTAGTTGTTTGATCCTCCCTTACCATATGTGGGTGATAACTCCAGAAGCCTTTGCTACTGATTCAGTGGCCCCCAAAGCTTATTGCTGTGGTGGATCCTGCCTTGGCATGCTGCTTCTACTCCATTTTCACTCCAGTTCATTAGATCTTTCCTGATGAGATCAAGTTGTTCTGGGCTGATAAATTATTTTACCCCATCTTTTTGTGGATTATACTGCTCCATAATTTGTTTTGTATCATAGTTTTTTGGAAGGTAATTTGGTAGAGATCAGGTGGGTCTATGAATCTTCACCACCATCTTACCCCCAACCCCCCATAATTTCTTATAGCACAATCAGTCCATTACAATCCATTTCATTTCAATTCATTACAATGGAATTATATCTCATTACAACCATATCCTACTGCTTGTTCAGCCATTCCCCAACTGATGAACATTCCCCTCAATTTCTAATTCTTTGCTACCACAAAAAGATGGTCTAACTATTTTTTTTTGTACAAATAAATCCTTTTCCTGGTTGATATTTTTTCATTTCATGGTCAGAGAGATATCCCTTCCCAACCAGCCCTATCACATGAAGATCCTTCCAGGTGGCAGCTGGGAAACTTAAGTTTCTTAGAGTTTCTAAGAATAATTGCTACTCCTTGACAGCTATGTTGACAGAAGCACCTTATCTTTGCAGACCAGAGGACAGAATACCTTCTCATCTTCTGATTAAGTGGAGCAAAATACCATGCTTGCCCTATACCTATTTCTCATCAGCAAGAGTGTTGATGAAAACTGACCATGAATGATTGGATTTTTATTCAGTTAGCAAATATATTATGAGATGAAAATCACAGATCTAGACCTGAAAGGGATCTTAGAGACCTCTCATTTTAGAGATAAAAAACTGAGATCTAGGGAGGGTAAATCCTTTGCCCACAATTATAAAAGGAGTAAATGTAGGAAACTGGATTTAAACCGGAGTCCTCAAACTCAAGGGACAATGTTCTTTTGATGATAACATGTTGCTTCCTAAACTTCAGGAAGGGAGACCTTTGGAATGTCAATGAAGTGCTAACATTGCTCTCCCAAGTAGAGAGGAAAAGAAAGCATAGGATTTGTGACTCTTTGATTATGAAGGCATGACTACATACAGATAAGGTCTTGTTTATTTATCAGCTCATATTTTGGATATCATATAGCTTTCAGGAAAAAAAAAAAACTTTTGGTACCTAAAAAAGAAGTAGTCCAACCATTTTGGAGAGCAATTTGGAGTTATTTACAGAGAGTTGTAAAATTGCTTATTCTTAGGTCCAGCAATACCACTGTTGGGTCTGATTCCCAGAACGACCAAGGAAAAAGAAAAAGAACCTGCCTATGATATAAAGTATTTATAGAAGCTCTCTTTGTGGTGGCTGGAAGAACTGGAAGTTGAGGGAATACTCAACAATTGGGAAATGGCTGAACAAGTTGTGGCAAATAACTGTGAGGGAATATTACTATGCCATAAGAAATGGTGAGCATTATTAATTAAAAAAAAGACCTATGTTAAATTATGAAAGGTGAAATGAGTAGAACCAAGAGAACATCATATTCAGTTACAGAATTGATGTTTGAAGAATAACTTCTGAACATCCACTTTCATAGAAATAACTGGTAGACACACACACGATATAGTTTATGTATACAATTTTTGGGGGGTCAAATGATGCCTTCTCTAGGGCAGGGAGAAGTCTGGGAATTTTAATGTAACTAAGAAACAAATTATTAAAATTCTCAAGAAAAATATAATACTTTTCAAAAGTTTCCATAATGACTTTCATGACCTAAGGTTGTACCTGTAAATGGAAAGCAAAATGCAAAACAGAGGCAATGATTTAGAAAGGCAGAGAGAAAAGCCTCTTTGGACTAAAACTTGCAGATATCAGAGGTGGATGAAAAGGGAAGCATTGAATTATGAGAATAATTGCCTCCTTTCACCATTTCCCATTGGATATGTAGACACAATTTTAGCATAAAGCATTTAAAGTCTCTACTGTCTTCAGAAATATAATCTCAGCTTCTGTGGAAATTAGCTTCAGGTTAAGAAGCAGAGGCCAGAAACCTTGGCATTGTGCCAGCACCATTGTTAGCCGCCTACTTTGGTGTCAGCAAAGTCAGATAGAAATTTGTTTTAAGGAAAATGTACCATGTTTTGGGGGTTTGGACTCTTACACTGAAGCGTGGGAAGGTTGCGATTTCATGCATTTCATGACAAGCTTGTACTCTTATGTCTTGTGGGAAAGCAATACATTCAATGACAAAATGCCATTTGTATAACTAAACATCTGAAGCCCCGCAGTATTTCTGCTTTCAGAATGCCAGCCTCCATCTTTGACTTAGAACAAGAAACTTGCTACACAGTGGATACTGTGTTCAAACTGGTCTAGATGTTATCTACTATGTAATCTTATAAGAGTCTCAAATATCACCCATAAGGCCTGCAGGGAGCTTTTAAAACATTACCAGGGAAGGATCAGGACTGAGACGAGGGGGATGACAAGGAGGGAATCCTGCTACTTAGTGAAGAAAGGAGAAACAAACTTTTATTTGGAAAGGAAAATAAACCATTTTCCTTTTAAAATCTCTTCAGAGAAAAAGAGTTTTCCTTTAAGAAAAGCAAGAAATCATAGATTTACATACATAGATCTAGAGCTGGAAGGGTCCAACCCATTCATTTTACTGACAAGGAAACTGAGGATTGCTTGAAATCTTGCTGATAGTTCAGTGACAATGCTGAGATTTAAACCAACACCCTAAACTGTTCTTTTTTCCATTTTATTATGGTTCTGGGGACTGGTCCCAGAGTCAGAATTAGCAATTTTTGTGCCTGGGTCAAGCATGGTGGGGAGATTTAGCTTGAGTGTGGCCATCAAAGGGAGGAAACGCATCTCTAGCATACAAGTTTCTACTTTGCAGAGGAACTGGTTGATGCCATGGGGGAAGGGACTGGAATTTTGGGGATGGGGCACAGCTATTGGTCAGAGGAAGAATGATCTTTGATGAGGCTGCTGATGCCAAGGGCCACCAGGCAGAGAAGAATATTACTTTGAGAGTGGCTGCTGTGTCTCAGAATCCTGAGAAAGGGGACTCTACAATGGTATTATTGGCATCCACTACTAGACATTGTAATAAAGATGATAATCTGTAGGGAACTATTTCTGGTTGTAGTAACTGGAATATACTCTGGCTTGACTAGAGAGCTGCTAGGGGAACCTGAGGGATGCCTATTTGTTATGGAGATAGAAGTACTTATGAGAGGTAGAGAAATAGAGAGAAATGACACTAGAGGGGTGCTCTGGAGTTTGTCTATTGATCCCTAATGGCTAATGAATCAAACTACTTCCTACCTCCACTCTTCACTTCCCAGCTTTCACCCAGCCCTTTTGCCTCCCTTCCCCTTTCCCTCTATTCCCCCCCCCCCCCATCTTAGCCACCTTCTAAGAAACTCAGAAGAACTAAGAGATTTCAGAGAAATATTCTTTATTCTTCCATTCTCAGGTAAAGGGGTTTATTGGGAACAACAGGATGAGGATTGAAACTGAGGTAAGAGGGATGAGGTTGTCCCTAATCTACAGGGAGAATTAGGAGGGTGTGGGAAATGTCAGTCCAGCCACAGCCATGACTCAGAGACAGCCAGAGAGATGGAGGACAATTATCTTTCTTCTTTTCTTCTTTCTTTAGTCAGATAATCTCTGCTTGAGTAATTCAAGTCCAGACTCTGTCAAAAGCCACAAAGGTCTCTCTCTCTAGATCAGAAAAAGCCAGCCTCTTTTGGTCAGGAATCCAGAGAAGAGCTTTCTCTCTTGGTCAGTCACCCCAGAGAGCCAAAGTCCCAGTTCCTCTCCTCCGGCCAGGCTCCCAACTGCCTACTCCTGGGAACATTTCGTTTGGAATCTTTACCTTGATTGACATACAGATCCTTCACCTTGGTCTGCATGCCTGGATTGTCCTGCAAATCCTCCCTTTCTTCATGTCTCTTCCACAATATGTATCCCAAAGAGATCAAAGATAGGGGAAAAGGACCTACTTGTGCAAAAATATTTATAGCCGATCTTTTGTGGTGTAAAAGAATTGGAAATTGAAGGGATGTCCATCAACTGTGGAAGGTTGAACAAGTTGTGTTATGATTGTAATAGAACACTATTGGGCCATAAAAAATAACAATCACTAAAAAACCTGGAAATAATATGAAATGATGTAAAATGAAGTGAACAAAACCAGGAGAAAGTTGTACCCAATAACATCAAAAGTGTACAATGATCAACTGTGAATGACAACTATTATCAGCAATGCAAGAATCCAAGACAATCCCAAGGGATCCATGAAAAAACAAACAAAAAACCAACAACAAAGAAAGTGATGGAGTTTGAATGCAGACTAAAACATACCATTTTCACTATATTTAATGTTTTTTTTAATTATATAAGTGATATGTGTCTTCTTTCACAATGTGACAAATATGGAAATGTGTATTATGTTATATATAGTGTATATATACATATATACACTAAGACAACACCAAGTGTATATATACATATATACACTAAGACACCAAGACAACAGGTAATATGATATAGTGTAAATATACATATGATATAGTGTATATATATACACTATATCATATTACCTGTTGTCTTGGGGAGATGAAAAAGGGAAAGGTGGAGAAAGGAAAGTGGATTGTAAAATGTCAGAAAATAGCAATTAAAAATTGTATTTACATGCAACTGAGAAAAATATGATAATCTTTTTTACAAAGAAATAAAATATAATAAATTTATAATAATATTTTTCAAAAGAAAGAAAACCTCATACAGGGTCATGAAGTGTCAGATACAATTGAACAACAACAATATATTCCTTGATTTTCTTCCATAAGAGAGAAAATTGAAATTTGAAAATCTATGGAAGGCACTTGCAAAGTCTGCACTCTTATTTTGATAGGCCTGGTTTTGTAGGGCCATCTCTTTGGAGGCAGTTTTCTTTAAGGCACAATGGCTGCCCTTTGAGTAGCTACTCCAAGGTGGGCAGTGGTGCCTAGTTATGGTTTCACAGACAAAATTCTTAAGCTTCCTTTGTCCATTAGAAAGTAAGTAACTAAAATCTGAGCCGATAACAGTAATTTATGCTTTTCTACAAAAATAGATATATTTTTTTAAAAGTGCCTTTATATAAACTAATAATAAATTATTACTATATTTTATTCCAATTATAGATTCCACCTAAATATAAGTTTTATCCCTAAGATGAAATCTCCCCAAAAGAAATATATGTATATGCATAGGTATTTGCATATATATATATTTATGTATCTCAGAAAAATGATTACACAAAAGTATTTATATATATTCCCACATACTGTACTTTTGTTGAAATTCTTTCTATTTCTCTATCATTTCTTTTTGCTCTTTCTTAGTTCTCTCACCAGCTTGGTGTCAGAGTTAGGAATAAGGTAGAAGAAATATGAATGTGTCTAAGTATTTTATTGGTCTAACTCAGCTCTAGCCAGTAGCTATTGGGAGCAAGTTTACAGTATACAACATAACCAAAATTTTAATTTTTTCCCAGACCAACTATTCAGTCAAATAAGTTCCTACCTTCTCTCAATGCCATGTAATTAAAGGCATCATTACTACCTTATGTCTCCCCAAATATCACTCAAGCAATGATCCTGAATATCCAGCCTCTTTTGACTTGCATTATGTCATTAGCACAGTCTTATACATACACTGTCTGAACTTCAGTAATCAACTCCTCTGTTGTCTTGGTCACAATTTCACCCCTGCTGGTTTGATATTTGTGGGGCTCCCTAGGGGTCCTTCCTTTTGATAGCTATTAGGTCTTGTTGAGTCTCAATTTTGTGGACACATCATCCGCTTTTCTTCTTCTTGAAATAAAATACTTGTAAAAAATGAGGGTAAATGAAAGAAACAAAGAAACAAAGAAAGGAAGGAAGGAAGAAAGAAAAAGAAAGAAGTGGAAAAGAACCCATGGCTACAAAATAATTCATAGCATCTCTTTTCATGGCAGCTCCAAATTGGAAATAAAAGAGTGCCTTCTTATTGGGCAAAAGCTAAATAAATGATGGTATATGAATATAATGAAATGGTATTGGGCCATAAGAAATGACAAAATAAAGTTTCAGAGAAAATGAAGACTTCTTTTGAACTGATATAGAATGAATTAAGCAGAACTCAATGAACAATTTATACAATGACATTATAGAGAAAAATAATTTTGAAAGTCTTTAGAATTCTGATCAATAAACAATGAATTCATAAATGAAGATCAGACACGCACACTGAGGCATATTTTTGGACATGGCCAACACTTAATTTGTTTTGTAGGACTATGAACATTTGTTGTCAGAGTTTTAATATGAGAATTAGGAGTTAATTGAGTAGGGACAGTGGAAAAGAGAAAATGCCTGTAAAAATAAATAAATATTTTCAAATGAGGGTAGACAGTCTTATGAAAATTAAAATTAATGAAGTTAATTTTGAAATACTATATAGGTCTCCATCTATGTATTGAGGTCAGTTGCTGCTTAAGGTTGATCATCCTATTTGATTTGACTCACTGTCAAGAAAAATATAGTAGACTAGATCTATGATGATATTGATACCGTGGATGCCCAGGGAATAAATTCTTCACTAATGCAGGAATAAATTCTTCACTAATGTAGGTCAGGACTTGCATTGCAATTTGTAAGTTTAGATTTATGCTCAATTAATAGATAAGTTAAGTGACTTATTGATTATCCTAGAGCCAATATGTGTCAAAGGCAGAACCTGAACCTAGGCTTTCCTGACTTTGGGGCCAACATTATTTCACCTGCCATAAATATTATCAGATACAACTTAACAAATAAGAAATGTATATTCTTCATATTTCTCTTTTTAAAAATTATATCCTTAGTAACCACACCACCATCAAAAACATGTAACTAAGCAAATACATTTTAAAAATTATGTGTAAAACCACAAATTCCATATTGTGGTACAATTTGTTAAAAATATGTAAATAATTTATGTATGCTAATATAAACATTCTCCGCTTTTGAGTTTCCTTTGGATTTATTTTACTTGGATTTTTTCTTTTCTCTTCATTTTGTGGGTACTATTTTTTAAAACCATAATCATGGTATATATTATTCTTATTCCTTTTTCTTCTTTTTTAATCTTTTCATGTATTTTCCTTCTCTTTCTCCTTCTTAGCCTCTTTCCCCTCTTGTCTTTCTCCTTTCCTCTTCTCTTCTTTTGGTCTCCTGCTCTTCCTCTCTCTGTCTCTCTTTCAGACACACACTACACATGTATGTGTAGATGCAATTATTTGGTTAACTATTTGGTTTTCTCCCTGGAGGGTATGGGTCCCCTATTAGAATGTAAGTTTCGTGAAGATAGGCACCATCTTCACCTTTCTTTGAATACTTAGGCTTAGTATTATGCCTGATAAATAGTAAGCACTTAATTAAAATGTATAAACTGGCTGACTGTACATTGTATGAACTCAGTCAGAATCCATGAATTATAGCTTTCAGGTGATTCCCTTCTCTGAGGGGAGGTAAGCCTGTTAGAGCAGAGAATATGAGAGGGCTCACAATGCCAGACTCATTTTGATTCCTGGGTAGAAATGTTTTTAAGCATCCCCTGAGAAAACTAGCTTAGAACTGAGTTCCAAAAAAATAGTATCTAACATTAAAAATAAATTAGTTTTTGTAGAACACCAAGGAAGTTTTTCTTGAGTCTCAATAATAAAAATTCCCTTACATGTGGCAATATTTATCTGCCAGACAAAAATATTTTGACACATCCTACTTGATTTCAATAGGAGGATAAAAAGTGATAAAGCTTGAAAGAATACATGGAGGTTTTATGAAATATTTGAACCAAGCAACTAAAATATTTTCATTGCTCTCTGCTCTTGGGTCTGTTTCATACTCATACAAACTGTCAACTGGTACCACTATTAAACTGCCTTGGGAAACAGTAGGTCAAGCTAGATACTATGTTGATACTTCAAGTGATTTACAATTCCTTTAGCTGGTGTTCCAATCTCTTTATTGTTCTTTTGCTTTCAGTTGTGTCTGGATCTTTGTAACCCCATTTCAGGTCTTCTTGGCAAAGAAGTACTGGAGTGGTTTGCCATTTCCTTCTCCATCTCATTTTACAGATGAGGAAACTGAGGCAAACAGAGTTAAGTTACTTGTCCAAAGTCACAAAGCTAATTAGTTTTTGAGGCCAGATTTGAACTCAGGAAGATGAGTCTTCTTGACGCCAGACCTTGGCACTCTATCCACTGGGCAATCTGGCTGCCCATTCCTATCTCTACTGGTTCTAAATGCAACCTTTCTGTGCTTTCTCATGCTGTATAACTCATCTCTGTTTTAGATGAAAATAGGCAACTACTGATTCTCTACAGGGTATCTGTTTAATACTTTGGAGAGTCTCTCTATCCTGCCGGTACCAGTGGGCCACTTGGGTTGTCTAGCTGTTGTTCCTTACTCTTACTATATGTCTAACATTTTCTTTCTTGACCATATTTTACCTTGATAATACCTTAGATTTTATTTCTTGTGTGCTAGTGATGTCTGACAATACTTTGAAGCCACCAGGTACTTTCCCATTTTGCCTCTTGTGTTTCTTTAGAAATTAATTCTTTTTGGGGGGGGGGTTGCTGGGTGTCTTGGTAGATTTAGAGCCAGGTCTAGGGATGGGAGGTCCTGAGTTCAAATCTGGCCTCATACCTTTTCTAGCTGTTTGACCCTGGGCAAGTCACTTAACTCCCACTGTCTAGCCATTACTGCTCTTCTGACTTAGAACCAATATACAATATTGATTCTAAGATGGAAAGTAAGGGTTTAAAAAAATCAGTTCTTTGGAGATCATTATATTCTCTAGTTTGTAATCATATGTGATCAAATGAAACAATATTAAATTTAAATATAAGGGGATTTTGCTGTATTATATAATTTGGATTCATCAAAAACACAGAACAATTTCCCATATGTAAACCAGTCCAATATAAAGCAGAACTTGTGTTCTGGGCCCAGTTTATTATCCATCTTTGGCTATAGTCCAATATACATATCTTGTTGGATTAAAATACATAGAAGGGGGTTATATGTATACACACAGATACAGAAGAAGACATATATGTATATAAATATATATTTTAAATTGTTGTCATTTTACAGTTTTGTCTGGCTCTTCACAAACCGTTCTTGGGATTTTTTAAACAAAGATACTGAACTGGCTTATTATTTCATTGTCCAGCTCATTTTGCAGATGAGGATACAGAAGCAAAGAGGGTTAAGTGACTGACTCATGGTCACACAGCTAGGAAGTATCTGAGGCTGGATTTGAAATCAGGCCCAGTACTTCAAAACTGCTTCTCACATACCACAAACAAAAGAGCTACAAAGCGAAGCCAAGTAAAATTTTAGACCAAAATTTGAATATAGCTACAATAAAAATGAAAATCTTGGTTGAATTAGGGCAGGTATTTTAATGTACCTTGACATTTCTAGGAGAAGCCAAACCACCCATGATCATCACGCCCTTCCTCTTCTCCACCACCCACTCTAACTTCTTTTGTTCATGGGGTAAGTCTTAACCATATTCAGGCATCTGCCTCATGGGACAGTTTTTTCCTTTTCAAGTCCACACAAGTACACAAAGATCATGCTTCGGAGCCACCTAGCAACCAGAGAACAATGGCAAATAAGCTTCTGGCCTCCTGGAGTTTGTCCTTCCCTATTCTTATCCAGCTTCCCACCCCTATCCTTTGAATTAAATGACTCAAACTCTTCTAGGTCTTTTGCAAACTAAAGAAACCTAAGAGAGACAAGTACCACCCACAGCTTGTCAAAGAAATGCACTGAGAAAACATGGAAGGACAAAGTCCTGACCCCATCCTTGTGGCCCCCTGCAATGAAAATAATTTGAGTGACATTCATTCCTAATGCCAAGTGGCAGATACAGGAAAGAACAGAGGATGCAAAATTACATGAGCCTAGCCTTGGCCCTTGGAGCTCAACCTCACGGACTGGCTTAAGAGCCATTAAAAGGCTTGTCCCCTCTAAGCTAAGCCCTTCTACCAGTTCAAGATTTTGCCACTTTTCTTTCCTTCTGATTTGACCTGACTTTCAAACATCAAAGGCATCTATCTGGGTGAGGCAGCAAAAGAATATACTGTGTCTTATAGATGGTGGTAAAATGGATAGAGTTTGGGGTTTGGAGTCTGGATGACATGGCCCAATTCACTTATTGGTTTTGTTATCCTTGGGCAAGTCACTTTAATCTCTTTGTGCCTCCATTTCTATATCTGTAAAATGGGTATAATAATAGCACCTTCACAGTGTTATTGTGAGTATCAAATTAAATAATGTTATAACCTATGTAAAGTGCTTGCAAACTTTAAAGTGCTATATAAAGGCAAGCTATGATTATAGCTCTCCTCTCTATGATGATAGCTGATCCATTGATTAGATGGTAGTCTTTAGAAGTAATTTATAAGCAAATCATTAATTACTCTGAAATTTTTATCTTACCTTTAGCACGCAGCACAAAGTCTTATCTACAGAAAACATTTAATAAATATTTCTTAATTTAATTTGATTGTCTCCAAAGGCTGACATCAAATTTGTTACCTGGGAGGTGAGGGGAGACAAGTTAACATTAACAAATCAGATTAGCTTGGAAATCATTCAAATCATTGCAGCTAGGTGTCACTGTGGATAGAGTGTCAGACCAGGAGTCAGGATGACCTGAATTCTAATCTGTCTTCAGACACTTACTGACCTTGGACAAGCCACTTAATCCTGTTTGCCTCAGTTTCCTCACCTGTAAAATGAGATGGAAAAGGAAGTTACACACCACTGTAGGATCTTTGCAAAGAAAGCTAAATGGGATCACAAAGAGTCCATGACTAGACAACAATAAGAAAAACTCAATTACATAAAAATCAATATGTGTTTATTAAACACCTACTATGTACCACAGAAGAGGACATGTAGGTATAGCAGATTGCATAGATAGTGAGCTAACCTCCATTTCAGGAAGACTTGGATTCAAAACCTAATCCTGAAGCCTCTATGTGGTCTTCAGCAATTCCATTTCCAGACAACTCCAGAAAATTCCAATTTTCATTTGTATAAGAAATTCTTCCCAGGGAATTCCCTGCTCCAGTGAAATCATAGGTATGATATTCAAAGGCAGGGTAAAAGGCCAGACTTTGGGTTTTGGGAATACAAAGATAAAAATGAGTCAGCCTTTTCCCTAAGGAGATGCCATTCTATTGGGGGTTGTTAACATATGATACAGATGAGTAAATTGCGCTATATGGAACAATGGATAGAGCACCAGTGCTGAAGTCAGAAAGACTTATGTTTTTAAATTCTAATCTGGTTTCAGACACTTACTAGCTGTGTGACCTTGGGCAAGTCCCTTAACCCTGTTTGCCTCAGTTTCCTCATCTGTAAAATGAGTTGGAGAAGAAAGTGTCAAACTACTCAAGTATCTCTGCAAAGAAAATCCCAAATGAGGTCATAAAGAGTGGAACAGAACTGACAATGACTAAGTAACAACAATCAATGCAAAATAAATGCAAAGGATTTGGTGTGGGGTGTTAACAACAGGGAAAATAAGGAAAGATTTTATGTGGGAGCCTGGAAGGGAACTAAGCTTTTCAACCAGTGGGGTGAGTGGAGGGAACATTCTAGGCAGGGGATAGTTTGCCAAAGGCCCAGAGGTGAGAGATTGAATTTGGAGGTGAAGGAGTGGGAAGAGTCATAAGGAGGCCAGTTTGACCGGAATGTCTTTGGAATGTGTTGAGAGAGTGATGGGTTAAGAAATCTAAAAAGATGGCTACTCTCAGACAGGGTAGTTCTTTCCATTCCTCACAGATTTTTTTTTTTATCCTCGAGTCAATGGGAAGTTGCTCGAGTAGAACTTTATGACCAGGGAAAGCCCTGAGTTTTATAACCATAACCTGTAAACTATGTGGAGAATGGATTTGAAATGGGAGACAACTGAAGCAGGGAGCCCAATAAGGTGGATATTATAGGAGTTTAGGGGACGGGTAATGAAGGACTAAACTAGGCTGGTTGCTGTGTGAGGAGAGAGGAGATGGATTTAAGGGTAATTGTTGAGGCAGCATGAGTAAGTCTGGCCATGTGATTGAATACGGGGCATGTGAGAGAATAAAGAATCAAAGATGATTCCTAGATTTAGAACCAGTGACAGAAAGAATGAGGACCCTTGACAGAAACTGGGAAATTAGGAGGTATGAAGGAAAGGTTTTGTTTTAGTCTGTTGAGTAGGTATGTAATAAATGTTGATGGACTGACTACTTGTAAAAAGATTATTAGGAACTTTGGAGAACATGATTTGGAGAGAGCAAAGGAGTTGGGCAGAAGCCCAAATACAAAGAAGTTAAGAATTGAGTGAGATCTGAAGTAGAACTTTTAAATTAGCTTAGACATGTCCCTGAAGGAATGTGACAATTGACAAGTAAATTTCACTGGTAGGGAAGGGATGGGAAGAGTCAATAGCCTGAAGACACAAAGGCAGGATCTGAGGCTGCCTTGGGATAAGAGAAATATATAATGGGGGGAGGAGATGTAACTGTACCCCAGTGAATGAATATGGCAGAACCTAGTCAGGCAAAGGGCAGGATAGGAACTCAAGCTTTGGCCTTCCTTCTCCTTTACTTGTCCCATCTCCTCCACCCCTAAGTCTGCAGGTTAGAGAAAGTGAAAATATAGCCATTGAAAGGAATCCTTAGTACAGTGGGCAGGTTAAAAAGTTCTTAGATACTAAAAACCAACCGAAAACACTATACAGTTGGAATGTCTATTTAATTAGCTGCCTTAACTGTAAGAAAAAGGATTTGAACTGAATGGTTTCTAACCATCTCTTCCATCTGTAAGATTCTGGGAGTAAAGGGCACAGGAGGACACTAGTAATGGGAAGAGAAGATAGAGATATGATAGAGACTAATAGGAAAGCTTCTCTTTCAAAATCTCTTGCTGGAGATACCAAATAGAAGAAGATATTGGCATGGAATAGATGCCTGTCATGTAGGTTTATAGTTTTTTAAATCTCTGTAGTTTTATATTGCTGACTCTGGCCTTCCCAGGTAGTTGAGAAAAACTCATTTAAGAAGTAGAAGGGGCAAATTGGCAGTTCAGCAGAGAGAATGCCAGGCTTGTAATCAAAGAGACTTATCTTCCTGAGTTCAAATCTGGCCTCAGACATTTGCCAGCTGTGTGACTCTGGGAAATGACTTAACCTTCTTTGACTCAGTTTCCTCATCTGTAAAATAAATTGGAGAAGGAAATAGCAAGCCACTCCAATATCTTTACCAAGAAAGTCCCAAAGGGGGCCATGAAGAGTTGGGAATCATTGAAAATGGCTAACCAAAAATGACAAAAATTAGAAGATGTTAAGTACAGTAAATCCATTTTTGCTATGACTAATGTTAGAGACAGTCATAGCTACAAATAACCATTCAGATGCAGCCAAAAGCAGAAGCTAAGGGTAAAAAATCACATTGGGTTTTCCAATTCTACTAGAGACATATAGAAGTCTCAGTGTATAGAGTAATGCATCTGGAGTCAAGAAAACTTAATTCCAAATCCTGCATTTACTAACTCTGTGACTCTGGGTACTTCTTTCAACCTTAGTTTCCTCATCTGTAAAATGGGGATGATGTTGCCCTTTGTTGTTTAATCTTTATAGTTGTGTCCAACTCCCAACTCTTCATGACCCCATTTGGGATTTTCCTGGTCAGAAATACTGAAGTAGTTTGCCACTTCCTTCTCTGTTTCATTTTTAAAGATGAAGAAACTGGGTCTAACATGCCTTGCCCAGGGTCCCACAGCTAATAAATGCCTAAGACCAAATTTGAACTCAGGAAGATGAGTCTTCTTGATCCCAGGCCTAGAGCTCTATCCATTATGCCACTTAGCTGCTCCTAAAATGGGGACAATAATAGCATCTATCCCCTTGAATTGTTATGATAATAAAGTGAAATGATATTCGTAAAATATATATATTATATATAAATACTAGTTATAGGTAGAATGAGTCAGGATGAAGAAATTATCAGTGATTCTAAGTAATGTAGTGCAGTTCTGTCAAACTCAAATAGAAACAAGGGCTGGTAAACCTAAATAAGATCTCCGCAGGTTGCCTATTACCTCAGAAAACCACACTGTATTTTTATTTATTTTGTTAAATATTTCCTAATTGTTTTCTAACCAGATTCAGTCTTACTCAGGAGTTTTGTGGCTTATGTGGGGCACTAGTGTTTTGACACTTTTGATATAAAAGATAGAGTTTGAATGCTGCTTCAAATATTTATTACTTATGTGCCCTGGGGTAACTCAGCCATATTTGTGCTTTGGTTTCCTTATCTATAAAACGAGAGAATTGGACTCATCGATCTCTAAGCTCCCTTCCAGCTCTCAATCTATGATCCTGATTCTGAAGCTATGTGGAGAGATGAAGAACTGGGCTCACTCATATGTTTATTCCATTTAGGCAAGTTTAGAGATGGCTTTATTCCATGCGAAGATGCAGGAGCCAACAACTTCTTCTAGACCTGGATGTCACCAGTAAGTGCCACCTGCAAGGTCTCAAGTGTGGGCAAGAGAAAAAGAAAGGAAAAAATGAGAGTCAAGAGTATTAGCTTACATTTACACATGTATTAAGGTTTAAAATGAAATTGTAGGTGTGGATTAAAAGAAGGTGCGTAAAAAGCTTGTTCCATGACAAGCCTATGGAAATATTATTATCTTCATTTTACTAATGAGAAGTCTAAAGCTCAGAGATGGTAAATGATTTGTCCATGATCTTACAGATAGAGTATAAGTGACAGAGCCAGGATTTAAGGCCAGGTCTCCCAACTCTAAAACCAGTGTCGTTTCTTTATAGCCTCCTGCATTTCCAAAAGTTCTGCAGTCCCATTATGAAACTCGGAGAAAAAGAACATGTATTTATTTTGTGTAAGAATGTGTTGGAAGAGCAAGAATAATCTTCCAGGTGTTACTAATTGTCATTTTCCCCATTCACTCATCCCTCTCTTTGGGACCAGAGAAAGCATCATATTGTCCCCCTATGAGAATTACTTATAAAGGAAGATGGAAATGAAATAAACTTCCCTGTTTTTAGTACTTTCTGCTTACTGGTTTTTTGCCTTATTTTATGTTCCAAATTCTCTCCCTCATTTCCACTCCTTCACCCATTGAAAAGGTAAGAAATACCATGCCCATTATACAAATGAAACCTCCTTTTGCCTTTGTTGTATCTTACCCCCACTATGTAAATCCTGGCACATAGTAGGTATTTAAAGTATTTATTGACTGAATGATCCAGTTCAGATGGCATATGAGGAAACAGACCCAAATGAAAGTTGTCACAAAATGATTGATCTAGTGGAGAGAACATGGGTCTTGGAGTCAAAAGTTCTGTGTTGCAGACATACTAGTTGCCCAAGTGACCTTGGACAAGTTTCTTAACCTGTCAAAACCTCAGTTACCTCCTGTGAAAAATGGGATCAAATGATACTTCTGTTATATGTATATGACAAGGTTGCAATGGGAGAAGCTCTTTGTTGACATTAAAATAACAGTAACGTGAGCTAGTGTTACTAAGCAAATGATTTCTACTAAGCAATGTTCTTTAGCTTTAAAACATATGAATAAGATATCCTGTACCAAACCAGAAGATTAAATGATTCAGTTGTGAGCTTTATTTTTTCTTGGCATTTTGACTTGGCATTCAAATCATTCAATATTTCTATCATTTTTTTTTGTTTGTTTCAAAGCCAGTGTGTTGAGAATGAATGTTACTTAGTAAAAGTTTGGCTCTGAAATGCAGGGAAAATACATAAGGAAGTCTTTATTTTGACTTATTCCTTTCCAATTGGACTGAAAAAAAATGACATGGAGGAAAATTCATCTTGCTCGGATATGTTGTTTATTTCCATATGTTGTGTTTGTTGATTTGACATAGTCATATTTTACAAATTATAAATGATTTCTTTCTATTCTTATCATGAGTATATTATTATAAATACCTCAAACCAAAATTTCGGTGTTAGCATTACTAGATAACCCATAATTATTTCTTTCTTTTTCATTCACTGTAGTTGCTTCTAATATATGTCCTTACACAAGGCAGGAAATTTATTTGCTAACAGCAGGTCACATTCCAGGGAAAGGCACAATCAGTCAAAATGACATTTATTGAATTGGATTATTTCATAGAAGTGCAGAGTAGTTAATAAAGAAAAGGGCAGAAAGTACTTTTGGTAAGAGATTTATACTAATTGTCAGAGGACGTAGGATATTGCCACAGAAATGAATCAACATTTTGATGTCCAATGTGAGTAGGAAAATGACTTTATTTTTATGAACTGATAAAATGTGCATATGAATAAATCCAACTTTAAGATAGAATTTGGATGGGTTTTGGAAAGATGATCTGTGGCATGGACTTGAGAACTTGGATCTCTTTTGTAAACAAGATGGAGTTATTTTTCTCTTATGTGGGAAGAGTTTGATGTCATAAAGAGGTAGAAAAAATTTTTATTTATTAAAAACTTGAGAAATATAGTTGTAGAAAAAAGTTTCAAGGATTTATCAAAAAGATTCTGCAACTTGTTGAGAACTCTAGAGGAAGCAATAAGGTAACAAATTAGGGTAAGTCCCCTAATTTGCATGTATATGTTTTATGACTAAAGCTGGTAAAATGAAGAAAATGAGAAATAACATAACCATTTGGAAAAAGATATGATTTTAAAAGGACTATTGAATTGTTAGGGGAAATTTGAGGATTTGTGATACTTCTTAATGGAAAGTGAGACAGTGACTGAGGGTGAGTCAGAGGTCTGAAAGCTAGATCAGCCAGCACTTATTAAGTACTATGTTCCAGGTGGTGTGCAAAGTATGAAAAAAAGTTCCTTCCCTCAAGAAGCTTATAATCTATTGAAAAGTTACATTGAAGAGAAGCTAATTAGAAGTGGTCACTTGAGAAGAAGTTTCATTTAAGCAATTCCTAATTAGTTGCAAAGAACTGACTTTATTGGCCAAGAGCTCCAGTCACAGTCATTGCCCTTCCCTACTGCCTAGAGTTAGAGAAAGGTGAAATTTTTCATAAGAGCTTATTTACTCTTTGCTACTACCTTGAGAAAGAAACTGTCAAAGTACATAAACAGGGAGTTTTTAGAAGAAGAAATCAAAGCTATTTATAGTCATATGAAAAAATGATCTAAATCATTATTGATTCAAGAAATGCAAATTTTAAAAAAATGGAGGTACTATCTTACACCTATCTGGTTGACTAAAATGATAGTGGGAGAAAATGTCTATTGGAAGAGATGTAGAAAAATGGGCACACTAATACATTGTTGGTGGAATTGTGAACTTATCCAAACCATTCTGGAGAGCAATCTAGAATTATGCTCAAATAGTTATAAAATGGTGCCTATCAAAGATGCATTGATGCCACTATAGGTCTATTTCACAAAATGATAAGGGAAAAAGGGAAAGAACCTATATTTCTAAAATACTTATAGCAGCTGTCTTTGTAGTGATGAAGAATTAGAAATTGAGGGGATTACCATCATTTGGGAACTGGTTAAATGTGGTATGTGATTGTGATGGAATACTATTGTGCTGTTAGAAACAGCAAGTGGGTTGGTTTTAGAAAAATATGGAAAGGGGGCTGCTAGGTGGCTCAGTAGATTAAGAACCAGGCCTAGAGATGGAAAGTCCTGGGTTCAAATATGGCCTCAGACACTTCCCAGCTGTGTGCCCCTGGGCAAGTCACTTAATCCACATTGCCTATCCCTTACAACTTTTCTACCTCAGAAGCAATAAACAGTTTTGATTCTAAGATGGAAGGTCAGGGTTAAAAAAAAAGAAAATACTTGAATAAAATAATACAGGGTAAAACAGAGAACCAAGAGAAAAGCAGCAAGAACAATATAGTTCAAAGAGTAATTGTGAATAAGTAAACTATTTTGCGTACTATGACTATTCAAATCAACTCTGAAGGACTTACAAAGGAAAATACTAGCCACCTCCAGAGAAAGAAGTAATATAAGGAAATATGTACCATATGGCTTCTCATATATACCTTTATTAAATTTTGGCCTTCTCTAAATCATAGTTGGGAGGGAGGGAGAGAGGGAGGAAGTGATAAAACCTAGAAACTCAAAATGTAACAAAAAATAAATAAGAAAAGTATTTTGAAAAAGAAGAAACTCGGAAGGGGTATTACAACTGTTTAGGAACCCAGTGATTTGACTAAAAGCAGTAACTTCTGTTCTGAACTCCATTCTAACTGGAGAAGATAACATCCAAGAGAATGAATGGTGGGACAAATCTATTTGACTCAAAGATAACTAATTTGATGAGTTTGACAGTTAAGTGGCTTCAAGAGAACTGCTATTCACGGTAAGTGTTAATAATTTTGAAACTCTTTTCACAGGTGATGTTAACTGAAACAGCTTTGAAAGCTATGTCAAGTAGAGAGGCTAGAATTTCCCCAGCTAAACTGCTGTCAGTGAGCAGAGAAGCAGTTTCATCAGGTCCAAATGTTCTTGAATGGATCAGTAACGTTGAAACCTGAAATTTACATTTTGCAGTTACCATAAGCAGATGATTTTTCTTCGCTAATGCGTTTCTGAGTCTGGTTCCTATAAATGCATGTTCCCACTATCACATTATTGAGTGCAGTGGTAGAACACTGATGTGAGTTTATATGCACATTGTAATGTATTTTATTATTTACACATTTGGTTTAATGAATTAATATTTACCTTATATAAACATATTATGTATTATAATATTCATATTATTCCTTTATTTTAATTAAATGGTTCTGTTTAAGCTCTAAAAGTCTTATTATTATTATGAATGAAAGGTTGTAAAAATAGAAAACATTCTGGATGGGGGCTCAAGAACTAGAGTAGTGACTAGATTTGTATTTCTATTTAATAGGCTTTTCTTCTGGGACTGTAAGAGAGTTCAAATGGGACTATCAAGTGGTGGCCCATTTCTGTAAACTTAGACCTGATAGTACAAGAGCAGATTGAAGAAGCAAACCAAATCCACAAGCACAAGTGAGAAATCGAATCACTAATGGTGTTAACCCCACTGGATGGATCCTGAGGGTAGGACATTATCTGGTATAACATTGGAAACTATGGAATAGACTAACAGACAAATCTGTGTTATTACAGAAGCTAGTGTGTAAATAGTAGGTTATATTCCTGACACAGTACTTGATTTTTAAAAACAGAAATGATCATAGACACCATAATTAATCAATATCTACCATACAGGTTTGTTTAGAGTCAAGTTATTTTTCAATCAAGCTTGTTCATACAAATAATAGCACCATACGTTCATGTTTATATATTTCTCTATTATTCAATATAAAGTTTTCATTGAACTGTTTTAGTTATTTCAGAATGGCAAAGTGAGGCCCATCTAGTTGAAAATTGACATCATTGTATTTTAAGATAGAATATTCAAATTAGTTTTCTCTGGAAGAACTTACTGTTGCTGAATTTAATTTCAGTTTAATTCATTTCTGTTTTCATTTGCACAACTCAAATGAGGATGAATGTCAATATGTAAGTTCTTATTTGTATGCCAAATTTTGTCAGATGTATTATGAAAATATTATTTATTTTGACTTCAGGGAATTGTGTGTACACATGTGTGTTTTTATAACAGTGATTAAGGGTGGAGTGGGTTTAACATTTTCTATGATTCCTCTTCAGCCACTAAATGTAGCTTTCAAAGAAATTTACTTTAATCATTAATGATCTCAGAAAATTCCTTTATTTTTATGTACAATTCCAATGACTATCTCTGTGTGACAGAAACTTATTAGGTATTATTGGAATAATGTGGAAAACAGATTTCTTTCAGAAAAATATCCTTCTAGTCATAAACACTGGCAGAGAAAGAAAGTTTTCCTATTTTTAGACAATTAGATGCTTTACTAAGATAAGACATAAGAATTCACAAAAGAACCAACTAAGACAATTAATAGCATCAGTAAACTAGCAGAGTAAATCCACAGAAATTCCCAGCACTTCTACATAAAAATAAAAACAAATCAAGGAGAAAATAAAAGAGTAAGAAATTTCATTCAAAGTAAAAATTAAAAAATACACTCCTTAAGGAAATATAAAATGGCAAAATTTCAGAGAAACATGGAAAGCTATATGAACAGATGTAGAGTGAGGTATGCAGAACCAGGAAAAGAGTACATGCAATCCTAACAACAATGTAAATGGGAAGAACAACAAAATAAAACTAAATGATATATAATTATCATTATCAAGTTTGTCTCAAACCGATGAGACAAGGTACTAACATCACTTCATTGATGAAGATGAATGCTATTGTTGAGGAGTACTGTGATGGTTGGATTTACTGTATTGCCTATTGTAACAAAGTTTAAAAAAAAGAAAAAATGTGGTTCAGCAAAACCAAACCACACATTTTCCCTTGAAATTCTGGTGAATTTTGTTATTATTTCAGTTGAGTACAAAAGTGAAAGCTACATAATCTTAACAACCATGTGAAAGTAAGCTATATCAGATAGCAACAAAACTTAAGATACATACAATGAAAAACATTGGTACTTCCTTGTTAAAGTTCAAGCATTCAGTCATCCATCCATGCTTTTAGTGGAAAAAATGTAAATTACAAAAGTGTACAGCTATGTATGCCATTAGTCATAAACATTTTAGTGGTATTTTTCTTAATGGTTTTATTGAGGTATATTTTGTTTTCAGTTTATATCCTTCAGTTATATTAAAATAAAACTTAATTAAACAAAAAAGGGGAGCTGATGAAAACAATTTACCATAATCTCTTTCTCCTATTTGTTCCCAGTTCCCTGACTTTGACACTCTATTGTGCTAAACTTGGTTTTGGATATTAAGTCAGGTTCCTTTTCATTCTGGTTTCAGAATTCTCTTATTTGATTTTTGGCTTGCTGGTTGGGACTTGTAAGTATCCCCTGCCTTATCTCATCTGACTTCCTATTTATTTGTCTTTTTGAATGCTGACACTGTCCTTTGGCTTGAACAAATTGGGATAGATATCTGACCCATGCTGAGTTATCCTAGCCAGCTGGTGTATCTCATTAAGGCTCCACACCTAGTCTCTAACTCTCTGCTGACCTCTGATGTCCATTAACAGCATGACCTTACCTGTACAGATTAACCCTTGGTGTGCTGGAAGTAGTTGCCTAAAATTGAAAGGAAATGGTGAATGATCAGTCCCATCCCGACTGCTGCATTAGGCCTTTTCCAATAATGGCAAGATGAAATTGGGCTTTAGCAAAACATTTGTTTTACTCAACCCAGTCACCTGGCAAAATTTAAGGACTATCGGATTCAACTTGGCAGCTCTAAATATGAAGGTCTGCTAAAGGATCATGGAAACCTATTTGTATTTTTGCAACCTATATTTCACCACACTTTTCCCACTTGATTTCAAAGTAAAAATCTCAGTGTTTGAGCATTCTGAGAGCAGACCAGCTAACTCGTCTGAAAATTAGGATCATACAACTTAGTATTTTCTTCCTGTCCTTCATTTGAGATCACTGAATTCCTTTCTACTTTCTTTAAAATAAGTTTGCTTCCCATATCGGAGGGGAGGATAATGGTCCACTTCTTTCAGAGTTTAAAATATCTCCACAAAGAAACCATATAAGCAGGGCAGTTTAGCCAGGAAATGCAGCAGATTGAGTATTAAATGACACCAGACAAAACAAGAGAATGTTATGAAAGATCCGTGGTGGAGTTTAGACTCAAAGGCTTCTATTTAATTCAAACCACATAACAAATGATGGTGATATCATTAAAATAAATATCCCACATGGGCCATCCCTTGGCCTCCAATATCAAAGCACTGACATCATTTTTGCATATTATATCAATGGTATTTTCCATAGTTAACTAAAAGGTCACAACTCTGTCAGTAATGAAATTCAGACCCTAATCAGGATGTTCCCAAACACCACAGCAAGTCCGCAGTATAATTTGGGGAGAATTTTCTCAAATCAGACAGATCATGGGAGATCAGTTACCTTTGGTAAGGGGCTAAGCTAAAGTTGAACTAGGAGGAATCCACTGCAGTTTGAATAAAGGAAATCAGAGGGAATCTGGTTAATTCTTTAAGAATTTAGAAAAGTCCTCAGGAGGGTAAGCCAGTTCAATGGTGAGTGCTGTAAACCTCAAAATTTCTTAGACTTATAAATGTTGGAAATTTCACCATTGGGAAATTTCATACTTGAAAAATTCCCTATTGATAGTGGGTCTTGGCTATTGGAATGTGAACCCCATTGGCATGAGAGTTTCCTCCTCCTCCCTTCTTAAGATTACTTTAGGACAGAAACCTTTTGCTGAACAATGGAAAGGACTTTGACCTATGCTTAAGCATAGAACAGGAATTTATTTGAGTCATGATTGATTTTAGAATTGATACAATGGAGATACTTGGAATCAATCTCCACCCTACTCAGTCCTAACAGGATTGAGGAAGGGCTGCAGCATAGATCAAAATTTAATTATTCCAATCTCTACCCTACTCAGGTTAACAGGATTGAGGAAGGGCTGTAGCAAAGGATCAAAGATTTAATTATTTGAAAATATGAACTTCAACAGACATGTGCAAAGCCAGAGACCTCTGGACAGTCCTGGGTTAAGCTAGAGCCTCCATTGGCATAGGGAAATTGATGGACAGTGATTGGTAGATGGGAGAACTGAGGGGAGGCAACTTGGATGGTTTCCTTAAAGAGAGAGGGGTCTGAAGACTCAAGGTGGTGGTTGAGAAGTTTGTCTGAGTGGTTGGAGTGTGCTCTGAGAAGCTTGCTCTGAAGGAAGCTGAAGGTGGGGGCCTCTGAGACTGTTTCTCCATTTTGGCCACGTGAGTAATAGGGACTGATCTCTTTTCTTTGCCCCAGCTATCTAAGGGCTTGGGCCTTTTGGCCCAGCCTAAACAGAAGGGGTATTTAAGCCCTATTCCCTTCTCTCCCTTTTCTCTCTCTCTCTCTCTAATTCCTTTCTTCCTCCTGTTGTAATTAAACTCCATAAAAGATTGACTGCTGATTTGAGTTTTCATTTAGGAATTACATAGCTGAATTCCTTGGCGACCTTAAATTAATATATATCAGTCTTTTAAAGTGATTTCCTTGTCACAGTGCAAGGAGGTATCATTTGGCTCCAGAAGAGTGAGCATCTAGGATGTAGGGGCCAGGGGCAATAGTTTCCTACTGGTTTAAGGTGCCCCCCAAAGATTCTAGACCAAACTTCACTTTATAGGAGGAAGGTTCAACTTATAATTCAACTCTACTTCCTGATGTACCCCAGATTCCAAAGATATCCTTAGCATCAGTCTATAACCCAATTTGGCCTGGCATAAGGGGCATGTGAGTGATCATTTGCCCTGATATTCACCTATGTGTGTTTGGCACTTGGTCCAGTAAGATGTTTCTCAGAATCAATAATAGGCACAATTGTCAATGTGGTTTGGAGTTCTTTGGACTATTTCCCCTCATTCCTATTGAGATTTTCATCTAGGAGTGTCTCATTTTCTTCTTATTTCCAAATGTGAAACACCATTGATTGGCAGTCCTGAATAGGATGGCTCCATTGAAGTGAGGGAAGACTGAGGAAGAGGATATTAAACCTCTTGGTTACTGCTCTTCTGGCAGGACTGGTCATATACTTTCAAGCATCTCCCATTGCCCCAGAAGAATTAAAGAGTATGTGGGTATTCTCCAAATACAAATAGATGTAAGTGTGTTCTATGTCTTTAAGAACATTTATCCTCAAGGGGATAAATGGTATAATTTGTCATTTGTTGAATGTGTATAATTTTTGTATTTCAGGGTGATCCCAAGTCCCATCAGCTGTAGTAGTTTGGACATTCCTTTAAGAATTTAGAAATTGTTTAAGAAGAAACTGTTGAGGCTTTTTATATGTTTTGGGGAGGTCATCGGGAAGTTTGCCAGGTGGACCTTGTTGGGACCCTCTGGTGCAAGGTTCTTGGGGAGGCACCTGAAAAAAGCAATGCTTGAATCTCTCCAGGTGTCTTGAGACCTTTCCAGAAGTCAGCAAATATACTGATTATACCCCAACTCATTTGCTGAGGATGGTGGGTTGGAGAGCTTTATTGGCTTAGAAATTTTAAAAAGTAAAACAATTTTCAATCTTTCTGGTGGTTTCAGTCGAAATAGTTAAGGAGGCCCCTTTGAAGTGGGTTCCAGCTTCTTTTTTATTCAAAGAAATTTTATTTTCCCCAAAACATGTAATACAATTTTTCAACATACATTTTCTGAAATTATAAGATTCAAATTGTCTTATTCCCTTCCATTCTCACTTTCAGAAATGGTAAATAATTTAATCTGGTATATATAGTCATTGGGCTTCAGCTTTAAGTGGGAAAGGCAGTAGCAGATTACCCAAGTATATGGAAGGATCTTGCCAGGCTGCAGCATGGAGGCCATTGCTTGACCTTCCATGGTCCTTGGGTCCCAGGAGTGGTGGCATCCCAGTAGCATATGTGTTCTTGTACAGGGTATTCGGTGGCAGCACCATGAGAGTGCTCAGATTCTGGTGCAGAGTGGGTAGCATTTAGCTCCAGAAGAGTGAGCATCAGGGATGTAAGGCTAAAGAGCAAGGGGTAACAGAATGGGTTCTATCAGTAATCAATCAAAGAACAAGCTTTCTTAAGTGCCTACTATATGCCAAGCACTGTGCTAGGGACTGGGGTGCTAGAGTAGGTTAGGTAACAAGAATTTATTAAATGTCCATTATCCCTGGCATTGTGCTAAGCTTCTGGTTACAAAGAATGGCAAGCGCAGAGTCCTTACCTTTAAGGAACTCATATTTTAAGGTGTAAACAATTAGGTACATAGGCTAGGTAGGAGGATTCAAGATGAGTTTTGCAGGAATTTAGGGAATCCAGTAAATATGATATAAATACAAATTCAACCAGTGAAACCACCCCTACTTGAAAGGGGCTTCCATTATAACAGTGGTGGAAAGCAGCAGAGAAGTCAAAGCCAGAGACCCCAGTAGAGTGGACAGTGGTAAAAACTGGTCCAGTGTAGCTTCCTTTGCTCCCTGTAATCCTGAACAAATGGGGCCACTGCACACTGCTGCCACTTCAGTTACCAGTGGTGACTGGACAATTTCCTTTCAAAAGGAGGGCTTGGCAACTACCTCCCTGCAGATGGCCATGACCCACAATGAGTTTCAGTGACTGTACCAGAAATGCCTTCATTTGTCCTACTGTCCTGATATTTTTGTTGCAGCTGCTACTCATCATCCCTGTTTCACCAACATGTGCTACAAAGACTTGGCATCACCAGCCCTATAGACCAGCTTGTTAAGGTCTGTGAATTATCATTCCTTCCAAAGCAGAGAGGTGAATCTGGAATTTGTGGTTTTCATTGTCCTTCATATTTTGGTACTTCTTCAGGAGGTGCATATGTTATTTGTTTGTTATTGGGGTTGTTTTTAGTCGTTTTATTTTAGTTTTCTTTTCTTTCTCTGGTCTTTTCTATATCAGGCTTTTTCGTCCTGAGTTCTGATCTAGTAATAGCCCTAAAGCATTTAGACCTTTAAGATTTTTTTTTTTTTGCCAAAGGAACAATGTCCCAGGCTAAGCTAAGTTAATTTTTCTCAAATATATTGAAATTGTTCGTAAGCTTAATTGGCCCAGGAGTCTTAGGTCTAAATTATTGACTTTTTGGTGGTTGCATCCTGGTGACCTAAACACAAAAGTTAGTGTAAAGGACATCTGGAGCTTCTTTCTCTGGTTTCTGCCTACTGGACCAGTGTTGACAACACAATAGCAGGGAAATTGCATCCTATATTGGATCCTAGCTGAATATGCTTTCCCTATTATGGCTAATGGGGTGTATGGGGTGCTCAGGGAGGGGTAGTATCTCTGGTATGGAGGGCTTGTCATGCCCTCTTAGGGCAGCTCTCCAGCCTTTGACCCTCACCTGACACCCAGCTCTCACTTGTGGCTCCTAGTAGCTGCTAGCATGCAGCAGCGGACCGACGGAAGAAACCAATAAGAAGGTTCAACGGCTGAGATGGCGAGGCAGCAAGGCACTGTGGAGTGCTTAGGGCATGTTGGAGCACAAAAGACAACATGGCCATCCAATGCAGCTGAGGAAGTCTCCAGATGTAACGACTTTTCGTGCCACTGGACCCAAGCTTCCAATGCCGAGAGAGTGGGACTGTCTCTGTGCATTGACTTTTCCACTTAAATCTTCATGCACAAGTGTCTTTGTGCACAAAAACACACAAAGACAATAGTCATCCTCAGTTACAGAGAGACTACTACTATTATGGCTAAGAAAGCATTTTATTTTTTTATTTAACTTTTTATTGGTTTCAATTACTTGCAGAAAGTTCTTTTCTTTAAAAACCCTTACCTTTGTCTTGGGAACAATACTCTATATTGGTTCCAAGGTGGAGTGGAGAGGACCAGGTAATGGGGGTTAAGTGATTTGCCTCTGGGTCACACTGCTGGGAAATATTTGAGACAAGATTTAAACCTATGACCTTTTATCTCTAGGTCTGTGTCTCAATCCACTGAGCCACTTAGCTGCTCCCCAGAAATAATTTTTGATAATCATTTTCTTTCATTTTATGATTCAGAGTCTCTCCATGTCTCACACCTTCCCTTATTTATTTTTATATTTTATATATTTATTTGTCTATTTTTAATGTACTTTATGTATTTATTTTATTTTAGTTAGTTAGATCACTTACAATATTTTCTTCTAATTCTGATCCTGAAGAACCAGATTGGCTTGAATCTGGCATAGCCTACAGTGGAGCCTTCTCTTACCCTTCAAGGTGATCACACTTCCATTCAGTTCCATAAGAACAGATGATAGAGCTGTATTGTTCCATATTCTCAACACTTGGGTCTTTGAAATGATCCAACTGGGATGTGCCCTTGTCCCCGAAAGGCCAGCTTGCTTGCTTCTGAGCCTTTGAGATTGCCTCCTTGGAAGAAGGCTAGGCTGAAATACTTCTTGTCTCTAGAGGCCATGTCATCAGAATCTGGTAGAGAGCATTTAACTGTGTTCTTCAGGGGCTGGTATCAGAACCAACTGCTCTACTAGTGAGATTTCGGACTTGAAGATTTTTTTCTGAATATGTCATACAAATAACTGCTTGCTTCAAACTAGCCATTTGTTTCTTCTCAGTTTAATGTTGTGCTTGTGCAACTAAGGTATTTGCTTCCATTCTAAAGAAAAATGTATATGCTATTTAAAAGCACAAATTTTGCCCTTTGCCCAAAAGCCAGCTAGACAACCCATGGTTTCAGCCTTTTGTTTGTAGGAAAATGTGGGCACCCCAAAGGGGACTCTGAAAATGCTCAGAAGTGCAGCAGGGATCTTGGGAGAGGACAAAGGGAACTTTGTTAGTCTACGGCAAGTATGAGCCAGAAGAAGGATGAGCAAGTGGAAAACTCTATCCGATAGACTTTTTAAAATCACATTTGCTATCTTGCATGCATTCACACATTTTCACAGAGATTTACATGCTTGGGATGTCCACAGCCTGGAGCTGAGCATTCAATGAGCTATAGGGGAGGAAGCTAGAGAGGACTTTAGAGGAGCCTGCAGTGCTGACAGTGAAATATCCCAAGATGCATAGCCTGTTTGAGCATTCCCCAGCATGTTATTTGTAAAGATTCCAGCTCACAGTCCTTGCCAGATTCAGAAAGTTTGCTTCATAGCAGGATGAATAGTTTCCATTTCCCACTGGAGAACCAGCCCTTCAAGAGGCTGCTCTGATTTTCGATTGAATGAAACAAAAGGAGGCTCAGCCCTTAATTTCAGCCAGGAAGCATTGTACCTCACATGCCAAAAGGCCTTTTGCAGTGCCACAGAATCCTTAGTGATGGCCTGTTTATTTTTGAACACATTTATGCAAATGAGTAGTTTCCTTTTTATTATCCCATCAAATCTCTTTTTAGGCATCTAACAAAGTTCTCAGCTAAGTGGTGCAGGGGAGAGAGTGCTGGACTTGGACTTAGGAAGACTCCTCTTCCTGAGTTCAAATCTGGCCTCAGACACTTACTAGGGTAAGTCATCTAACTTTGCTTGCCGCAGTTTCCCCATATGTAAAATGAGCTGGAAAAGGAATCGGAAAACTACTCCATTATTTACCAAGAAAATCCCAAATGGGGTCATGAAGAGTCAGACATGACTAAAAAACAACTAAGCAACAATAAAAAAGTTCTTGGTAGCCCTTTTTTCATTTTTGATTTTAAAGAACAGTTCCAAGTTGATCACACCTTCATTCACTTCCATCAGAACAAAGAGGATAGAGTTCCTTTGCTTCTTGTTTTCAGCATTCAATGCTTTGACGTTTTGAACCTGGGACCTGCCATTTGTTAATTTATTCAATGATTCCTTACTGACAAAGAAGAACTAGTCTAAATCCTTCATTTTACATGAGGAAAATGAGGCTCATTGAGGTTAAAAAGACAGCCAAGGTCATATGGGTAATCTTTTACAGAGGTGAGATATGAATCTAGGTCTTCTGACTCCAGAGATTTGTCTCTGTCAAATGTCACCAAAAGCTTAGCACCAAACTACACATGATTACTTTTATGAAAAGTAATGTATACAAGAGGCATTTGATGGGAAAGAGTTCTGAATTTAGGATCAGAAAAAAAAAACAACCTGAATCTAAATTCAGTATCTGTTACTTATTCCTTGTATGATTGTGAAAGGGTTATTTAACTTCTTTAGGTCTCCATTTCTCATCTATAAAGTGGGAATAAATATGTTTTTACAAAGGCATTGTGAGGATAGAATACCATAATTGTACAGGATATGTTGGGGTGTGTGGCATAGGAGATAGAGTACCAGATCTGGAGTCAGGAAACTCATTTCTGCATTCAAATCTGGTCTCAGATCCTGATTAGCTGTGTGATCTTGGACAAGTCATTTAACCCTATTTGCCTCTGTTTCTTTGTCCATAAAATGAGAAGGAAATAGAACAACATTACAGTTTCTTTGCCAAGAAAACTCCAAATGGGCTCACAAAGTGTCAGACATGACTGAAAACAACTGAAGGTGAGGGAGAATGTTTACTGTTTGTTTTAATTCTTTATTATTTACCTTGTCATTCTAATTTGATGTCTGTTCTTTTTGAATTCCTGTGCTATATCATTTGACGTGGTCTGATATTATTTGGTTCTCAAGTCACAGTTCTAAATACTGAAGATGTGACTCAAACACTATCCTGAGTTTGAATATAGCTTAAAGAAGTGCTCCATTTATGGGTGGTGTTCCAGAAATCCTTTTTCTTTTTTTGTGGAGTAAGACTACCTGTTCTAGCATAGAAGGGACCTGTTGAGCATTAAAACTTTCCTTTTTTCCTTTTCTCTCTAGCTAAAATTTGACAGCAGTTTTACAATGCAATTTTTATTGGCTGGATTAGTTAATTTAAGTAGCCATTTTGCTATTATATGATAAACTTTATTCTTTATTGTTGAAGTGACAGTATTGAGCTGTCATTGTATACTTCATACTTGAGTACTGGACTAAGTAATTCTCTTGACTATGTAGGTATTCAGGCAGCTAGGTGGAGCAGCAAATAGAGTGCCAGGCCTGGAGTCATGAAGTTCAAATCCAGCCTCAGATACTTATTAGATATATGACCCTGTGCAAGTCATTTAATTGTTTGCCTCAATTTCCTCATCTGTAATATGTGCTAGAGTAGGAAATGGCAAACCACTCTAGTATTTGTGCCAATAAAACTGCAAATGGGGTCATAAAGAGCTAAACATGCTTGGAAAATGACTGAAAAAATACAGGTTATGAAAAACCTGTATGTCAACCAAGAAGTAATCTTCACTGAGCACTATTGACTTGGTGAGGACATATTCTCACTGTGATATCGTAAAAGTTTTATAACCCATTATGGACATCTTGGGGAATGTAAAAGTACTGACTAAAATACACAGGGATGAAAAAATGCCATCTTGGTTTCAGAATTAGAAAATGAGGGGATGTCCATCAATTAGGGATTGACTAAACAGATTGTGGTATATGTAGCTGATGGAATACTATTGTGCTATAAGAAATGATAAGCAGGATGATTTCAGAAAAAGCTGGAAAGGTCTACATGATCTGATGTGGAATGAAAAAAGCAGAACCAGAAGAACATTGTACACAGTTATAGCAATATTCTACAATGATCAACTGTGAAAGACTTGGCTACTCTCAGCAACACAGTGATCCAGGACAGTTCAGAAGGACTTAGGACAAAGTCATTTCCACTTGTTGGAATTGGATGCAGACCAAAGCTACTATTTTCACATTAGTTTATTTATGGCTTTATCTTCAGGTTTTGGCTTATCTGATTATACTCTTATAACAGTGACCAATATGGAAGTATGTTTTCTATGATGATACATGTATAATCCAAATCAAATTGCTTACTATTTTTTGAGAGGGGGTAGAGAAAGGAGGGAGAGATTCAATTTGGATATTATAATTTTGGAAAATGTATGTTGAAAATTGTTATTACATGTAATTGGGAAAATAAAATATCTTTGAATAAAAAATAGAAAAATGCTATTTGTGTCATATAACTCTGAAATTGGGATATTCTAGCATTCTCAAAAAGAAAACTTTTAAAAAAATTTAAAATTTTTTCCATGGTTACATTTTTCATATTCTTTCCCTCCCATTTTCCCTCCCCTCTCCCAGAACTGACAAGCAATTCCCCTGAGTTATGCATGTATTATCACTCAACGCTTATTTCTATATTATTCATTTTTGTAATAATCTTTTAAAAACCAAAACCCCACATCCAATACCCATATAAACAAGTGAAAAATCAAACGTTTTCCTTCAGCATTTCTACTCTCAGAGTTCTTTCTCTTGATGTGGATAGTATTCATTCCCATATGATTGTCTTACAGTGTTTCAGTCTCTGTGTACAATATTCTTCTGGTTCTGCTCATTTCACTCCACATCAGTTCATAAAGGTCTTTCCAGCTCAAAGGAAGATCAAGCAATTTATCATTCCTTATATCACAATAGTATTCCATCACCATCAAATACCACAATTTGTTCCAATACCAAATTCCACAATTGAGGGACACCCCCTCATTTTCCAATTTTTGCCACCACCAAAAGCACAGCTATGAATATTTTTGTACAAATATTTTTCATTATTATCCCAAAGATTAGTAGATATATGGAGAAAAATAAATAGGGATAAAAAGGAATACACCATCTTTTCAGCAGCACATGGTACATTCACAAAGATTGACCATGTATTAGGGCATAAAAACATTTCAAACAAGTGTGAAAGAGCAGAAATAATAAATGCAACCTTCTCAGATCACAGTGCAATGAAAATATTAATTAGTAAGGGTACATGGAGAGGTAAATAAAAAATTAATTAGAAATTAAGCAATATGATTCTCCAAAACCGGTTTGTCAAAGAACAAATCATAGAAACAATTAATAATTTCATTGAAGAAAATGACAATGATGAGACATCCTTTCAAAACCTATGGGATGCAGCCAAAGCAGTACTCAGGGGAAAATTTATATCCTTGTGTTCATATATTAACAAATTAGGGAGAGCAGAGGTCAATGAATTGGGCATCCAAATTAAAAAAAAAAAACTAGAAAGTGAACAAATAAAAATCCTCAGATGAAGACTAAATTAGAGATCCTAAAAATCAAAGGAGAAATTAATAAAATTGAAAGTCAAAGAACTATTGATTTAATAAATAAGACTAGAAGCTGGTACTTTGAAAAAATAAATAAAATAGGCAAAGTACTAGTCAGTCTAATTAAAAAAAGAAAGAAAAAAACCAAATTGACAGTATCCAATATTAAAAGGGAACCTTACCTCTAAGGAAGAGGAAACTAAGGCTATCATTATATGGCAACAGATATGGCAATCTAGGTGAAATGGATGAATACTTACAAAAATATAAATTGCCTAGACTAACAGAGGAAGAAATAGATTACCTAAACAACCCCATATCAGAAAAAGAAATTGAACAAGCCAACAAAGAATTCTCTAAGAAAAAATCCCCAGGTCCAGATGGATTCACAAATGAATTTTATGAAACATTCAAAGAACAACTAACCCCAATATTATACAAACTATTTGACAGAATAAGCAAAGAAGGAGTTTTACCAAATTCATTTTATGACACAAATATGGTACTTATCCCAAAACCAGCCAGGTCAAAAACAGAGAAAGAAAACTATAGACCAATCTCCTTAATGAATATAGATGCAGAAATCTTAAATAAGATAATAGCAAAAAGACTCCAGCAAGTCATCACAAGGGTTATTCACTATGACTAGGTAGGATTCATAGCAGGAATGCAAGGATGGCTCAATATTAGGAAAGCTATCCACATAATCGACCATATTAACAAGCAAACTGACAAAAATCACACGATTATCTCAATAGATGCAGAAAAAAACTTTTGATAAAATACAACACCAATTCCTATTGAAAACACTAGAAAGTATAGGAATAGAAGGACCTTTCCTAAAAATAATAAATAGTATATATCTAAAACCATCAGCAAACATCATCTGCAATGGGGGATAAACTAGAAGCCTTCCCAATAAGATCAGGAGTGAAACAAAGATGCCCGTTATCACCTCTATTATTTAACATTGTACTGGAAACACTAGCAGTAGCAATTAGAGAAGAAAAAGAAATTGAAGGTATTAAAATTGGCAATGAGGAGGCCAAGCTATCACTCTTTGCAGATGATATGATGGTCTACTTAAAGAATCCTAGAGAATCAACCAAAAAGCTAGTTGAAATAATCAACAACCTTAGCAAAGTCGCAGGATACAAAATAAAATTTTTAAATTTGCATTCCCAATTCATTGACCTCTGCTCTCCCTAATTTGTTAATATATGAACTCAAGGATATACAAGGATGACAAAAGTCATCAGCGTTTCTATATATCTCCAACCCATTTCAGCAGCAAGAATTAGAAAGAGAAATTCCATTTAAAATCACCCTGAACAATATAAAACACTTAGGAATCTAGCTGCCGAAACAAACACAGGGACTATATGGACTCAATTACAAAACACTCTCCACACAAAAACAATTGGAGAAACATCGTGAGGCTCCCCGAACCCGCGAGAAGCCTCAAGGTAGGTAGATAGAAAAAGGATAGAAGTTTTGGATACCCTGAGGGGCATGGTGGAGCCAAGTTATAGATATGAGGTGGCAGAAATGAGTCAGAAACTCGGCCTTATTGATTATAATAGGGCCACAGCATAACCCCGATCTTTAGGATGTCGCAGAGGAATGATCCATCCTGAGATCCACAATTAATACCACACAGGTTGGAGACATGATAGAGAAAAGAGAGTGCCTAGCCAAAAGCCAGGTCCCACGTGGGAGAGGTAGAGGAGGAAAGGAATTAATATGGAGCTTGGCCAGAGGCCAAGCTCCAGCAAGGACAGGCATCAGTGAGAGCTGAGATCCAAGAGAGGAAGAGAAAGAGGAGGCGGAGCTTGCTGTGGCCCTGTATTTAATCTCTTTGATATGCAAATATACATAATACATAGGGATGATTATCATTGGTTAATGACAAGGTATAGGTGTGGTTTCTCTTAGCCAGGTGAACACAAAGAAACCTGTTTTCCCACATAACCTGGGGGAAGCTGGGGTCAAGGGTCAGAGGCTTTCCTAGCCACGGGCAAGACTGAGCATGCTCAAGACTGAGCATGCTCTCTTCTAAGACAATCTTTACATTGTGTTTCCCTTGTCCCTAGATAGGTGTGGACTGCTACACATCAATTGCTCATGGTTAGGATGAGCTAACAATAAAAATGATAATCCTACCCAAATTAATTTACTTATTTAGTGCCATACCCATTGAACTATCAAAAAATTTTTTTACTGAATTAGAAAAAACCATAACAAAGTTCATTTGGAAGAACAAAAAACCAAGGATATCCAGGGAAATCATGAAAAAAAATGCAAAGGAAGGAGGACTCACAGTCCCAGATTTCAAACTATACTATAAAGTAGTGGTCATCAAAATAATTTGGTATTGAGAGACAGAAATGATGATCAGTGGAACAGACTAAAGGTAAATGACCTCAGCAAGCCAGTCTATGATAAACCCAAAGATCCCAGTTTTGGGGAACAAAACCCACTATTTGATAAAAATTGCTGGGAAAATTGGAAGACAGTATGGGAGAGATTAGGTTTGGATCAACATCTTACACCCTACACCAAGATAAACTCAGAATGGGTGAATGACCTGAATATAAAGAAGGAAACTATAAGCAAATTAGGTGAACACAGAATAGTATACTTGTCAGATCTTTGGGAAAGGAAAGACTTTAAAACCAAGCAAGAGCTAGAAAAAAATCACAAAATATAAAATCAATAATTTTGATTACATCAAATTAAAAATTTTTTGTACAAAAAATCCTAAGGCATCCAAAATTAGAAGGGAAGCAAATTGGGAAACAATATTCATTACTGACAAAGGTCTAATTACTCAAATTTATAAAGAACTAAACCAATTGTACAAAAAAAATCAAGTCATTCTCCAATTGATAAATGGGCAAGGGACATGAATATGCAATTTTCAGTTAAAGAAATCAAAACTATTAATAAGCACATGAAAAAGTGTTCTCAATCTCTTATAATCAGAGAGATGCAAATCAAAACAACTCTGAGGTACCACCTCATACCTAGTAGATTGGCTAACATAACAGAAAGGAAAGTAATGAATGTTGGAGGGGGTGTGGCAAAGTTGGGACACTAATTCATTGCTGGTGGAGTTGTGAACTGATCCAACCATTCTGAAGGGCAATTTGGAACTAATCCCAAAGGGCACTAAAAGACTGCCTGCCCTTTGATCCAGCCATAGCACTGCTGGGTTTGTACCCCAAAGAGATAATAGGGAAAAAGACATGTACAAAAATATTCATAGCGCTGCTCTTTGTGGAGGCAAAAAATTGGAAAATGAGGGGATGCCCTTCAATTGGGAAATGGCTGAACAAATTGTGGTATATGTTGGTGATGGAATACTATTGTGCTTAAACAAATAAGAAAGTGGAGAAATTCCATGGGTACTGGAACAACCTCCAGGAAGTGATGCAGAGCAAAAGGAGCAGAACTGGGAGAACATTGTACACAGAGACTGATACACTGTGGTACAATTGAATGTAATGGACTTCTCCATTAGTGGCAGTGCAGTGATCCTGAACAACTTGGAGGAATCTACGAGAAAAACCACTATCCACATTCAGAGGAAACACTGTGGGAGTAAAAACACTGAAGAAAATCAACTGCTTGAATATATGGGTCAAAGGGATATGGTTGGGGATGTAGATTCTAATGAACATCCTAGTGTAAACAACAACATGGAAATAGGTTCTGATCAAGGACACAAGTAATACCCAATGAAATTGTGCGTCCACTGCAGGAAGGGGAGGGAGGGAAATAAAGTGAGTATTGTAACCAATAAAATAAAATTTAATAAAATTTTAAAAAAAGAAAAAAAATTATTATTCCAAAGAGAAAACTTTTAATGAACCCGGTTGGGGACTGGTTATTAAACCCTCTACTGCTCCCATATGGTGAGAAAGTTTAAAGGCATCTTGCTGAAACTAGCAAGGACTGAAGACAATGTAAGAAAATTGCCAAGATTAAAACAAAAAATTACAGAAGAGAACAGAAGGGATCACTGACTAACATGATAGCTTTGAAAATTATGTGCTAAGCTCATCATATAAATAAGAAGAACAAACTGCACATAATAGAGACAAGGTTTTTTTGTGTGCAATCCTCTTTTTTGGTTCTAGTATGTATATATATATATATATATATATATATATATATATATATATACTCATTTTTATGTGATTTGTTAAGTTAAACAATAAACAAAATTAGAAAGAAAAGAAAAATGCTGGAAATACCAAGGAGGAGGGCAACTCCATCCTGAGCAATTTGTGATCTAGCAGCAACTCCTCACCAGTAAGTGATCATTTCCTGTAGGTATCAGAGATATATACAACCATAGGTTTGTAATTTAATTTTCTCCCATCTTGACCCCCCAATCATGGAGTCAGGCTAATATCCCTCTCCTCTATCAGCATTTTAACTTTGATGATCACTCAGGTTAAGTGCTCTCAGCTTCCTTCACAACCTTTGATAGTAGTTGATCATAAAGGTAGACTATCAATCTATTCACACCATCACAAGGAAGAACTTGGTCCCTTTCATTGGGATATCCTTGCTCACTAAGAGAGGAAGCCTTTTAATCCTGGCTAGCATGTGCCATAAAAATGATACAGATAATACAGGAGTGACAAATGACTGATACAGAGAAATATCAGAACTATATTTCTAGAGGATACAGGGGCACCCGCATTACCTCATTTTTATTTTGTTATTTTCAGCCATTTTCTGACTCTTTAAGACCCCATTTGATGTTTTCTTTACAGAGATACTGGAGTAGTTGCCATTTTCTTCTCCGGTTCATTTTATAGATTAAGAAATGGAGGCAAATAGGATTAAGTGACTTCCCCTGGGTTAGACAGTTTGTAAGTGCATGAAGTCAGATTTGGATTCACAAAAAATGAATCTTTTTGACTCCAGGCCCAGCACTCTATCCACTACACCACCTAACAACAACAATAACAATAACAAAAAGAAGCTGGCTGAATAAGTTGGCAGTGCAAAGGGTGCACAGGACATTTATATTCAGTTCCTTGGTATTCTCAGCAGGAAAAAGTGAAGCCTCTGACTTGAAAGATTTTTTTTTAAATCTCCTTCAAGGAGTGATGGTCAAAGGTACAATGCCTTTGGAGTGGACAGATCAGGCCTGTCTGACCAAGTGACTAGGGGATGGGAGGGAGGGTATGTGAGAAACTGGTTTTATATATCTATATCTATATATCTGAGTAAACAGCAAGTACAAACTTTGAATTACTTTAAAATAATGAATACTTTAGGAATTATATGAACACAATTACAAAACACTTTTCACACAAATAATATCAGATCTAAACAATTAGAAAAATATTACATTTCTCATGATTTGGCCTAATTGACATAATAAAAATGACAATCCTATATAAATTAATCTGCTTATTCAGTGACATATCATTTGCATTGCCCAAAATTATTTTATAAAGCTAGAAAATATAATAATAATGAAATTCATCTACAAGAATAAAAGGTAAAAAATCAAGAAAATCAGTGAAAAAATACTGAAGTTGGCCTAGCAGTACCATATATCAAATTATATTACAAAGTATTAATAATCATCAAAACAATCTCATATTGTCTAAGAAATAGAGTGATGGGTCAGTGGATTAGATTAGCTATCCTTGTGATTAAAATTATTTAGAGAGATTAATTTTTGGGTAATAATATCAATTTATTGATCATATCAATTCATTGGTTAGACCAGCAAATTAACCAATAAAGTGACATAGGTTAATGACCCTCTTTCAGTGACTAGAGAGCCCAGAGCTTGATTAGGCAGCTAAATAAACAGAGTTTTAGGAAGTCATTGATCAGCTTCTCCCTTGAATATCCCAAGACATCTCTAATTGCTAGATAACTTATTAAGAAGTGGTCAATTAAACTATTCACCTCTCTCCATCTCAATGTCACAGGAACATGTAATTATGGACTTGCAACAAACTATATTTCAATTTATTTCTTCACCTTTTTTGTTCCAGTTCCCTTCCAGAAAATGATGAATATGGAAAAATGTCTTACAATATCTGTATCAGATTGTTTGCCATTTCAATGAGCAGGGAGGGGAGGGAGAGAATTTGGTTCAAAATGTAAAAAAAAAACCAACAAGTTAAAAATATTGTTTTGTATAATTGAGGAAAAAATAAAATATAAAATATTGAACAATTGACTAAATAGTTCCCTTTGCTGCTCAGGTATTGGAAAATTGGTGCCACATCATAGGAATTGATCTTTATTGAAGATAATTCATTGAAGAATAAAATGTGAAAGGAGGGGTAAGAGATAGAGGTTAGAAACTAAAACCAAACCAAAAACTAGCCCCACCTAGCTCCAGGATTTCTCCACAGGCACATGGCAAAAAGATTAAGGAAGGGACAATCAATTCAACCAGGTCAGACTAAAAAAGCACAGGCTGAGCCTAAAGAAAGATGAGTCTCTGTACAGAGCTTCTCTTCCAGAGGAACAAAGGATTTGGGGATGTATGGGCAAGGAGGCCCACTTTGGGAGTAGCAACAAATGAACACGGCCAAAAAAACCCGAGTTGCTTTTGGTTACAGCTAAAATCTAGATGGACAAGTGCATATGGGGAAAATTCCAGACAGGAATTTGGAGTTGTTTTGTCAGAAACTGAATTCCACCATGGGCAACAGAAATAAAGACAAGGTCAGGGGCACAGGTTGTGACAAGCCCCAGAGTACTTAGTTTCTGATTCATTAGATTTTTGTTCCTTTTTAACCTAGACTCAAAGAACCCTAAGTGGTAGTAATAGTGAGGAATTAAGAGGAAGATTATCCTTCTGTGTGGATAGTGTATCTTAAATGACCATTATATTTAGTTCCTGTGGAGAGGGTAGCCATTGCATAATGAAAGAGAAGATGTCACAAACTGGAGGGAGCTTGGAATTCTTTAAGAAATTTGTTGCTATCAGCAAGGAGATAGACACTATGTTGACTTCTATGTCCAAATTCAGAAAATATCTCTAGAAAGCAAGCCTTGATTGGCAAGAACTCCAGCTTGTTTCTGGTACTGACAGAGGATTGTAGGCTTTAAGGACAGTAAGCTGTGGGCTGAGGCTCAATGGTGGAAGTCTTCACAACCTCTTGTGTGAAAGCTTTTAGGAATATAGAAGCTGGTGGTGACAGGAAACATCAAAAGAACACATACCTTTTGCCTCAAGTGTGGGTTCAGAGAAGTTTCACTTTGGTGATCCTCTATTGCCCAAGGAATGGAAAAACTAAGTAAGGGGGAAAAACTCAGTTTGAGAGCTGACTGTTGAGAACTCCCTGCATGAATAGGAACTATTGGGTGTGCCTGAGAAACAATGAAAACAATTTACAATTTATGCAAGTGGGATTCTTTTGAGAGCAGTCTCAGAAAATTGACCTCTCTAGGAAAGAAGACCTCAAAGAATGGTTTGTGATCCCAGAGCACTCAAATTTCTATGACTCACCTGTATTGATAGTACAGAAGATTAGAAAGATTTAGGTATTATGTGTCAATTGGAGACAGAAGAGAAGAACAAGGTCTTGTATTCAAGATGCCAGAATTATCACTGTTAATTGGCATGGATTTCATGGTAGAGGAAGATAAGGAAAAGATGGTCTTCATTTGCTTGATGGGATTCCACTAAAGCACCAGTCCAAAGTGATTTTTTTGGTCCTCATTAGAGACCTCAGAAATGCATTTTTAAATGATGCTTTTGTTTTTAATATCATTTTACTTACTGAATATATCCCTTTCTAACACTACCAAGCACACCTTTCTAAAAACACATATTTGAAAAGAAAGAGAACAAACAAGGTCAGCAAAACTCACCAATAAGCCAAAGTTCAATTTAAACATAATGGGCTTGAGATGCCTATAGACCACCTGGTTTAAGATGTCCAAAAAGTATTTGGTGGTGTAAGATAGGAGGTCAAAAGAGAAGTTAAGGCTGCATATATAGTTCTGAAATTTATTTACATAGAGATGATAAATGAATCCATGTGAGCTGATTTGAATATATATACCAAGTGGTATATATCTCACTTGTATAGAGGGAAAAGAGCACGTAGAGGGGAAAGAGTATAGAAGATACAGGGAAAAGAGAAAAGGGCTCAAGTTAGAGCCTACTCGTGCTTGATGGAAGATTAAGCAATGGAAAATGAGGAGGAGGAGATCATAGGAGAGAGAAGAACTGTAAAAATCTATAGAAAGGAAGCCATTCAGAAGGTGATCCATAGTGTCAAAGGTTGTAGAGAGGTAAAGAAGGATGAAGACTAAGAAGATTGTTATATAAGGTGATTAAAAGATTATTATTGATTTCAGAGAGAGCAGTTTCAGTAGAATGACAAAGTTGAAAGGTAGGTTATAGAGGTTTTAGAGGAAAATAAAGACTGTTTTCTAAAGAAGTTTAGTTGAAGAGGGAAATAGAGATATAGGATGTGGCTAGCAGGGATGGTAGGATTAATGAGTTTTTTTCAAAGAATGGGGGAGACACAGGTAACTATAGAAAGCAGGAAAGGAACCAGTAGATAGAGAAAATTTCAAAATTAGAAAGAGTGATGATGATAAGAGGAAATGATCTGCTGAAGATGTATTGAGAGCAAAGATGCATGTGGAAGGGTTTGGCAAGCTAATACCCATTTTTTAATGTAGGACAGTGAAGAAAGGGGAAAAATCCATTCCTATACCTCTATGAACCAGAGGTGCAATATTGAACTAATATACTCAACATCATCAAGGAGAATGGACACACAGAAAGTTTGTAGGTAGAGAATAACCAAGGGAACATGTGTAGCCATCAAGCCACATAGACAGACTATTTTGTTATCTAATAATGCAGGTAATATTCTTGAATTATTCTTTGCTGATTACAACATTTCTTCAGATAAATTGCTTTACTGAGTTCCCTTTTTCACTGGCTATGGCACCTATGCTGCTTAGCTATCATCTCCACCATGTCCAACTGTGGAGCCAGCTGAAATCCTGATCTTGGGTATTGTTATCTTATTTTGGAAGGGAATAAGAGTTCTAGAACCAAACATAGAACTAGGCTCTTATGCTTGCTATCTGGCAAATACCCAATACCAGACTCTTTTTATCTTTTACTGATTCAATTCAATTGCTCTAACAGAATACTGTTCTGGGAAGCTGTCACATATTTCTGTAAGAAACCATCAATGAAGGGTGGGGAGAAAAAAAATTCTATTCTCCACCCTCTGGCAAATCTTTGCTAAAGATATAGGGAAGAAGTAGAGCAACCTCAAAATTTGAGATAGCTTTATAGTTGGCTATTTTCTTAATTGCCAGGCTGACTTCCTTAACTTAATTCCATAGGTGAACTCTTTGGACCTCTTGGGTTCAGAATTCCTCAACCACTATTAAAAAAAGTTTTAGAATTGAATTCTCCTTTAATGCTGCATTCAAGATGTCATTGCCTATGGAGTAGGGGGAAATAACCTTCTTTCTCTCCCTTGTTGTACTCTGTACATGCACAATAAGGTGAAAGATGAAGAATGATTATTCTACAACTTAGTTCGTTCTTCATAATTGAGATCCTTCTTTGGTTATCTAAGGTGCTAGCTTTCTCTTCCAGTTTAATGCCATGTGAATAGATAGCGTGAAATTGAAATTTTATTTTTAATCCTATTCAAGCCAGATTTAATATTTCCCCTTGCCATTTTTGACCTTACAAGTTTACTTAGGTAACCTCAGGTTACTTGGGTCATAAATGTGTTCTTTTGTATCTAAACTCTTTTCTTTTGACTTTTATTTCCACATTTGTGACTTCACCCTTCACCCACATTTTGGAGAAACTTACTTAACTTAAACATAAAGTTGATTTAATATAAGCTGTTGTGGCAAGCCCTGATTCTTCAGATCATATATCTTGGTTATGGTTAAGGGGGTTTCAGAACAATAGGTCCAAAAGTTTGAATATTAAGCTAATGTGAGAGGTTTTTATGTCTAAACAGTCAGAGGAAGACACATGTATGCTGCTCAAGATTTTGCTCTGTCATACTATTAATTATTATGAACAGTCCCCTTACCTCTCACTTGAGGTCTTTGGTCATTGAGAGTCCATTGACCCCATTTATTGTCAAGTGCGTATCTTGCTAATGAACAGAGTGTACTTGGAACTTCATCTCTCAGAAGTTATCCTGTGACAATAATAAGTTTGCCTTTTATGCCACCATCCACATAAATTCCATTCAACAATTAAATTTCACAGACATCTATTGAACAATGTGCTTGGTGCTGAGGATACACAGGCAGATATGAAAACATTCAATTGCTATTTAATATTTTTATTGTTAATAAAATATAAAATAATATAATGACAAGGTAAATCTCTGGGGGGTATTCCACTAAAGACTTATAAACTGACTTCACCCATTAGTGACTAATTTTGGTGTTTTGTCACCACCAATTCTGAATCATCCTCATACTATGCTATTGTCTAGTCAACTTCTCTCCATTTTGTCTACAAAGATACCGCAAGAGACTTTGTCAGATGTTTTTGCTGAAATAAAAACAGACTATCTCAGCAATTATTAATCTGATTAAAAATTAAGGGTACTATTTTATTATTAGAAATGTATTCAATATGATTGAATCCAATGAGTACTGAGTGTTTATTATGTACAAAACACTATTTTATATTTCTTTTTTAAGAAGGGGATATTGGAAAGAAGTTGATGGAGATGATCTTAAATTAAAAGTGTTGGACTTGGAGTCTGACTTTTCTGCTAATAGTGTGACAATGGGCAAGTTATAACCTCTTAACTTCAGTTTCCTCATCTCTAAAATGGGGGGTAGTGATACCAACTACTTCACAGTGTTATTGTTAGGATCAAATGAGAAAACATATGTTAAACCCTTTGAAAATCTTAAAACTTAAATATTATTATTGGAGCCTTAGTTCCTCAGTTGCTTTAAATTCTATATATCCCATCATCTATTCTTTGTTAAAAGTAACTAACATTGAAATGATAGCACCATTTGATTCTTAATGACAATATATTATGTGTGTAATGTTTAAGTAAATTAATAATAGCCTCAAATTTAAGATAAGAAATTTATAAGTAGAGAAGACAATTTTATGTATTCAAAGGAAAACAGTTTCTTTTATTATTTTCTCCCATCTTTTCCCCAGACGGGGTGGCACTATTGGGAAGAGTATGCAGCTACCCCCAATCACCCCCTCCCCCAACTTATATGAGGCAGATAACAGCCTTGAGTAAACTGAATAATATTATCCATTTGCCCTCTGGGAGATCGGAGGGAAGTGAGAAACAACTAGGGGAGATACTAGAGTGTTTTACCACATTCCCACACTATTGGGGTCTATTGCTCATATCAGTAAAAGATATTGCTCATCTCCTCAGGGAAATAACCCTTAGTTCTCTGGATTTCCCATATCTGAGCATGGGATTAGTGACTGAGGTGACTTGGAGATGACATGTGTTCTGTATGTCTGCTCTCTGGACCAATTATGAAGCCAGAAATGAGCAGAACTGTAATAATAAGGAGAGATTATAGAATTGAAGTCCTTCATCTGGTATTATATTATCCTGGTGAAAACTGGAAAAATACATCTCCTTCCTTGGCAAGGAAGATTTAAAATATTGAACTATTCCACTATGGTGGAATATCATCTATGGCAGTGATAGATTTTCTCTGGGATAGGGCTCATGGTACCTGAGGACATCTATTGTATAGACTAGCTAGAGGAACAAAATAATAGATGCCACCTGTTAAGAACCCTGCTGAGTTATCAAGGAACCATGAACTCAGGCTCTAAGAGGGATCAATCTGCGTGCAGGAGTAGGCATGCTTTTAAAAGTTCCACTTCTAGAAAACTCTAATTTTAGCAAGTTTTCCTCCTGGTTTATGCCCTCTGGGTGCAGTTAGTGGTTATTGAAGGATGTCTTCTTTTCATGAGTTCTCTTGTCCTGCTTGAATTGTTAATAAAATATTCTTTCTTTGAGTTCACAGAACTGTATTTCCAAGGAAAGTTGACAATACACTAGGTAATGTCATGTAGAGGTGAGATGTTCCCTCAAAGGATGCCCCCGACTTATTCTATAAAAGTCTCTGAAAGAAGGGTTACAGCTGGACAAAGAATGAACCCAGAATAAAATTAGCTTATGTTCCCATCACAAATATCCTGAATATTTGTTTTTATAAAACTCCTTTGCTTATATCTCATTTCGCTTGATCTTTGTGGCAAGTCTGTGTCTCTATTTACTGCATAAATGGAAATGTCTGGAAAGTCCCAGTGATGCTTTTTGATTTTGTTTGGCAGAGTTAAATAGCCTGTCACTGCAGCACAGAGAGTTCTGATCATTTGCATAATTAAAAAACAACAGTTCCAGGCTTACTGTCAAAGGCTAAAGGAACAAAAGTTCAGTAGAAGAATTCCTATATGTTTAGACTGATATTTTTTAGGAATCTTATGATTGGAAACTCTTTAATGAAACATGTTCCTTTTGCTTTACTCTATTTTAAGAAATAAGGTATAATCTCTGAGAAAAGGTTATTATAAAAATAATAGCAAGAATAATTCTCCAACAGATAATTTGGATGAACAGATTTCAAAAGAATTGCAACCTATAATTGACCATGAATATGCCTCAAAGCACTATTAGTAAGAGAAATACAAATGAAAACAATTGAGGTTCTATTTCATAGCATACAGATTGGCAAAAGTGAAACAAATGAACCAAGAACAATCCATGTCAGGAACAATCATTAATAGCCTCTGTGAATTGAATCCAGCTGTTCTAGATAGCAATGCCTACTCTTTTCTCTACTTCTTTTTTTTTCCTTAAAAAAAAAAAAAACAACCCTTACCTTCCATCTTAGAATCAATACTTTATACTGGTCCTAAGGCAAAAGAATTGTAAAGGCTGGACAGTGGGGGTTATGTGCCTTGACCAGAGTCACACAGTTAGGAAGTGTCTGAGGCAAGATTTGAATCTAAGACCTCATCTTTGGGCCCGGCTCTCAAAACACTGAGCTATCTAGATGCCCCCTCTCCCTTTTCTAATAACTTAAACATTTCATTAAATAGAGAGTTTTCTTCTATTTCATGTCATGACAAGATTTTACTTTACTACATTACTTCATGACCTGGAATTTGTAGAAGCTTTCCTTTATCATAATAATAATAATGACAACAATGATTATTGCTGGATATTAGCTCAGCCTTAACCTTTCTAAGTCAGTCCTCCTTTTGGGGTGGGTATATGCAACCATGTAGATAGACCATGTGCTTAGTGCTCTGATCTAATGGGGGCAATTCTTATGTTCTTCAGGAATAGGAATTCTCAGAACTTCAGATTCTTATTTAAATGTAGGTAAAATACATTCTAAATTGTTCTAACATTATTTAGTGTTCAGTAACTTACAGAATGCTTATCTCATTGCAAAGCACCAAATGCATCTTATTTAATTTGATCTGCTCAACAACCCTATGAGATAGTTGCTGTTATTATTACCATTTTACAGATGAAGAAACTGATGACTTGTCCAGGGTGACACAGCTATTACCTATCTGCATGGGATTTGAACTCAGGTCTTTCTGACTCCAAGTCCAGCACTCCATCTATTATACCATTTAGCTGCCTTGAGGATGAAGACCTGGCAGAGGGGCTGTTCCTTGCCTGCCCATCCCCCCTACAATAATTAACAAGATGTGACTGTGGGCACTTACTGAATGCTGGGTGTGTTAACTTGATTGATTACAACCCCTCAGTCAGAAGTGTCAAGCCAAGATTTAGACTGTAAAGTACAAGGCATGTTTGGAGGATTATGAGGAAACTGGTTTGTCTGGATCAGAAGACTGATGGAGTAGAAATCTGCTAAGGGGGGGGAAGGGGGAAGGAGGACATGATGAAAGTGATGTTTTAAGGAAATCAATCAGATAGTGACATGTATATAGGAGGGAATGCAATGGGGTAGGGAGGGGAAAAGAAAGGAGGGAGGCCAATTAGGAGGCTATTGGAGTTGTTCAGTCATGAAGTGACAAGGCACCAAACTAGGTAGCTGAAGTTGGGAAAGACTATAGAGGAGTATTATTTTGAAGGAAGAATTATTTGAATTTGTTACTAGAAAAAATTGTATAGGCTCAAAGAGTTATAAAGTCTATAAAACATGGTCATTTTAATGAATTACCATGATAAAGTGACATGCAGCAAAGGGTAGTGAGTATATAGAGAGCTGCCTTCAGAGTCAAGGTGACCTGAGTTTAAGATCAAATTCTAATACCTACTGATCACACAGTTAGAATTTGGTGTGTGACCTAGGACAAGTCCCTTAACTTCTCAGTGCACCAGTCAATTCTTTAAGGCTACACATTATAGTGAAAGTGACCATTTGCATTGGAAGCAGAAGCTCCTTACCTGAAGTTCCTAATCATCCAAAGAGGGGAAAATTTGTGGGGATACCCTTAGTCTTTGATACTGATATTTGGGAGTATAGACAAGCTTATCTCCATGCTCATTATTGACTTTCCAGATAAAGGATACTGGGGTGTGTGGACTATAGTATTCTCATTATAAGGGCAAGAGAGCCACTAGTCAGAAATTCCTCTGGTGTAGGTATCAGGGAGAGGTAATACGAGCAAAATGATAGGCAAACCATGATCTCACTCAAAGAGGCACTTAGGAGGAGATGTAGTCCCAGAGGTGTGGTATGCTCTCAAGATAAGGAGATTGGCAGAGAGAGATTCCAGGCCTTGATGGACAATCTATAACAGGGATGACTAGAAAACATGCCGAAAAGCAAGGTTGAGAAACTGGAGGACAGAAACATTGGTGAGAATGCAGTAGATTGGGAATGGAGAATCGGGTTAAATATTGGTGAACAGAGCAAGTAGCCCCATATAGTTTCTGCTGCTCATCTAATTGAGTATAAACTCACACTGTTTAAGTCATCTCTTCTCTCTTTTGTAGGGGTGTGGGTATGCAACTGTGTATATAGACCATGTATCCATGGCTTTGTTGCAGTGAGGCAATTTTATGTTATTATGTGACAAGAATTCTCAGAACTTCAGACACACCCATATTCGAATGTGTTCAGAAATGCATTCTAAATTATTCTAACATCATTTACTGTTCAGTAACTTACAGAATACCTATACTATATTGTATTCTAAACCAGAACAGGAAATTGAAAATTGTCCGCATTTCTATCTTTTAAAAAATTATATGATTGTAGCAAATATATATATATCTTTATGTTCTGCTGGATTTTATTTACATCCCTTTTTATGAGTCTCCTGAAATCTCTGTATTCTTTATATTTGTGATTTTATTGTAGAAGGTCATTTCATTCCATTAATATATCATAATTAATTTATCTATTTACCGGTCATTGACCATATAGATTGTTTTAAGAGCTTGATGTTACATACAAAGTAGCTATGAAAATGTTTGCACATTTAGGTCTTGTTTTTCCTTTAATAATTTCTGTTAAATAATATGTTATGATAGAAAGAACATTTGGAGTCAGGGGTTCTTAGTTCTAATCCTACCTCTGACACATTTCCTGGTTGATCTTTGGCAAGTCACTTAAACCCTCTGGACCTCAGTTTCCTTATTTATAAAATAAGAAGGTTGAACCTTAATAATTTTTAACCTGGGGTCTAGGAACTTGTTTTTAAAATGTTTTGATGAATGTATTTCAATATTGTTTCCTTTCCAATCTTGTGCATTTAAAATATTATTATAAGAAGAGAGCCATAGATTTCACCAGATGGCTGATGGGGTCCATAATAACTCAAAAGTCTTCTGAAATTCCTTCTAACTTTAGGTCTAAGGTGTGATGAAATATTCATTGTCTATTTATCTTATATATTGTATCTATCACATCTATCCATATAAAATTAGGGCAATACAACAACTTAAAACATAAAAATATGGTTGTCTCCATGGATATGAGAATTACATTCATGGAAACTAATGAGGTTAACAGAACAAGAAAAAAGAAGAGAAAAAAGAAGAAAGTCCAGCCTTATTACAATAATAAATAGGGGCAAGAAATAGATTATGCAAAGGAAACAGAGAAGGAGTGGTGAGACTGGTGGAAGAACAAGGAGAGAATTGTGCCCTAAAAAGAGAGAGAGAGAGAAAGAGAAAGAATCCTGGAGGAAAGAGTGATCAACAGTATCATATTCTATAGAAATTTCAAGAATAAGAAAAAATCATCAGATTTGGCAACTAGAGATCATTGGTAATTTTGGGAAGATTCATTTCAGTTGATTATGGCATTAAGGATCAAGAAGTGGAAGAGAAGAGTGGAAATGGAGACAATGTACACAGAGATTTTTTAAGGAATTTAGCTGAGAAATAGAAGAGTGATATGAGAAAACTTGAGGGGATGATAAGATCTAGTGAGGGTTTGTAAGGGAGTCTTTGGCATGTCAAAGGTAGTAAAAATGTAACCAGAAAATTGGGAGAGATTGAAGTTTGATTGAAGTTTGATTGAAGAAGATTGAAGAGACCTTCCAAATTAATCAACATATATTTTAATAATTGATGATTTCAATGCAAAGGAAGTCATAGGGAAGGACAAGAACAATATGAGACATTTTGGAAAAATTTGAGCCTTCTCTTTTTCCAGGTCCACATCACTGCTTTAGCTTTTGCAATGATCTATTAATTGACCAATGACTTTTGAGAACCAAGCCTGCAATCTCTCAAAGCCAGGGTCCTTCTATCTAGGTGGAGTAGTCAGGGGAATAATGAAGAGGCGAGAGACAACTGAGTGCTCAGACCTGTGCTTAGGCATCAGGCAGTTGTTCTGCCTTGGCACAGAGTTTGCGTTTATTATATAGCTTCAGTGAGTATATGCTTTTCTGGCACACAATCATTTTTCAATGTCTTCTACAGATCTTCTACAGATAATTGGATGTGTAACACATTAACAAATCATTTAATCAACATTCTGTGATCATTTACCATGTTGCTACAACAGAAATATTCAAGATGGAGATGAATGATATAGATAAAGCAATCTGGAGGTTAGTTTCACCTAACCTGTGGGATGACCAGCTAGGAGAATCATTGTTGCTTTTGATTAGCTTTCACAATCAATCACAATTACTTAGGAGATGGGTAACAAAACATTACACAGCTAGGTACAGGGTTAAAGGGTATTTTAAGACAGACCAAAATCAGGAATTTCCTCCATTTCCAAGTTACATTTTTCTTGTGTTGCATCAAAGCACCTTAGCAATGTTACCTGGTTATTGTAAATATAACTAAACAGTACACTCTGTCAGTAGCTTGAGCTTCAAAGGAGTGATCGATTGTGGTGCTTATGTGTTTGGCTAGCAGTGGGTGTGGGGCATCTAAGTGTATCTCTGCTGAGAGAGAAAAGAGAGGGGTAATGGGTAATGATCTTTAGGTTTGAATTCTGTGAATGTAGTCTTTTTAGGGTAATAATCTGGGGGGATTAAAGTGGGACATATGTGTGTTAACCCCATAAATATTTGCTCTTATATTATTTCTCCTATATAATAATAATTCCATTAGTAAGGGAAGTTAGTGGGAGAAGTCACATAGAGGAGGCTGAGTGGGTGCCTCTTCTTTTCTGAAGGCTGCTCTGCAGCTTTCATTTCCCAAACTGTGACTCTGTCAGACAGCCAGGGTATGACAACTCTACTTCTTTATGAAGCATTTCCTTCTTTATGAAGACTTTCCTGACCCCTCTTCATAGCTGCTAGAGTCCTCCCTTTCTAACCTGTATTTTTAAAAATTACATTTAATCTATACATACTTACATAGATACATGTTGCTTTCCCAATATATCATAAACTCCTTGAGAGCAGGGATTATTTCACTTTTTGGCCACATATCCCTAGTCTTTAGCACAATACCTGGTACTTGTTAGGTGTTTAACAAATGCATTTTGAGTGATTTATTTATGTTCATCAACTACTCTGATCCAGTTTTAACAGAGCCTTCCATCCTGGAAATATTTCAAGTGTGATACTCATTACAGCCAAAGTATACTATTGAAGATCATCCTAGCTAAGAATGAAGGTAATCATTTCCCATAGGACTGGCCTGGAGGAGATGGATTCTTTGTCCACAGCAGTGTAAGAAACAAGGTACAATACAAAATAAGCTCATGTTCTAAGCAGCCTCCTTTTGTTTCTTTGACAACAGGGGACAAAAAAGGGGCAGTGGATGATAAAAATTGCATAGTTTTATCTCTAAGCATAAATTTAACTCATGGAATCCTAAATGTGAGATACTTACTAAATGATAAATGACGACATAAAACTGGAGGACTAGAATAGTATCAATATTGACTCTCCCACTATAAGTGAAATAGAAATTGGAACTAAAAGAAGGGACAGCTTATAGGCTTTCTTTGGAGAGATACAAAAAGGAGTTGGTGGAGCTGATTTTATTATGTGTCCAAAAATAACAAAAAACATTATTTCATGGGACACTTGGCCATCTCACATTTCAGTGTTTATGATGATTATAAGGAAAAAGACCACCATGAAGATAAATACAGCTTATATGCCAACATCTGTTGCAAAAAATAAGGAAATAGAGGAATTCTATAGAGAATTAGATGAGATTTTCCAAATTAAATTAACATATATTTTAATAATTAGTGATATCAATGCAAGGGTTGCCTCAAGGGAGGACAGAAAAAAAACATTTTGGAAAATATGGCTGAGAATTGAGAAATGAACTATAACAAAAGAATTATGGACTATATAGAAGTCTCATGTCTATATTGTATTTAGACTTTCCTCCAGAAGAAGTTTGGAAGCAGGGATACTCTGGTAAATTTTTTTTTAAAAAACCTTTACTTTCTATCTCATTAACAACTCTAAGAAAGACTAGGTAAACAAGTTTAAATAATGGCTAAGGTCACAAAGCTAGGAAGTATCTGAGGCAATATTTGAAACCGGGTCCTACTGCCTCCAGACCTGGTGCTTGCTGGAAAATATTTAACAAACTCCAGAAGAACAAATGTACATATTGTATATATTTTAAATGTAATCTGTATTTTAACATTTTCTCTTTTTTAAAATGTGTGTACAATCATCAAAACACTAAATTAAGTCCTGATTTGTAGTGTCTGCCAGTTTCTGAGGTATGAGAATTCAAAATGAAAATTTCACAATAAGTTTCCATGAGATAGTGCAAGCTGGCTTCAGAACAATTCTAGAGGGAAAGCACTGGTATGGTGAGCAATAAATAGCATCAAAAAGATGAAATGTGCTGTATCTTAACATAAGTGACTAGTTCATGCTAGAGGAGTCATTTCTGAATTAGCTCTGTGTATTTGTGTGTGTGCATGTGTTTTCCCATTTTGCAGGATCAACTACAAAGCTGATCCTGCAAACTAGAAATGGATAAAGGAATAGATCTTGATATGGGCAAACTCAATTTTTTTAACTTGTAAAATAACCACAATAAGAAGAATAAAGATCCCAGAAACCATCTCAAATACTTGATCATGCCAGATATTTGCAGATAAAATTGTACTGGAACATTGAGGTTCACAATCAGTCAAAAGTGTCTTGTTTTATTTTATATTTGTTAAATATTAAAAATTTACAATAATAAACATTTCAAGCCTTTGTTCAAAAGAAATAACTTCCTTCTATTTTTATCCTTTATTAAAGGAGATATTTTACCAAACTCTACTCTGATGCTTCATAATTGTTTGGAATTAAGATTGGATTCTTTAATACTATGCCAGTGCAGTTGAAACTTAGGTACATACTCCAAAATAGGGTTAGTCGGATAATGACCTGAATGATCAAATATTCTCTTTCATGTGAAACCACTAAATTTGGTACAGCTCATTATCAGAAGTTGACTGCTGGTGTTAACTTCTCAGAAGTTCAAGAAGACTGCCTGTTAGTAGGTATGGAATTGGATCTTTAAAGTATGAATATAGGAGAATCCGATATTTTTATCAGTCCACTTTGTGATGAGTAAAAATCAATTTGAATAATGTGGCAAGATTAGCCTTTTAAAAAATCCATTAAAATTTCTCCATTACTTTATTTACAGTAGCTGCTTTTTTTTTGTATTGAGTGATAACTGCTGCACATTATCCCAAGTCACACATTGCCTATAAGACATTTTAAGCCAGCTACCCTATAAATATCTTAAATTCATGTCAAAAACAGAACTCATTATGTTTCCTCCCAAACCCCACTCTCATCAACTGAATTGACTTTTTTTCTGGCAAGATCATCACTGTCTTCCCAGGCATTCAAGTTTGCAACTTAGGTAACATTATCAACTCTAGATACTTAGAAATCCTGTTTATCAAATCAGTTGCTAAATCTTATTATTTCTATATCTTTCTGCTTCACACATCCAGTGCTATATAGTTCAGGGCTTCATCACTTCTCACTTGGACCATTGTAATAATTCTCTGCTTAGTTTTCCTGCCTATTTTCTCTCCATTCCAGTCCATCTCCGAAGGTGATTTCCCCTCAAGTATAGATCTAAACATGTCATGCTTTAGCCTTTAAACTCCAGAGGCTCCCTATTACCTCCAGAATCAATTATAAATGATAAGTTCCCTTGTCATTTAAAGCTCTTCAGGAGCCTGCCCCTTCCCACCTTTCTAATATTCTTACATGTTCCTCCCCTCTATACATAATGACTTCCTTGTTCCTCTCTGGTCACCTATATCACGCCCAATCTTTGCTCTGGCTGTTCTCTATTTCTGGAGTACACTCCCTCCTCACTTCTACCCCTCAGGATCCTTGGTTTCCTTTAAGAATCAGCTCAAGGGTCATCTTCTATAGGATGTCCTCCTTATTCCTTTCACCACTCCAACTACTAGTGTCTTCTCTTCTAAAGTTACCTCCCATTTACTTTCTGTATATCTTCTATATACTGGTCTATGTACATGTTTTCTCTCTCATCAGAATGTAAGTTCCTTGAGGTCAAGAAATTTTTTTTCTTTTTCTTTGTAACTCAAGAAATTAACAGTGCCTGCTATATAGTATACTCTTATACTATATATTATATATTATCTTATATATTACTTTGCTGATTGATCCAAGAACAAAAGGATGTTTGATCCAGAAACATCATAGTTTTATGGAATAACTACTATCTGTACTCAAATATTCATATAAAGGCAAAATGGTGAATTAGAAAGAATGTGATTAGTAGCCAGGGGACCTGGGGTTCAATACTGGCTCTGCCACATGTTACCTCTGAGATCTCAAGCAAGTCTCTTTACTTATCCATGTCCTTTGTGTAAAACAAGGGGTTTGGATTATATCTCAAAAGTCCCTCCTAGTATTTAATCTGATTTATCTCCCATACAATTTTTGAATTAAGAAATATTTTTTAGAAACAGGGTGCTGTAGAAAGAATGCTGGCTATGGAAGTAATGAAACAAGAATTTATTAAATGCCTGCTATGTGACCAGCACTGTACTAAAGACTTTACAAGTATTATCTCTGTTGATCCTCACAACTCTGTGAAGTATATGCTACTGTTATCCTCATTTTACAATTGGGGAAACTGAGGCCCAGAGGTTAAATGAATTGCTCAAAGTCACATAGCTAATAAGTGTCTGATTCTGAATTTGAATTCAGGTCTTCCCGATTCCAAGTCTAATGCTCTATTCCCTGTGCCAACTAACTACCTACATCCTGGTGTAATTTTTATTTTTGGAGATAGAGAACCTGGCCTCAGAAGATTAATATCTTCTTCTTGTGCTTTCTTCCCTTTTTTTCATCTTCTCCTTTCCCCTTAATTTTATGTTTACATATTATATAAAAGAATACACATGTTGCATTATTTTCTGCCTAGTATTCCATATCCATATGCCATGTATTTCTATATTGTCTTTGTATATTATCTCATCTGTTTTGGAACAGATTATATGATTTGAAGGCTGGGGACTTTGTATGCTTTATATGTCACTCTCAAAGGATTAGTGTGAATGTTTAGAAAGTTAAACAATCATTTATTTTTGTAGGAAGAAAGCACCTCATATTTCTCCCTCAAGGAATATGACTTCTCTCAGAAATGCATTTCAATTTAAAAAGAATATATGCTGTAATTTGCATAGATAATCAGAGTTGCCTGAATATGACCTGGAAAATCTCATGATATGTGAGTCCCCAGTCACTGGAAATGCTCTAGTAGATGCCTGGCAACCACATGTTAGGGCTATCATGGAAATGTTCTTTCATGCATGAAGTATAGAGTTAGAGATTTAGCTTAAAGGATCTCTAAGGCTGCTTCATGATCTGGGATTTGGGGGTTTTACTTTTTACAGTGGAGGCAGCAGATCTCACATGTGTTTTAGATTAACTCATTTCAGTTGCTAGAAATAAGAATTTTGGTGAAAGACAAATGAATGCATATCCTTTTGCATGGAAATTTGTTTGGGTCATCCCACCAGCTATATCGTGAGGAGCATTTCAGTTAATTTTCTAAATAAATTCCATAAGAAGAGATACTTTGGTCTAAAAACCCAGATGTGGGAGCTACCTATTATGTTGGGAATTCAGTGATGCACTAAGCTAATATCTTCAGGAACACATGGAAACCAGGAATGGAATTGCCCAATTAGATTCATCATGACAGTAATACAATGGAAAAATTAAGGATAGGAATAATCACGGATTCTATTTGTATCTGGATGCCAGATGTGAGTAAAGATAAAACTCCTTATCAGGTTCAGGTGTGTGCACTCTCTTAGCTAAAAACTTTGATTTGAGTACTAGGTGACCAAAGAATGCCCTAGTTTCCTCTTAATTTCAGCTCTTTTTAAGCCACATAGTATGAACTATTATTTCATTGGTGTGTACCCTGGTGCATGAAGGACCTAAGTTAGGTTGAAGTTCTACAGGAACAGGTTGTACTTTATTGAATACATAATTAGAACTATTTGAAAATGGCCTGAACTATTTCATCATGTGGCACATTCTCTGTCACTAGAGATACTGCCTGAGGAAAATAAAAGCACATCAACTTGATCAGATTTATATAACTAGGTAAGTGTCAAGATTTGAACCTCGATGAGTAACTAGATATGTAGCACAGTGCCAGGCCTGGAGTTAGAAGGACTTGGGTTCAAATCTGGCCTCAGATACTCCCTAGCTGTGTGATCCTGGGCAAGTCACTTAAACCCTCTAGCTTAATCCTTACCATTCTTCTGCCTCAGTATTGATACTTTCTGTTGATTCTAAGACAGAAAAATAATGAGCTTTGAGCCAAGGCATTTCAGACTCTAAGCTCAACATTCTATCAAGTATTTTGCCCAAAATCTATACATCTTATTCATTTGGGTGGGGGGAGCATCAAAACAAGGATGAGGTAGCTGATGACAAAGAAGGCAAAATTATTCAACTATTTTCTTTCTATTGTCTGCCAAGAAGTTTGAGTTGTGGATAGAAAGTTACAGGAAAAATAGGTATGAATGAGTTAATGTCCAAGTTAACTAAGGGGGCCAACTATTGTCATTTAGTTCAAATGAGTTGGACTAAATGTCTGCCACATACACTATAGCTTCTTGGAGTCACAGGTGAGAGTTTTGAGTGCCAGGTGGACACCAAAGGTGGATGAGTAGCCCTGAAAAGGACTCAGTAAATCCCCACCCCAGAAATACTAATCTTCTCTGAATACCCCATATATCCCAACTCAAAATGAACTATAATTTGGGGTAAAAAAGAATTGGAAGATATGGTTCCTAATGACCCTCACTGATCTTTAAAAGACTCTGGAGAATGAATGCTTTAGAATAGAAGAATAAATGACCTAAAAAATCTTCTTTTTTAAAATTATTTTTAGTTTTTAAACAATATTTTTCCAAAAGGAAACTGGTCTGCAAAGAATAGACCTGTGAGCTCAACTTTAATTTCTGGCAAAATTCTAGAAAGCATAAGTAAAGAAATGCTAGTGAACATCTAGAAAAGGAAACAAACAGCGATCAGAGAGATAGTAAGACTTCATCAAGAACAAGTCATTTGGCTGGGTATGGTGGCACATGCCTATAATCTCTGCTGCTCAAGGAGGCTGAGGTTGGCTGAGCACTTGAGTTTAATAGGCCTAAAGCTGACTGAGTGTTCTAATTCCATAATCAATATGGTGACCCCCAAGATATGAGAGGTTACTAGTCTGTCTATGGAGAGACAAATGACCCAGAATGGACATAGATGAGGTCAAAGCTCCTGGGCTAATCAGCAATGGGATTGGGCCCAGATGTGATCCTGAACATCCAGTCTAGATGAGACAGGGAGACACCACACTAAAAATTAGGGGAAAATATTCCATACCAATTTTATTTCCTCTTTGTTGTCAGGGTGACGAGATGGGCAAAACAGGGGAAGTATCAAGTACAGCTTAAATAAATAAATAACAAATCTAGTTTAAATTTTAGCAAAGGATTTAATGAACTCCATCACACAGTTCACATGGAAAAGATGGAAAAATATGGATTAAACAATAGTGAATTAAGAGGATCTGGAATGGGTCAGTGGTGTGAACAACCAGATTCAAGGATAGGAATTAATAGTTTGATGGCTGGATTTGGAAGTTTTCTAGTCAAGAGTCCCAGAGATCTTTGCTATTCAACAATTTTTAAAAATCAGCGATTTAGGTAAAGACATCATTGATATGATTATCAAATTTGCAGCTCATCACCAAAGTTTGGAGAGACAAATTAACAAGTAATGATAGACTTGAGACCCAAAAAATACTGACATCAACTCAAAGATGAAATTTAATAAGGATAAATGTAAAATCTTCTAGATGCATTCCCCAAAATTTACTTCAGAGGTAAGAGTGGAAGAGTCAAGATGATAATTTGAATGAGATATGGGTGTATCAGTGTAATACAAGTCCAAAAGGAGTAAACAATGATACGATAGCTAAGAAAACCCCCGAAATCTTAAGTTGAATTAAGAGAAGTAAAGAGTCTAGAAAAAAATAAGGGATGAGGTGTTTTGGTCAAATCACATCTGGATTACTACATTTCATCCTCAGTACCACATTTTAGGCAGACCCACCATAAAATTGGAAAGCATCCAGAGGAGTACAATTAGGATGAGGGACTTCAAATTTATGCCATATAAAGACAACTGGAAAAACCTGGAGATAGTTAACCTGGAGAGTAGAAGATGTAGGGGGCAGTATTAAAATTATCTTTAAGTATTTGAAGGGATGTATTTGAAGAGGGATTGGGGTTATTTTCTACCTAGATGGCAGAGGCTAAATTTTAACCAATAGATGGAAAATTTCCTTACCCCATAACAGTACTTAGGGAGATACTCTCATATGTAATCCTCCACATACCTCTACTGCTGCTGCTCTCTTCTTCTCAAGATGGGGAGTTCTCCACACTGCTCTTATCACTCCCTTCTGTGTATATCTTATTAGTTGTCTTTTTGCCAGGGAGCCCTTCTCTCTAGTACCCTCAACATTATAGGCAACAGAGATAAGCTTAGAGTTCCCTTCTCAATCTGGTTTTACAGCTCTCCTCAAAGCACTAGAATTCCCATATCAAATGTGCTTACTTACTAACTGAGCCTCATTCCTCTCTTCTAAAATCTCCCAGATCCCTCAAATCTTCCTCCTCATATGACAATTACTTAGAGACCTACCTGGAGCATGATTTTATATTGACTTTCAGAGAATAACCAACCCTTTCTCTTTAGACATTACATTTTTTTATCCAAACATTTACCCAAGTTTTAGACTCAAATTTCACCAAAAGGTAGGATAATAAAACTTTACCTTAGCCCTGAGACTTTTCTTAGCCCTCAGCATCTTGACTGGACATTCCTCTTACATAAGATTACATCTACAATATATGCAACTTTGGGTGTGCCATATTTTAGAAAGGATACTGGATTTTTATTCTAGCAAGTAAATAAAATAGTGACCCATTTATTCACTATCTTGTTACACTGATTGGTTGAAATAAATGGAGTCATTTTTCTAGAGAAGATGTAAGTAAGAGAAGATAGAGGTAGTTATTAAAGCATTTAAAGTACTACATGTCGAAATTTGGAACAAACTTGTTCTGCCTGACTCTACAGAACAAAACTAGAAGCATGAGGAGAAGTTTCAGGGAAGAAGATTGTGACTTGATTTAAAGACAAATCTCCTAGCAAATAGGTGTATTCCAACAATGGAATGAGCTGCCCCAAGTTGCAATAAATTTTGTAACTGAAGCAAAATCCAGCAGAAGTTGGATGACCATCTATCAGGGATGTTGAATAAAGGATCTCTATTCAAGTAATTTGACTAGACAATCTGAGATCCCTTCTAGCTCTGAATTTCTGTGATCCTCATGGTAGACCAGCATCTTATTTATGGGCATTTAAAAAGTACTTCAAATGTCTTTAATTTCCTCTTTGAATCACAGAATTTCAGAGTTGAGAAGGACATCTAGAGTCATTTGGTTCAACCTGCATCCAAATAAGCTTTCTTTTCTCCCTTCCTTTCCGCCCCCCCCCCACTTTTTTTGGTATGTCACAGCATATTACACTAATAATTCTTTCTGAGACTTAAAATTCTCCAAAGCCCTCAGGTCTTTTTAATATCATGAAGTCACAGAATTAAAGAGTTGGAAGGAACCTCAGTGCTATCTAGTCTAACCCACACCCTAAAGAAGTTCCTTATATACGGTAGCTAATAACTGGCCATCTAGAGTCTGCTCAAAGACCTCCAAGAAGGGAAAACCCATTACCTCTTGAGACATCTCATTCCATTTTGAGGCAGTCCAATTGTTAGGAAGATTTTTCCTGACTTTAAGCTGAAATTGCCCTCTTTGCAACTTCTACCTACCATCTTGTTCTGCCTTCTGGGGCTAAGATGAATAAATTTAATCCCTCCTTAGCATTGGAGAGAGGAAGGACTGATTTCACAGAATTTGAAGATGAAATGAGATAATATAAACTCAACATGTCCAAAACTGAACTCATCCTTTTCCCTAAACCTTCCCCTTTCCTATCTTCCTCAGTAGTGCTGAGTATACTACCATCTTCCCAGTCACCTTAACTCCTTATTCCTGTACAAGAAACTCCATCTCCTGACTCTGGGTATCTTCACTGTTGTTTTTTCCCCATGCCTAGAACCCTCTGCCTTCTCAGATCTCAGAATTAAAACTAGGAGCTGTTTGTATGAGGGGGGGGACCCAATAAAATAGATAAACCACTGGTTATTTTGATCTTTAAAAAGAAGAAAACCAAATTATAGTATCAAAAATGAAAAGAGTGAGTGCATTGCCATAAAGATGAAATTAAAGCAATTATTAGGATTTATTTTGTCCAATTATATGCCAGTAAAATGGACACTCTAAATGAAATGGATGAATATATGCAAAAGTTTAAATTGTACAAATTATCAGAAGAGGAAATGAAATACTTAAATGACTCTATCTTAGAAAAGAAATTGAACAAGTTATAAACAAGCTCCCTAAGAAAAAATCCCTGGGGCCATATGGATTTGAAATTGAATCCTACCAAACATTAAGGAAAAATTAATCCCAAATATATGTACTAATTTTAAAAGTAAGTAAAGAAGGTATCTTGTCAAGTTTCTTTTAGGACACAAATATTGTTTTGATACCTAAACCAGGGAAAGCAAAAACAGAAAAAGAAAACTATAGACTAATTTCCTTAATGAGTATCCATTTTTTAAAATGCCAGCAAAGAGATTATAATAATATATCAAAAAGATTATTAATATAACCAGGTGGAATTTATAGAAGGAATGCAGGTATTAAGACTTAGTTTTAGGAAAGCTACCTAATATTGACATATCAATAAGAAATATAAGAAAAAATCATATGAGCACATTAATAGGTGCAGAAAAAGCCTTTGATAAAATACAACACATATTTCTATTTATAACACAGGAGAACATAGGAATCAATTAAACCTTTCTTAGAGTGATCAGTATCATCTATCTAAAAGTAAAAGCAAGCATCATCTGTAATGTGGATAAGATTGAAGCCTTTCCAATAGGATCAGGAGTGAAGCAAGGATGCCCATTATCACCACTATTATTCAATAGTGTAGTAGAAATTCTAGCTATAGCAATAAGACCAAAAAAAAAAAGAAATTGAACAAATAAAAATGGGCAAAGAGGAAATGAAACTCTCCCTCTTTGCAAATACTATGATAGAATAGTTAACTTTAGAGAATCAACTAAAAAAGCTAGTTGGAACACTTAATAACTTTAGCAAAGTTGCAGGATATAAAATAAATCCATATAAATCAAAATACAGAAATTTCATTTCAGATAATTGCAGACAACATAAGGTATTTAGGCTCAAAATGCTAACACGAATATAGGGATTAAGTGAACACAATAAAATACTTTTCACACAAATAAAGATGAATCTAAACAATTATAGAAATATTAACTGCTCATGGGTAGGCTCAGGCAATATAATAAAAATAACAATAACAACCTAAATTAATTTACCTATTCAGTGTCATACTAATCAAACTACCAAAGAATTAATTTATAGAGTTAGAAAAAAGAGTAAAAAAGTTCATCTGAAAGATGAAAAGGTCAACAATTTCACTTGGATACAAATTATGTGATATCTGGCAAAACACCTAACTTCTGTTGCTTCAGTTTTCTTATCTGTAAAATAGAGATGATACTAGCACCTACCTGCCAAAGCCATCGTGAAAGTAAAATGAAATATTTCTAAGGTACTTTGAAAACCACAAAATAAAGTACGTCATAAAAGGCTCTTATCATTGCCATCTTGCCATGTGATGACTCACTATAGAAACATGAGATATTAAAATAAAACTTAGCAAGAATATGATGGGGCTGTCACATAGAAGAGGAACTAAATCTTGGACCAACTGGGAGTTTGGGAAGAGGGCTGCTAAGAGGCATATTTAGAACTGATTTAAGGAAAACTTCTTAACAGTTAAAGAGAGACATACAAAAAAAAAAGAGAGAGATATCTAAGTGGCATGGTCTTCCTGGGGAGACTGCTTTCCTCTCTCTGGAGGTCTTCAAGGGAAGGCTGGATGATCATTTTATGCCTTATCTTGATATAGAGAATACTCCTTCAAGTATGGATATGGGTGGTACTGGGTGGTCTCTGATTCTGGTTTGCTTAGATTGTTTCATTTTTATTAGAAAACTTTTGCTTTATTTGCCCATATCAAATTCTAAGTTATGTTAGATCTCTTTGTGTACCTATTTTATTCCCCATAGCAAGTCAAGACAAGAAGTATTTCCTTAGCCTATACTATACCAATGTTAAGTGCTAGGAATACAAGTAGAAACAAAAAAAAGAAATATTGTCCTGCAAGGGTATCCTCAAGGAGCTAATATTTTGAAGGAGAAAGACAGCATATAAGAGGGAATTAAAAAACAGGAGGAAGAAAGTTTCCCGGGGCATGATGTAAATAATGTAAAAAAAAATCAGTAAATATATAGTATTTACATTACATTTTAAGTTTGCAAAGTATTTTACTTATATGTATATATTTATATTCATTTTATCTTCATAAAACCCTATGATGTTGGTACTACCATAATCCTCATTTTACAATTGAAGAAACTGAGGCAAGCTGCAGTTATGTGACTTACTCAGGCTCAAACACGTAGTTAAGTGACTGAGGGAGGATTTGGACATAGGTCTGCCTGGTTCCCAAGACCAGAGTTCTTATCTATTATACTACCTAAGTACCACATTTTTGTTTGGTAAAATGTTGGATTTATTTGATGGATGAAAAGTGAAAACATATTAGAAAATCAGATCTCATTGAAAACATGATTGAGATAAGAAACTCAAATCTTTTTACCTCCAAACATCGAACCCACTTTGGGTGCATCTTCATTTTGTTTAGTTTGTGATGGATAATAAATCTCTTAAATGAAGATCTACTTCTAATTTACCAAAAATGAAACAATTCTTGGCCTGATGGAGTTTATATTTATTCATTTAGTAATTATTGATTATACTTTGTATCTATATATTTATATACATGTTTTCCCTCATTACGATGTATACTTTTTCATGATAGACACTTATTTTTTTGCTTTTAAAAAATTCTCAGCACTTTTCACAATGTCTGGCATTTACTTAACCAACTGCACCAAGTTGATCCCTGTCTTAAAGGCAGTACAATAAAAACATGAGAATTTCAAAATTCCAGGGTCATATTTTATGAAAACAATTTCCCCCCTCTTTTTGAAATTACTTTGGGAGAAATGAAAGATAGGTGAGTTATGTTCAAATTGATGTCACTGATAAGACAGGTATGGGGAAAGTCATTACTAATATCACTACTGTTGATATCTCAGTAATACCTAAAACATGGAAAGTGTCTTTCTGCCCAAAGACTTTAAAAGTTATCATTCAACAGAAGTTAAATTTGGGGTGACATGAAATCCTAGAAATTTTTTCTATTAACCCTTTTCTATCAACTCTCACCTTTTTTTCTTATGCCAATTATCAAGTAAAATAATATCAAAAATACCTCTTGGATGATTATACATGGAAGGGTGATTGGCCTCTGTGTATGTCTTTCAATTCAGTCTCTCATAATTCACTGTCTTCCATCAAGAAGTTCATTAACCTCTTTTATACTATATATTGGTGATCAAACATGGTTATTCTAGAGTATTTCAACTTCTAGTTTCTGATGAGGAGGAAACAAAGAATTTTTCTGAGTTAACTGAAAGGCCAAAGATGTGACAACATGCCAAGTTCTTGAAATATTTAACTTTTCCTTCACTGGGACAGTATCTTTTAGGACAAAGGAAAGAGAACAGAGGTGGCCAGAAATTTCTTGAGAAAGACAGTATGTAAATGGAATTGGAAGAAGAAAGAAAAATGACACCAATCATTTGGCAAAAAATTTATGGATAGAGATTTCCACTTTTCTTCCCATCCTTACTTTTGTAAGGAGTAAATTTAGGGGGTTTTGACTAATATATTATACTTACGGTCACCAGGGATTAACCAAAATACCAATAAAACTACTCAAGTAAGTTTGGGAATTTTATGGTGATTTAATTAATATAGAGGGAAGTAATTAAGAGGAAGAGAGAGGGAAAAGGATATAAGATTTCTCCGGCCTCGCCTGAACCAAGGGGAGTTTGGAGACCTCAGCCATGAGGCCTCCTCCGAGATGAGGGGCCTCCTAGGAGGATAGTGTTTTAGGAAAGGTAAAGGAAAAATAAAAGGAATCAGCCTGAACTCCAAGAGAGCTGAGGGAAGATGCCTCACCTGACCCATGCCAAGACTCCAAAAAGCTGCCAGGAGTCAAACTACTAGTCGAACCCAACATCTCCGAGAGAGACCCCAAGTTCAACTCCTCAGATGCCAAATAAAGACTGGCATGAGGAAGTAACTCAAATATATAGACTTTTTTACATCACTTCCTGTGTCTCACATGTACTAATGGTAGCTTAAGGTTGACTTCAAACAGCCCAGGGGGGTCTATCAGTTGTTTCTGATTTGTCACTTGCTAGCACATGTCTGTCATAGGCTATCCTCCTCATCACTTAATCCTTAAGTAGGGGTGTAGACATTCCTGATTGCTAGACTAAGCAGGGTGGAGTAAATCTAAAATTCACACTTTATACATTTAAGTCTGAAAAAGTCTTATTCAAAGCAGATTAGTTTCTTTCTCAGCTTCACAAGAGTGACCATTGCTTAGAGCACAGTCTGTGTGCTAGAGTTGGCTGGGAAAATCCTTTCCTTTTTCTGTGGGATGATTCTGGCTAATTTTGGAAGTCAGGTGGTCTGAGTAGATTGGGAGCAAATGAATTTTCTATAGTCAGAATAGAGACAAGCAATCTTGTCTTTGGACCTGAGGAAGCCAGAAAGAGCTCAAGTCTTCAGGACATTCTGTCTTCAGTCTGATATGTTAGTTGACCCTTATCCACAAGGTGTTGTAGAGAAATTTAAACTCCTGCCAGAAGATATTGCAGTAGAACTGAAAGTTAGTCTTTGTGAAATTTTCCTGTTTTTAGTTTATCATCAAAACATGCCTAAGGAAAAAGCATGATATCAATTTTTTGGCACTCTCTGGAGACTATCAAAATTGGGCAGGAAGCACAAGAATTCTTCCATGCTACCCATTTTCATAACTTCTTTGGTAGGTGGAAGACTTCTGTGTGCCATAAGGATCATAATGGCCCTTTATGAATAATCCCTTTCTGGCAAAGGACAAAAAGTTGAAATCAACGTGCTAAAGGGAACAACATATGTCAGCTCTCTGCTGTGGTGTTTTAGGAATTGAGAGGATTTTATGAGGAATTTGGATGATTTTAACAAGCTCTGTGGTTAGAACATCTATGATTGTGGTTCACCTTTCTATAAAACATACAGGTCTACAAACAGAAAATTTATTGCAGTGGATGGTTCTGAGATTCTCACCTGTGAAAAGCTACTCAGAGGAATGGAGCTTGATCCTTCCACATTTCCTGAGCAACTGAGTACCTCCAAATGGCCTCAGATGAAAGTAATATTGAAAAGAAATTTTCTCAAGAAGACACAAGATGGGTGACATCTCATCTTTAATTAACTGAATGCCTCTGTGACTCCAGTTGTATCTTTAGAGGATAATCCTTACCTGATCAAAGAAAGACAGGATTCCTTCTTCGTGAATGGGAGTAATCCAGTGCCTAGTCCAGCTCTTTCAAGAACTCTAGCTGTGTTTCCAACCAGAATGAGTCCATTCATAGGAGAACACACAGAAGAGATCCTTATCCAAAATAGTTTTGACAAGGAAAAAATAGCTAAACTTCGTCTTTCTGGAGTCATTAAAAACAGTTAATTCATAAAAATCTGTTAATTGTAAGTAATCTCATACATATCTGTTTGAAAATGTTATGTTTAAATAGACATGTGAATAGATATGTAAAATTTTGGGTATTATTTGATTTTAAAGGCTTATCTGTACTAAAATAAAAATTTAAAATTAAATCCTCAGAATAACAGAACAAATTTGGAGTGTTTTACTTATTTCTTGGTCTTTCGTGTGTCCCTTCAGAGGGAATAAAAGGGAGGAAGGAGAGACAGAGATGGAGAAAAGGAAGGATTAAACTTGTTCTGTTCAATACAGAATGGCAGAAGCAGTAAGTAGAACTCAAATCTAGGTTTGATGTCAGCAAAGAATAACTTCTTGACAATGAGGACTATACCTAAGAGGAATGGACTTGATTGAGAGGTAGTAAGAGTCACCCTTTCTGTTCTTCTACCAGAGGCTAGATATTCACTTATCTAGGTATATATAGTAGGGTTAATTTGTGAGTATGGCTTGGTCTAGATTACAATTATATCCCTTCCAACTCTACAATTCAGTAATTCTTTGAAATCAGTTTCCACATCTTCTGTTATCTCTTTCACATCCATTCTATTTAATTCTTTGAGCCTCATCAGGAGACTAGTTATAAAGCTATCTAATTATACTATCAAAGAGCCCATGTCTCTAAATATTTTCCACAAGAACAGAATGAAATAATTTATAAAATACTTGGTTAAAATCTAGGCAACCTCTTTCTAGGCAACCAACATTCTCCTGATCTTTAATATATCAATCAAGAAAACATAAATCCTCTCCTGGTCTTCCTTAAGGCTAGTGCCTTCCCTTTAAACTATCTCCAGTTGATCCTATTCATACCTTCTTTGTATGTGGTGGTTTGTATGTTATCATCATCATTAGACTGTGGGATCTTGGAAGCAGGAACTGTTTTTGCCTTTCTTTTATCTCTAGTAATTTGCATAGAGTATCGCACATAGTAGGTGCTTAATAAATGCTCATTGATGACTTGACTACTCATTATATCTCTACCCCAAAACCTTTAGAAGTTCCTAATCTCTGACAAATTGCCTGCAGGATATTTATAACTCCTTGTCGTGACTGATTTCACAAAGTTCTCTGGTTTTTCATCATGGTGTAGCAGTGACACTGTGATTCTAAAAGGCTATGTCAGTGGATCAATAACACAGATTCTACCATGCTGCAAAAGCTTCAAATATGGCTCTAGTTTATGAGTTTTTTTTCCATTGAAGCCCAGATAAGTATGGGGTAACACATCTCCAGCAGACTGACACTTGTTAATTCATTTTTTTGCACTGGTCACCCATGAAATGAGGAAACATAAATTCGTTCTTCTTTCTTAGGACTCCCATTTCTGCAATGATATGTCAATGTTGGAAAGAGGGCAAGTATATATTAAAAATAAAAGGATAGGTTTTCAAATGTGGAGGATATGGGATTAGGGAGCTCATGAAAGATGAATGGTCTCAATCTCAATCAAATAGTAAGTGAGGGTAACTGTTAAGAGATGAGTTTGGGGGTGTTAGAAGTTAAAGAATGAAAAGGTTTGGAATATTGTCTGTGAAAACTATGATAGGGGGCCACTTAAAGATGAATGGCAGAACTGTCTTATAGCAGTGAAGACCAACTGGGGGTTAGAAAACAAATTTGTAGTGAGCAGAATAGTGTTTCATTAGCTCATTAGTTCCCCCAGCAGTGTTGAACAATGGGCAGGAGCCAAGAAAGTGAATGGAAGGTGTGGATGGAGAGAGGCAGTGATCAGAGGTTGAAGATTAGTAGGAAATGAATGGGTAAAAGATGAGGGGACAAAAAAAGTAGAAAGTGGTGCTTTCTAGAACCAGTTAATTACATAGAGTTAAGCCACTGAAAGGGAATAAATGAGATCTGAAAAGGAGTGAGTAACTGAGACAAAAGGAGGGGACTGAAGGTGGTGAAGATGAACAGATTCAGGTGGACTGAGGCTATGAGAGGTGAGGAAAAGGAGATTAAAATAAAAGAAAGAAAGTTCAAAATATATGATCTTAAACATGGAATAGTTTTGGGTGATGGCGATTCCACCTAATGACTGGTGTTTCAATCATACACAGTGCAGAAACAGTATATATGTGTATGATCACAACATGGATTCAGAGGCCAGGAAAATGGAGAAAGCTTATGAACCAGAGAGTAATCAGTTACTAATTGTGGTGCCCATGAATTATCTTTCCTAATATATTGTAAGCTCCTCGAAGGCAAGTACTATTTGTTTCCTATTTGTATCCCCCGTATAGGGTTCAACTTCATGAATATAGTGGTTATTTAATAAATGTTTTTGAATCAAATTGAAACATTGCTACACTTTGTAGAGCAGTTCTATGGTAATATTGGTTAGTCAGCTTCAGGTGTGGTCTAGGTCAAAGAAGCAAGCGTGAGAAAGCCTGCGATTCTTAGCACTAAGCACATATAACATTGTTTCTGTTGGAAAAGACATTCTGACTTACAAACAGCGACTAACTTAAGAATAGAAATGTTGGGGACTGCCAATACTAGGCATTTCTGAGAAAGTCAAAAGAAAGAGCACTTCAGTCTAGTTAGGTAATACAAGGGAAACAATTTTAAGAGCAGGTGGCAAATATGAGTGGAGACCTTGGAAACCAGTTTGTGGGAAAGAGTTAAGCTGCAAGTCAAATAAATGGGTGTGGTGGTTTAAAGAAGAGTGTGACACAGAAATGAATTGTGTGTTGGGGAGAGGGACTGCTGAGAGATTGGGTCTGTCTGAGAGAAAGGTAAGGCAAAAGGAATCAGTGCAAAGGAAGGAAAGAGAGCAACATCACTCCACAAGAAGACACAGTGGCAAGTTTTCAGAGGAAAATGGAATAATTTCCTCTAGTGACTGGATGCAGAAGTCCAAAGGCCCCAAATCTCCATTTATACAAAATGAATGGGACAAGGTAAAGGTTCTCTGCTTATTCACAGTGGGGATTAGAGTCAGACTCATCAGTGGCCACTGTACCCCCAGCCTGGGCAAGATAGGTAGATCTGGTCTCCCTCTACCCCTGCACCCCTCAATAAGTGCTAGCTACAATTTTAGGCCTAGATTCACCAGTTGCTACTGATTTCTCAGAGCCAATGAAGTCAGTTGAAAATTCAAATCATGTAGAACTACTTCCATGGCTTGGATTTGGCTCATTCATACTCAAGTATCCTAGTTTCCTTGATACTTCTGATTGCTCAGGAATTATTATTCCACTCTGATTACAGAATCACTGAATCTCAGATTTGAAAGCTATGTACGTCAGAGACTAAACTATCCCCATCTTTGGACAGGGTATCTTTGTGATTTGGACTTGGATTCAAAAGACCTAACTTCAAATTTTGACTTTTCTATTTTTATGACAGTGGGTAAATCATTCCAATTCTCTGAGATTCTTTTCTCATCTCTAAAATGAGGGGAATATAGGAATGGTCAGGCTAGATGATCTCTAAGGTTCTTTCCAGCTCCAAATCTGTGATCCCATGATCAAACCATTAAAATTCACTAAATGCCCTCCATGCCTACTATGCCACTATTCTATATGGAAACACAAAGACATATTCTGGGAACATAAAGACAAAACCAAAACAGACCTTGAAGATTCCTTGAAGAATCTGCATTATGTTATCAACCAATAATCATCCATCATATATTTGATGATTTCCAGCAATGAAGAAATTTCTATCATCAGTGGCAGCCTATTCATATTTTAGCATGGCATGGTTGATAAACTGCTAGATTTGGAGTCAGAAAAATGTGGATTCAAATCCTTGTTCTGACACTTACTAGCTATGTGGCCATGGATAAGTCACTTAAATTCTCTGAGCCTCAGCTCCATCATCTGTAAAATGGGGCTAATAATATCTGCCCTTAAGGGTTTTTGTGAGACTCAAAAATAAGATAGCAAATGTAATTCAAATAAGATAATACATGATGGTTTATTGCCCCAGTCTCTGTAATTCACAGACTCCTATCTCTCCTTCCCCAAAGACCTTGTTAGTTTATGGTTGGGCCTGAATATTTGACTGGTAGTCACCAGGGATTTAATTTTTAAATCCCAAAATGAATTACTCAAGTAAATGGAATTTAGTAGCAGTTTACTTTACAATAGAGGGAAGATATTAAGGAAGAGAGAAAAGGGGAGAAAGAGAGGGAGCAATACAGCTCTGGCTTCCTTTGAACCAGTTAGAAATTCTAAGGCACCAGTCAGGGGAAAGGAGTCTCAAGTCGATGGGCTTTTCTCAGAGGTTCACACCTCCAGAAAGGGCAGGGAAGGACGTCAGCCTTTATACTCACCACAGTGACCATCTAAAAAGAAAGCAGTCTGAGGTCTCCTGCATGAGCTCCTCCAGGGGTCTAGTTCCACAGCTAAGTGTCTTCACTCCAAGTCTGAGTGTCTGTCTTCCAGTCTTTTCTCAAGTGTCTGTCTTCCCTCCAGCTCCGAGTGACTGATTGAACCTGTGTGTCTCTGTTTCCACTATTTAAAGACCTTTTTCTCTTGTGTCATCTTCCCTAATTTTTACGTCTACCAATGACAGCAGCCCAAACAGAACAAGCCTAATCTCTTATTCCTCATAATAATTTTTCAAATATTTAAGTCTAGCTATTATGTTCCTATAAGTCTTCCTTTCTCTAGTTTAAAAATCAGCAATTCTCTCAATGGAAACTTAGAGGACATTGACTCAAGACCTCTTACCCTACAGCTTATAAATGGTATCTCTCAGTTCCCAGAACTAAACATGATGCTCCAGGTATACTATGATCTGCACAGAAAAGTGCCATGGATAAGTGGAGAAAGTGGTGAAAATGGGTCATAGGTTCAAATCTCAACTTTGCTATTAACTATTTCTGTGACCTTGATCAAGACACTTAAGCCTACTGGGCCTTGGTTTCTTTATTCTGTTAAATGGAACTGTTGGGATGGATGATTTATAAGTTACCCTGCAGCTCTAAATCCAGAATCCTATTACTTTCCTATCCCTTGAAACTATGTCCCTCTTGATGAGGCACAAGATTTCATTGGCTTTTTAATCTGATCTATCAAATTCTGGTTAACCAACTGATAAGTCTTTTTTCAGTCAAAATATAATCTAACTCTGCTTCTCCTGTCCTATACTTGTGAAGGTTGTTTTAAAAACATCCATATTGCTACATCACATTGCTGTGTGAATATTACTATTAAATTTCATCTACTTTAGTAGAATCTTTCTTCCACTCTCACTGAATCCCATCTTTTAGCATGGGCTGCTTGCTTTCAGTCCAATTGCTTAAAAAACCAGGGTCAACTTCCAGTAATATGACTCAAGGGTCTTTCAGGATGATGAATTTTCTGTATGTTTAGACCACTCAGTGACCCATAAATGAAAGGGCTTTTTGACATGTTATAGAATACTGTGAAAGACCCTGAGTGGTGCCTTGGTCAAAACCCTTTCCTCCTATGACAGTAGTAAAGGACTGGGATTCTATTTCTGTGTAGTACCCCTCAGGGATGGAGGAAGTCAGCCATTCTCTACTTCAAAATTATGCTGACTGCCCAAATGGATCATAGTCTCAACTAGGTAGGTTCATTTCAAGGTCTTTAGTTATCTTTTTCTTTTGTATATGTTTCCATCACTTAGCAAAGCTTTACCAGATTTACCCAGCCAATCTAAACTCTAATCCTGTTAAATATTGCTCCCAATGGCTCATCATTGAAATTGATTAAAATCCTTTCACATTTAAGTTGGAATGCCTTTGATTAACTTGATTCAGTTGAGTTTTCTCACCTACTTAAGATATCAGGGCATGGTACTGATAATTTTCTCAAATGGAAAATGTAATGTGATTTATTCAATGGGCCTTTACCCACACACACCTATGATCCTTGATCTCAAGGAGAGAATCAAGTTTAGAACCCAGTTCTTCTAAATCCTAAAGCCAGCATGACTCCTGCCCAACCATGATTTTTCTTCTCTATCCCAGTAGACCAACTCCCAGTCTAATCATCTTGCTCCCTACACTCTGCTGCCTCCCACAATGTTCTGGAAGAGATGATATAAACAAACATTTAAATGTAAAAGGGCAGTTGCTATTTTTAAAAACAGTGTAGCAAATTTTTTGTCAAAGGGAATTTTTTAAAAATGCCACATCACCTCCCAATTTATTTATTTTGTACATTGAGACTACCTTAAAGTATTATGCTAATTGAGTATATAAAAATTGACAGTATATGTAGTCAAAGGATGTCAGGAACCATGAAGTTCTGAAAGCACTGAGGGTGGCAATTGAAGTTAAAGACAAGAAACACAGTTTTTGTTTAACTTTGTTGGATACCACAGAATAGGAGCACTATTCATGGATGAAGCAGATGAAATCGACCTATTCCTTAATCAATCCAGTTTTAGTCAAGGATTTGTTTTGTGTCTGTCATTGAGGATAGCCCAGGAGAAGTTTATAATCTGGTGTGGGAGGACAATAGTATCTACCTATAACTATATGCAAAATAGAAAAAAGAGAATTTTGAGGGCAAGGTACTAGCAGATGGAAGGATTAAGACAGGCTTCATACAGAAGGTGGTGCTTAAGTGGAGTTCTGAACAAACAGTTGAAGAGGAAGGGAATTCCAGGCCTAGGGGACAGCCAGTGTGAAAGCTTCAAGATGAAAGATGGAATGCTGTGAATGAGGAACAGTAGTAAAAAGCCAATTTGGCTGGACCATCGTGTGCACAAAGGGGAAGGAAAGTATAATAAATCTCTAAAGGTAGAATAGGGCCAGGCTGGGGAAAACTTTAAAAATCAAACAGGAGAGTCTATATTTGATTTTTAAAGTCATTTGGGAGCCACCAGAATTTAATAAATAGGAGATTCAGACATATACTTTAAGAAAATCACTTGCACAGCTGTATAGAGGATGTATTCCATATTAGAATATGGAAAGACTTGAGGCAGGGAGTTCAGGTCAAAGTTGAAGGCATGAAGTAAGGTTTTGGCTGTAGGAATGGAGAGTAGAGGATGGGGGAGATGCAAGAGCTGTTTCAGAGAGAATAATAATGAGATTGGGTGGCTGCTTGGGTGAATGAGAGTGAGGGTTGAAGGACCACATAAAAGACACAAATTGGGGGCAGCTGGGTAGCTCAGTGAATTGAGAGCTAGCCCTAGAGATGGGAGGTCCTAGGTTCAAATCTGGCCTCAGACACTTCCCAGCTGTGTGACCCTGGGCAAGTCACTTGACCCCCATTGCCTACCCTTACCACTCTTCTGCCTTGGAGCCAATACACAGTATTGACTCCAAGACGGAAGGTAAGGGTTTAAAAAAAAAAAGACACAAATTTAGATTAAATGATAGGTGCTATCCTCAATGGAATTAGAGGTGTCTGGAAGAGAGGAGAATTCTTATGGGAAAAATGTATTCTGTTTTGGATATGTTGACTTTTAGGGACTGGTATGACATCGAGTTTGAAATATCCAACTAGTAAGTTTTTCTTGAATGATCAGAGCCAGGGAAAGAGGGAAACATACAGAAGGAAGGGGAGAGGGAAGGAGGGAAGGAGGGAGACAGACAGACAGACAGAGACAGAGGCAGAGACAGAGACAAAGACAGAGACAGGGACAGAGAGACAGAGTGACAGAGACAGAGTCAGAAATAGAGAGACAGGGAGACAGAGAGGAGAGAGACAGAGAGAGACAAAGAGGAACTAAAGTTATATATATTAGAGATAATTAAACCAATAAGAATGGACGAGGTCACTAAGAAATATGAAGAGAAAAGAGGAGAGGATCCAAGACATTTAGAGGTTCTCATATGGAGGGTGATCCAACAGAAGCTACCAATATAAGTAGGAAAAATACTAGGAGAGATCAACAACATGAAAACTCAGAGAGTAGAGAGACCAGAGTAGAGAAGGTAAAATAGAAATGCTCACCTCTTTGCTTTCCTTCTGATCATGTTACTTTGAACAAAGAAGGACAGATCAAAAGTATTTAGGGACTTGAAACTTAAAATGAATAAGGAGGTGGTAGAAAGAGCATCTAACTAGCTCTTCCCCAAGTTACCTGACCCCAGTCAATGGTCCTGAAAGAATTGGTTGCTATCAATGAAATTTGAAAAATATATATAGAGAAAGTAAGACGCTGAGAGATTGGAGATGAAGAAATAGGCCTTGATGCTCAAAAGTAGGAATAAAGGGGTCCTCTTTAGGTCTTGATTTTCTCCCCTGCAAGATGAGAAGGATTAGACTCAAGTCCCTTCCAACATGAACTTTCTGTAATTCTAAAGTCTATATTTCCATAGGCTGTACTTGAGACTGATTACAGACCCACTATTGGTAATATCAGTAATCCCTTTCCTAAGCAAGTTTACTCTGGCACAATGGCTAGAAGTCCTGGACACAGAATCAGAAAGATATGGTTTCAGGTTTTCGCCCTTCAAACATACTAACTTTGTGTTCTTTGGTAAACCATTTAATCTCTCTGAGACTCATTTTCTTCATCTGCAAAATGAGGTGCTCTCAATCTATGGTTCCATTAATCAACTTGATTATTTATTATGAAATTCCTAGTTTTCCCAAGCTGTCATTTGATCCTTTAAATAAAGCTTAAAAAGAAACTGAGGAAAAGCTGAGCTATAATAATAAACTCTTGACAATTACTTGCACCCCTTGCCTGAATTTTACAGTTCTTTAGAAATCAACCTCATAAGACTATCACAGTTCTGGAATTGTTACTGGATAGAAAGCATTGAGGACTCTTGAGGATATTGCCTTACATTTAATTTTTACAAAACAATCTATGCAGAAAATTTTGTAGTTATCCAATGTCATCTTGATTTTGTGTTCTAGATACCTTACCTATATGGCTTACAAAATTTACATTTTATATTTGTTTGCTCAGGCCTACAGACATCTGGGTCTTCCATAAACATATATCCTTTTCTAGTTGATGAAGTCAATAAGGTGTTTCTGGCTAGAAGAGATGGATTTTTCTCATTTGCAGGGGGAGAAAGTCTACAAAAGTTCTCCTTGGCCAGAAAAAGCAAGAACATCTGTTAGAATCATGATCCATTCTGTTGGCTAAGTGAAGCCAGCGGGGGAGTTTGGAAAAGATCATCTCGGCCTTCATGAGAAGGCGTTGCTGGAGTCATCAAAAAGTTAAAAAAAAAAAAAAGCTTTGCAGTGGAATCCAGGGCACACCCTTTGGGAATAAAAGCAAAATTTGGAAAAGAAAGACTGCAACTAAAATCTTGGGCAAACAAAGGCTCATGGGCATTAAGTTTTTTGGTTTTCTATGTTCTCGTTATCAAGTGAAATAAAATTGTCTTGAGGCAGAATCAGAAAGAATAAATTATGATCATTTGGAAGAAAGGAGAAAAATAAATTGAGACTGTAGACTTTATCATGGACATTCATATATATATATATATATACTTTATCCATGTACTGTTTTAATAAGTGCAGCATGTTACCCCACTTTCTAAGGCTGTCTCTATTGTTTCAACAATCTACTTTGAGGAACATCCATTCATTCACTTAGCAAACATTCCTAAGCCCCTTCTATTTGCAATATACTTTTGCTAGGGTCTAGGGAGTAGCAAAGATATGAAAGATGCATTCCTTACTTATAATCTATTGGGGTGATGACATATACTTGGATAAACACAATATCAATTAGCATATGTTGAGAATAAGGTGCTTCATTGTCAGAAGAGTGAAAGATAACTTGCAGAATTATTAGGGACATTAGAGGGAGTAACTGGATATGTGACTTTCTTGATATAGGGAATGCCCAGGAGAGGAAATGCTTTCTATCTATGTAGGTCTATACTCTGAAATATGTAGTATGAAAGAGCTCCCTAGTACACTGAGGGTTCAAATGATCTGCTCAGGGACACAAACTCAATATATATCAGATGGGGGATTTGAACCTAGGTCCTCTTCACTTTCCAGGTCAAGGGTTTATCCACTATACACCATTGCTGCCTCTACATCATTGCAATTTGAATACATCTAAGATTATTATTAGGAAAAAAGTAGCAAGATACAAGAAGTCTTAAAAGAGAGTGCCTAGGACCTGGCAGTTGGTGTACCATTTACTGCTTCTCTTTCATGGAAAACCAAAAAATCAAAGCTCACTCAATTTTGATCTTCTCTGAGTCCCATCAATGGGACTACTAATGGGGCATCTAACATGTACCCACTACCCTCTACTCGGCTTGACTTTCTTCATTCCACTGACTTTTTCCTGAAACACTATTGTATTTCTAGCTTAGTTCATCTATATTATAGAGCTTAAGACTCTGGTTCAACTTTGCACAGAAGATCCCATTTGGGGAGAATGACAGAAACTATAAATACTACATATCTTTTGGTTGAATGTAGGAGAAGTTTACAAAAATCAAAAGTGAATAGTAGAATTGAGTTTTGGATGCCACATTAATCTCCTTCCAATGCTCCCTCCATGATGCTTCTTTATTACCTAAAAGAGCTATAACAAGGGCAGGATGATAAGAGATTATCTCTAAGGTTCACAAAATTAGAGGGTGTTGACAGAACCTATAGAAAACTATAAATTGAGCATTTTTTCTTTTTCTATCCTTCCCCACTCTTCTGCTTTACTGACATTTGTATAATAGGCGAACTCAACCCTGCTTTCCACCTCTCCACAATTATTGAATTACTTGCTTTCCTATCACCCTAAGAAGTATCTATCTCACTCCTTCCTTGCCACCATTCTTCCTCCTCTCTCCCTTTCTCCTTCCCTCCTTCCCTCCTTCTCTCCTTCCTTCCCTCCTCCCCTCCTTCCCTCCTTCCCTCTTTCCTTCCTTCCTTCCTTCCTTCCTTCCTTCCTTCCTTCCTTCCTTCCTTCCTTCCTTCCTTCCTTCCTTCCTTCCTTTCTTCCTTCCTTTCTTTCTTTCTTTCTTTCTTTCTTTCTTTCTTTCTTTCTTTCTTTCTTTCTTTCTTTCTTTCTTTCTTTCTTTCTTTCTTTCTTTCTTTCTTTCTTTCTTTCTTTCTTTCTTTCTTTCTTTCTTTCTTTCTTTCTTTCTTTCTTTCTTCCTTCCTTCCTTCCTTCCTTCCTTCCTTCCTTCCTTCCTTCCTTCCTTCCTTTCTTTCTTTCTTTCTTTCTTTCTTTCTTTCTTTCTTTCTTTCTTTCTTTCTTTCTTTCTTTCCTTCTTTCTTTCCTTCTTTCTTTCCTTCTTTCTTTCTTTCCTTCTTTCTTTCCTTCTTTCTTTCCTTCTTTCTTTCCTTCTTTCCTTCTTTTTTCTTTCTTTCTTTCTTTCCTTCTTTCTTTCCTTCTTTCCTTCTTTTTTCTTTCTTTCTTTCTTTCTTTCTTTCTTTCTTTCTTTCTTTCTTTCTTTCTTTCTTTCTTTCTTTCTTTCTTTCTTTCTTTCTTTCTTTCTTTCTTTCTTTCTTTCTTTCTTTCTTTCTTTCTTTCTTCCTTCCTTCCTTCCTTCCTTTCTTTCCTTCTTTCCTTCTTTCCTTCTTTCCTTCTTTCCTTCTTGCTTGCTTTCTTTCCTGCTTTCTTGCTTGCTTTCTTGTTTTCCTCCCCTTTTATACTCTACACTTGTACTAATGTGAATTGATAATATTCTTGTTGTTCACCTTATACACATAAAAATGCACATTATATTTCTGCTGCCTTTGGCAGCATATTGGAATTTCCTTAGTTAAAACTAGTCATGGGACTGCATTACATTCCTGGTGAAGCTTAGGATCATTTTTTTTTGTATTATCACCATTTGAAATTTAAGCAACTGAAAAATCTTAGAGTATTAAAATTTCCTCTTTGCTTTCTTAAAGTCCTGATAAACAGCTTTATAATAATTTGAAATGATTAAAAAAAACCTTCTTAGAATTGTGAATTCTATGTAGTGATCCAAATTAAAACCTGAAATATACACATGCTTGTGAGTAGAGTTGTGTTTAAACTGTGTAATCGAACTATAGAGGAAAATAAGCTATATAAACATCAAAATGAGTTTTAAAACAATCATTTTAAATTTTGCCAGCACCTATTTCTGCATAAAAATGACTAGGTGATACATAAAAGTAAGTTTAAATTTTTAAAATTTTGTAAATAAAGGAGTTTTTAATTAATTTTTTTTTTCTAAATCCTTACCTTCCATCTTGGAGTCAATACTGTGTATTGGCTCCAAGGCAGAAGAGTGGTAAGGGCTAGGCAATGGGGGGTTAAGTGACTTGCCAAGGGTCACACAACTGGGAAGTGACTGAGGCTAGATTTGAACCTGGGACCTCCCATCTCTAGGCCTGACTCTCAATCTACTGAGCTACCCAGCTGCCCAGCTGCCCCCATAAAGGAGTTCTTTTAGATGAGAAAGAGAAATAAAAGGGAAAAAGACTTCTCAGTCAGAAAACCTTATTCTTGGGTGTTGGCTTTTTACCCTTTCCCTCTGGCTACTGTCTTTCTCTTATCCTATCTATTGTCATCCAGCATGCATGTGTGCACATTAATAATAGCCCATATTTACATACTGCTTGAAGATATATAAAGCATTTAATTTACATGATCTTATATGATCCCAGAATGAGTTTGGGAGTTGAGTACTATCATTTCTATTTTACAATTGAAGCAACCAAGGCTAAGAAAGGCTATTAGGTACCTAGATTCATGTAAGCTGCTTTGCCAGGGAGGTGTTTAAATTTGAACACAACTGCAAGAGAATTTTGATGTAGATTGTATTCAGTTGAGGTAAGTGGCAAATCATACAGATTAAGTCTACTATGACTTGGATTTAAATTTCTAAGTAATCTTTCTCATCACCCCTCTCCCTACTACAATCTCTCCTGGTTAGTTCGCATACCCCTCAACCAGATCCTGAAACCTAAAGTTTTTCCAGCCAATTCTTAGACAAGCATCCACTTGCCAGGATGTAGGAGACAAAATGGTTCACAAAGACCAAAGAAGAGTATTATCTTAGAAACTCTTTTACCTTAGAAACCACAGGAGATATAGCAGGAGCAGGTACTTCCAGAAGTCCACACCATCACTCTTTGAGGTGAATAAGGGTATACGGGTTTTAGGTGGCAAGGGAGGATTTGGGAGATACGCACCTAGTGAAGGACCTAGAAAGGAGATATTTGGGGCAGGCAAAAATTCAAAACATACCCCATGGATAGCTGACATACCAGCAGTGTGTGGGGTTAGTTGGACAAAATGTACAGGACAGTTGGATTTTACACATTGTAAACCTCAAATTTCCTTAGACTTATAAATGTTGGAAATATCCCATTTTACCAATTGCATTTCCAAGGAAATCTTGAAGACTCCGGTTCTATCTGCTGTATAGACATGTAACAGAAGTGATTCTCTTAAAGAGAGAAGCCAATATACTAATTGTTCTGCCATCCCTCTCTCTCATTCATTTTGAAAACTCTGACTATATACTTTGTGAGAAATAAACAAATTGCTAAGAGGAAAGGAGGGGGCTTTTTTGGGGGGAAGGAAGGAACGTCCCTGTTTTGCAATGAGGAAACTGTTTAAATGGTAATACTAAAGCATAGAAAACATGTTTTAATTATTATGAATTTAACAAACACAGAGAAGAAAAAATATCCATATACAAATTAGAACAGAAAAATGTATGAAAACATGTATCTCTTTTACATTTTGCCTATATTAAAAATATAATAAATTCTGCTTTCTTTGTTACATTCAACGCTATACTGTAACATAAAAATTTTAAGCTAGAATGGACCTTCAATATCATTTGATCCAACTCCCTCATTTACAGATTAAGAAATTCAGGTCAGGGACCACTGAATCATCCAAGGTCATTCATATACCGAGGTAGGTAGTAGAATTAGAACTAGAACTCATGTATTTTGACCCCAGTTGACTGTTCACACTCCTTTGAAACTCTTTCCCTAACCCCTTCTACACCTCTGGCTTAGGTTAAAGCTTCATCTTTGACATTTACCCAAATTCATAATTTGAGGTAATCTGAGAGCTGTGAAAAAAATGTCATTGACCCTTTTTTCAATATAATCAGTGTCCTTAGTAATTCTATGTATTTTATTTTATGCATTTAAAGGCGTTATTCTGAGAAGAGGTCTATAGACTTCTCCAAACTGTCATGTATATGGATATTTAAGTTGTTTTTCTGACTGCCAAGTAAGTCCACAACATAAAAAAGTTTAAGATACTCTGGGACAATCTCTAAGACACCTTTTAGCATTCTATGGTTCCAATGTATTTTTGTTCAGTTACTAATTCATGAAAAATCCTGTCACATTTTTAAAGGAGTAAGGTAAGGGACCCTCAGTCATTACTATGCAAATGGAAAAAAAAAACCTCTAAATAATTCAACTATCTTTGATTTATAATTAAGTTAAGTTCTATTATAGAAATGCCATTATGATCCAAATTTCTAGGTAACAAAAGATCATGGAACCCTTGGATAATTGTTTTAAGTAATAGCTAATATTTTAAAATCTATCACTATACAATATTTTAGAATGGCCTTTGGAGACAATCAAATGGAATTTGTTCAATGCTATTTCTCTCTCTCAGGAGAATACAAAGTACCTTGCAAATAAGAAGGAATAGAAGTTTGAACTAGAATATTAGACATTAATTAGTCAGTCCCTTAATTTTTTATATAAAGAAACTGAAGTCCATGAAAGTTGTCCAGTTCTGACTCTGTTTTAAGATGGAAATTACAGTTTTTATGATCATTTTGAGAAGCTATAAAATGAATGTTATGTATATAACTTTCCCATTTCATCATAGTTCATTAAACCATTCAGAGATCTCCCCTATTCTGAGAGAACACTTTGCTTTTCACTGCCTGTCAAGTTTAATCTTGTCTTTCAGTTGATGTATTTTATGACTAAAAAGACCAGTGGTTGTATTTGTCTAGCAAGAATAACCATCACTGTCAGCCTTCATTATCTTCTTCCTCTTCTGACAATTATAAACAAGTATGGTTCCAAAAAGTTCTATCAATTTCTCAGACTATATTCTTTTAATTTAAAAGAGAACATTTCACTAGCATTTTAGAGAATAATGACATCATACCATCATTGGTCTTATTTGTACCAATGCAAGAGAAATATTCTTAAACAATGTTAGGAAGGTATAGCTATGTTGTGCATGCATGTGTGATTGTTAATGTGTATGTGTTTGTGTCGGGGCCAATTTTTTTTAAGCTATATCCCATTTCTTGTCCCCTCCTATCCCAAATTTCTTATAATTCATAGAATCAAAGATTGGATGACCTCTGAGGCCTCTTTTAGGTCCAAGTTTGTTATCCTTGGAAATGTCTCTATTATCTTGATTCACACTATGCTTATTCCTGACTCTGACTTTGTTTATGTTGAATTTCTTGACATCTATGCCTTCAAACCTTGCTCCAGTGCTTATAACATAGAAGGGAAGGAAGTTGTTTGGATGGAGACCAGCAGTGCCACACAGGAATAGCACTTACTTATTTAGTACTGCCAAGGGGAAGGGGGAACAGATGCTCATGGATGAACAGCCTTACAGTGTATGACCTATATTGCCTTGGTTCACACATTGGAGTAGTTTTAATATTACACACACAAAGTCCTTCTACACTACAATATTCCTATTCAAGTTGAGAGCCCAGAGGAATTTGGGCATAGACTTAAACAAAGAACTGAGATGGTACCAATAGGAGGCTACTCCACCATGAAATCATGGAGCAGAGTAGACCTTTGAGATAAGAATATTTTCTGAATGCCTAACCACGTGAAAAGGATGAGAGACAAAGGCTTAGGAAATAAGTCTAACTGTTGCATGTGAGCAAGAGGCTGTGGAGGGGTGGGGAGGGTAGTGGTAGTGATAATGCCCAGTTCTCAGGTTTATTAATCTTAGCATTTATGCATTCTTGAAGGGTAGGAGTGTGTCAGTAAAACTAGTTTTTGTCTACTCACAATGACCTTCCTCTTTCTTTACTGATCTCAAGAACTAAGATGAGAGGGAATGAGGTCCTGAACTATTGTAATAGCATTGTGAGTAGAGAAAAGATGGCAGATAAAAGAAGGTTGAGACAGAATCTATAGTTCCTTGCATATGGAAGGCAATTAACAAATGCTTACTGAATTGAACAAGTCTGAATTAATAGAATTTGACAGCCAATTAGATTTGGGTTTGAGGGAGATGGAATGGTTAGAGATGATTGTGATATTTGTGCATGACTGACTGAGAAAGGTGGTGCTACTGACAAAAATAAAGGAGTTAGGAGGAGAACAGATTTACGGTGGCAGGTAATAACTTTAGTTTGGGACAGGTTGAGTTGTATGTCCTACAGATATCTAGCAGATAATCAGAAATGTTAGACTGGAACTCAAGGCAGTGCTTAGTGCTGGACATGTATTTTGAGAAGTCATTTACTTAGCTGTGACACTTAACCCATTCATTCAACAAGCTACTCTTAGATAACTACTCTGTGCCAGGCACTGTGCTAAGGAATCCAAAGAGTTATAAGAGAAAACATGAAATGGACTGTGTTCAGGGAGAATAGATTGTGATCACCATGGGAGAAAGTACAAATAGAGAAGAAAGCTGAGGATAGGATCTTGGGAAACATTATGCCTAGCAAATTGGAAAAGGACAATGAATAAGTGAAAAAGAGACCAAGAAATGTTGATCAGACAGGGAGAGAGCAGTCAGTTAAGTCAACAGAGAAGAGAGCATACAAGGTATGTATTTGTGGAGGGGGGATGGGGCACAGAGTTAGATTTGTTTAAGTATCATGCTAAAGAAAAATCAAGGAGGAGGATTGAAAAGTCTCTACAATTTAGTTATCAAGAACTCATACAGTGATGGGTTTGGAAGTTAGATTGAAAAGGAGAGATTGGGAGAGGAAGCAGATATAATGAGAGCTATAGACTACTTTTTTGTTTGTTTAGATGTAAAAAGGTGGAAAAATATCTGCAAGGTTAGCTATGCTGCTTAACAAATTTAACAACAACAAAAAATGACATTACCTAATTCTAAACTGACCCTCCATTCCTTTTACAAGGCTTTGTATGTGTTTAACTTTAAAAAATATTCAAAATCCTTATGCCTTCTAAGTAAAAACAGGGGGTTGATTTTTGTAGTTTTGAGGATTCTAAAAATGATCTTTGCATTGACCAACATATTTGCCTCCTTAGATTTTGTCTTTCTCTAGTAATAACTCTAAAATAGCTTCAATATTAATCAGGCAAGAAAACGTCCAGTTTAAAATAAAATCAGCCTGTTTTTTAAAGAAAGTAGTAATAAATGCATTCTACAAACAGAGAGTAAAAGTGCTGAGGCTACTCTGACATGGCTAATCTGAAAGGAATCTGGAGAAATCAAGTACAGCTGCCTGTATTTCCTCATTAAACAGACAATCCCTGGGATTGAATGCCATATGTCTGAACTGAGTTTCCTGTTAGGAAGGGAGCCTTCTGTAGGCTAAATATGGAAACATAAACAAGGGTTTTCATTTAGAGGGCTTGATTATTAAAACTTTTGTTTGTACTGTTATGCCACCAAATAGACTAGTGAATTGTTATAGCAGAAATCATTGAGCCAGACAGTAAGATTTTAGCTTAGGTATGAACCATTTAGGTGGGGGTAAATAAGTCATACCATTTTCAGAGTCCTTTTGTCAAAAATTTTTTGCTTAATTTACTTAATGTTTCATGTGTTTACTCAGTGTTGGAAGAAAAGATAGAATGATTATGAATATTTCATGCTGCTAAAACCACAGAGACCACTTTTATTTTTCGAAATTATCTAAGGAGCATTAATTCAAAAATCTATCTTCACAAATAATACTGCATATACCTAATGTTTTATTCATTCAAGTTTTATACTCAAAATAAAATTTACATGAACTACTTTAGAATTTACAAAGTATATTTTGTATGCACCTGCAGTTAGTAGATTTAGTGGTACAAGATGATTATGCGTGTACTAGCCAGTGACAAATCAGAAACTGACTGACCCCCTGGACTGTCCTAAGCCAAGTTTAAGCCACCACTGGCACATGTGAGACACAGGAAGTGATTTAAAGAACTGCCTTTATATTTTGTGTCACTTCCTGTGAGGGGGATCTTTGTGGCTTTGGTGGACTTTGGCGGTAGAATTTGACGGAGCTCTGAAGCATGGGTCTTGAGAATGCTTCCCTTGGGCTACCGTGTGGTGAGTGTTAAGGCTGACTTCCCTTTCCCTTGATCCTTCTGAAGGTACCAGCCTCCAAGGAAGCTCTTCATCTTGTAACTGGAAGCTGAGTTATATTTAATCTTCTGGGAAGGCCCCTTGGCTGAGAGACCTCTGAACTCCAGAATAGATCTTTTCCCTTTTCCCTCATTCTTAATTTCTTTCTTCTATTGTAAATAAATCACCATAAAATTAAAAAAAAGAATTTACAAAATATATCTTGAGATTCAAATGCCAAGTGGCATGTAATTAGATAGCCTACATGTTTTCTCAAATCACTAACTTTAAAAAAAATCAATACATTAGAAATAAAAAATTAATATAGGTTGTTCTACCTTAACTAGGAGCTTGGGCAAATTTTCATGATACTGGGACATTGGACAGGCTTCTAGAAAGGTTTGTATACTTAGAGCTAGAATGGATCTGAAAAATATTGAAGTCCAGTGGCTTCTTTTACAGATAAGGATACTGAGGGAGGCTAAATGACATCCCCAAGTTTCTTCAGAGAGAACATAGCAGACTTAGTATTTGGACTTAGATCTAGAGACTCTAATTTCGATGTTCTTTCTACCAAACTTTGGAAGAATAAAATATTTTAAAAACAATAAGTGAATTGATGAATTGTGAAAGATTGCTTCAAGTCTATTAACAAGAGAAATGGCAATCAGAACAACTTGGAGGTTTTACTTCACACTCAGCAAATTGTCAAAGACTTTAAAAATTAAAAAAAAATAGTTAATGGTTCAAAGCAATTATGGAGAGATGGACACATTAATACATGTTGGTGGAACTTTGAACTGGTCCAGTTCTTCTGCAAAGCAATTTGGAATTGGGCTAGAAAATTGTCTCTAAATTGTCTCTACATTTTGACACAAAAACTCCCTTCTAGGCATATGTCCCAAAGTCATCAAAAACAGAAATATGGGTCATATATATAAATATATATGTGTGTGTATATATATGCATATATATAAAATAGTGTTTAAGTTGGAAAATTCATAATGGTCCTTAAGTTGGAAGTAAATTAGATACCCAAGACATATATAAATTATTGTAAAATAAAGAACTAGGAAAACAATATATGACTACAACAACAACAAAAAAATGAAACTGAATGGCATATAATTAAAATGATCATGATTGACCTGAGGGAAGAGATGAGAAAATGTACTTCCTTTCCTACTTTGCAGAGGTTATCAGGGGGCATATGGAGACATTGGAATAAAACATCCCATAAGACTTACTTGATACGATGTTTTGTTTAGTGAACTAGATTTTTCTTCATCCTTTTGTAATCTTTATCACAAAAGATGATATAGATGACAAGGAAAGGACATTTTTAGTTAGAAATGAAGATGAAGTAAAAACACAAGATCTTAAAATAAAAAAACTTAAATTAAAGAATGGAGCAATGTACTTAGCATTGAGAAAGAGCAGCCTTTAAGAATGTTACAACCTAGAATATACAATGGTATAGTTCAGGAATGAAAACAAACTTTAAAATTACTAATCAACCTCTGGATAGCACTGGCAAGATTTATACCTCCCCCAATGCCACATCTTAAAAATAGAAAAGTCAAGTCAAGAAGCTTCTAGGCAGTATTTACTATGTGCCAGGCACTGTGCTAAATTCTAGGAATACAAAAATAAGCAGAAAGAAAGATAGACTTTACATTCAAGGAAACTACATTCCAAAGGCAGAAGACAATACATAAAAGGGAGTTGAATAGGAATAGGGTGAGAAAATCATCCATGTAAGGGCATAGTGGCCAAGTTAATTCTGGAAAGAAATCATTAATAGGAGAAGGAGACTGCAGAGGTGGAAAAGGGAAAAAATGGGAGTAATATCCAGTGTGACCATTTTGGATGTAGGCAAAAAAGGAGAAGGACAAGATTTCTTCTCCCTTCCATAATTGAGAAGAAGAGTACTTACTATATTACCATGCACAAATGATAAAATTCTAGGTTCTACTGCCATTCTGTTAAGTTCCTCTCTATCATCAATCTCTCTTCTAGTCTTAAGTGAGATATTCAGACACGGTATATTATTTGTGAAAAAGAGCACTAGATTTGGCTTTTATAGAAGACTTAGATTGATTCCTGACTCTTTTACTTGCGGTCAATGTAACCTTGGCCAAAAAATCATTTCTTAGGCAGTTCAGCAGCACAGTGGATAGAGCAAAAGACTTGGAGTTAGGAGAACTAGGGTTCAGATATGGCCTCAGACCCTTCCAATGTGTTACCCCAGGCAAGTCACTTAACCCCAATTGCCTAGAGCTTGCCCTTTTGTTTTAGAGAGAAAGTAAGGTGGGTTTTAAAATATCATTTCTCAAAAAAAAAGATAATTTATCTATGTTTCAATATCTTAATTTTGAAATTAGGATATTGGATCAAACAACTTTTAACATCCAAAATAAGATTTGCTGAATTTATGGTCCTATGATTTATCAACATGGTCCCATATGCCTTCAGAACAAAGAGATTTATCAGTTGCTAAGAATAATACTAGTAATTGTCACTCATTATACATTTACACATATTTGAATACACTAATGGAACCACATTCTCATATATATGCATTCTGATCTTTCCAATAATGTTATGTGTCTAAGGCTAAATTTGAACTCATGTCTTATCAAGTCTAGCATGGGCCAGCTTGACAAAATTATTTAGGGTCCCCAGAAGGTGACAAGGAAAATGATGCAGATACTTTAGGGGGAAAGAAGAGCTATTGAAGCTGGAAGCATTCAGGGGCAAGGTTTATTGATCACTGATAGTATTTTGTAGAAAGAGTGATGTAGGGTAAGAGATTAGGTAAACTTTTCATACACAATGAATGTAAATGATTTATCATTCTCTTGCAATAGACTTAGTTTACTCCATCAAATCTTAAACAGAGTTTTCTGTAGGCTAATAAATCAACAGGTAAATTGTAACCATCTAACCCAGATTCTGAGGGGAAATGCTTGCTTCAGTGGGTTTGGCAAGAACAGCCAGTTACTACCAGATGCTGCAGGGAAGGGTAGACCCAGGTGAGATCATAAAGCTATATGTCTGACTATAGCTAAACTATGGCTTTGACTTTACTGGGGTCTACTCTCACTATGGCTTGGATTTTTATTAAATCTATTTTCTCCACAGCTTTGCTGGATGGAGTTAGGCTTTGCCATCTACATTTCCCCCTTTCTTATTCAAGTCAGACAAACAAAGCTGGAGTAGGTAAATGCTTGAAATCAATTTTTGCTTTCTGAGGTGGGAGTGGACTTTGATTCTGAATATCAGGATCCAGGAGTAGGTACTGGACAAGAAAAGGGGTTATAGAAAGGGAATGATATGATCAGTTACAGATATAATGGATGGTTTGTTTTTCCTAAAATGCAACCCTCCCATTGTGCACAGACAACATACAGACAACACAGACAATGTCTGCTTGACTCCAGGATTGGAACTTGATCCATTATGCCTCTTAGCTGCTTTATTCAAGAGGGAAGGAAATGGTAAATCCTGGTCCTAGCCCCAAATCCCAAATCAGAAATGGGGTTGGAGATATGAGTAAAGAGAAGACACCAAACACCTGAAAAAATAGAATAAGTCAAGAGACCCTCCAAGAATAAAACTCATAATAACACAGTAACTAGATTTTAACTGCTAATAGAACCTCAGTGGAAAAAAAAAATGGCCCAGACCACAAAAATTAGAAGAATAAGTAGGAGAAATTAAGTAACAAAGAGAAAATAGAAAGATAAATACATAAGGACCCCAAAAAAAAGAATTGGAAGAATAAGTAGGTTAGAGAATTTGGAAAACCTTATCCAAAAATACATTAGAATCTAAAAATTAGAATAGATCAAACAGAAGTCAATTTCTCTATGATAAAATAAATATTAGAACAAAATCAAACAATTGGAAAATGTGAAAAAGAAAGACTTAAAAATAAGCCAAGTAGAAGTTATTTAAGAATCACTGAACTCTCTGAAAATTATGATTTAAAAAGTTTATCAAATACCATGTTAAAAGAAATAATAGAAAAAATCTATCTAGATCAAGAAGGACCAAAGAACAAAGTAAAAATCTAAAAACATATATAGGATGAGAAGTAAAGAGAAAAAAGTTCAAGAAGATATGATGTAGGGAAATGCAACATTGACAGTCACAATGAATGTGAATGGCATAAATTTACCCATAAAATAAAAGATGGCAGCATGGATTAGAAAATTCAACAATACACACTTGAAACAAAAATCCACACAAATTTAAAATGAGGAGCTGGAGAATTTAGTATTCTTCAGGTGAACTCAGAAAAGCAAGGGTAACAAAACATTCATTTTAGAAAAGGTAAGGGCAAAAACTGATATGGCTAAAAGAGATAAACAAGGAAACTTCATTATGCTTAAGGCATCATGGATGATGAAAGAATTTATATATATGCATATTTACATGTGTGTATATATATATTATAATGGAGGCATAATGTTTAAGTACTTAAGGAAATGTGTATTGAATTATAAAGAGAAAAATATTTTTATTACTATATAGTATAATAAAACTACAATAATGGGATAATTCAATGTATACCTCTCAGATCTATAAAAATATAAATATTTTTAAGTCCAGCACCTGAATAAACATTTAGAAAAGTTACATATAATAAAATTTTGATTAATGAATAGGAATTGAAAGGATATTTGACATATTTGTCACCATTACAAAATAACACCTTCCCCAAAACTGACCATGTACTAGGGTATAAAGAATTTATGAACAAATGAACAAAAGAAGGAATATTAAATAATCCTTTACAAGTCACAATATAAAAATAATTCTTAAAAAAAGAGCCTGAAGAAAGGATTCAAACTTAGATGGATATTGTATGCAGTAAACTTAAAGAACTAGTATGTCAAAAAATAGTTCATAGAACCAATGGATAATTTCATTAAAGAAAAGGAAAAAAATAAGATAAAATATCATTCCAAGAGGAAAAATTTTTATCACTAAGTACTTTCATCAATAAGACACAGAAAAAATAGAATGGACATTCAACCATCACTAAAAAATGAGAGAAGCAACAATTTTTAAAATTCAGTTAAATTAAAAAAAAAAGCAAATCCTGAAAAAAAAGATACTAACAAAAAAAAGTAAAAATCTCCAATAATTCAAAAGGTAAAACTACAAACTTAAGACACTAATAACATAAACTATTACCTAATCTAAATTTTTAAAAGCAAAAAGCATTAGTAGTATAAAAATTATGAAGGAAAATTTACATGCATAATATTGTTTGCCTTCTCAATGGATGAAGGAAGGGATAGAGGGAGGGAGAGAATTTGGAGCTCAAAATTTTTTCAATGAATGTTAAGAATGGTTCTTATAGTCTTACATCAGTTCCCTATATATCTTGAGTATCTGAGAAACTCATTACAAAGCTTTCCCCCCAATTAACCATTGTCATTCTAATTTTAATTGCCTGGATTTTGCTGTGAAAACGGAAAAGTAAAAATTAGATTTAGATCAACATCTTGGACTTTTCAATACAAGCAAGACTGACAGTCCTTCCCTCAGAGATTACAATTTTTTTAGGGGGTGACAATCCATAAAGGAGAGAAAGTAAATGGGGGAATGCCTATCCATATGAGGTCAAGGCATATGACAAAGAAGAGAATAGTAAGGATAGTTTAGTGGAGAATAAAATAAAACACATCTTGAACCTCTTGACCAAAGGATAGGCAATCAAAAGAGATAAAATGGAAAACTTTTGATGATATAAAATTCAATAGCCTTTGCTTAAACAAAATGCATGTGATTTATTATGCATGTGAAAATCCTGCAAAACATAGAACTATTAATAGATAAATGCTCAAAAGATTTAAATAGGCATTAAAAGAAGAACAACAGTTTATAAACAGTGACATAAAAATAGATCAAATAACTAATTATCAGAGAAATCAAAATGAAAAACAATTTTGAAATCTCACCTCATTTGCGTGGAAGCAAGGACAAGTAAATAGAGGGTAGATATGAGCATGACACTGTTCTCTTTTTAAGTATCAAATGTGTTAAAGTTCAGAATGAGCTGACAGATAGGGGGAGTCTAAGGACAAAAGAGGATATGTTTATTTGGTTTTGATTTTGCTATGTGCTAGGGGGAAAGTAGATGCAAAGAAGGTATGAGACTACTGAGTATGATAGATGAGATGATGACAACTGAAAAAGAGAATTATCTGTTTAAGTTCTATTTTACTTCTGTTTTCTCTGCCAAGTAGAATGTACTTTGTGCTGCAAATGACAGAACAAAATGGCTTACTGAAAGTTGATATCCAACATAAACAGAAGAAATAATAAATATCACCTCACTGTCATTGATTGTTTCAAGGCATTCAAGTTAAATGAACTACATCTTTTGGATACTAAAAAAACAAGTGAACCACTGCTAGTTATATTTGAGAGATTGTGGATAACAAGAAACATACTGAAGGACTAGAAGCTATATGTTCTGATTTTCCAAAAGGAAAGAGAACAGGTTCTAAAAAAATTATTTACTAGAGAAATTGACTTCATTTCAATCAATCAACTAATAAGCACCTGCTGAATGTCAAAGCATTCTAGCAAGTGGGGCTGCAAATGAAAATATAAGACAGTCTGTACCATCAAGGCTCTTGGAGTATACTATGGAATACAATCTAACTACAATTAAAAGGAAATACACAAAATATATAGACTGGAGGAAGAGCAATTACTATCTAAATTAATGAGGAAATGCTTGATTGTAATTTATTCTTGAGCTAAGCATTATGGGGAGATACGATTTTCAGGGATAAAAAGAGGAAAAAGAAGAGAATTAACAGTTTGGGATGGCCTGTGCAAAAGTATGGAGTCAAGAGATGAAGCAATGTATATAAAGAAGAGAAACTATATCATGTGCACTGGAGAAAGGAAATAATATGCAATTAGTCAGGAAATATAAGCTTGTAACAGGTTCTAAAGGACTTTAAATGCCAAACAAAGAATTCCATGTATTATCCTAAGGGCAATCATTGAAGCTTCTTTGACCCGAGAGTGGCATAGGTGTGTGCTTTAGGAATATCAGTTTGCTCACAGGGACTTCAAGAATGCCCAGAGAAAATGAAACAAAGTACAAAGAATCAAAAAGCTAGGGAGGAACTAAGAAAATTGGCATCATAAGATACAGAGCACAAAACCTCATGCAAGAACTCAGAACTGAATGTTTCTGAAAATTATATTAGTCTAGACAGAAAACAATGCAAAAAAAAAGAAACCAAAAAAAAATTTAAGTCAATAAAATTTAAGAAATATTATGGAAAAAGTAATTGGCCTAGAAAATGGTTAAAGGAAAGACAATTTAAAAATTATTATACTGAAAATTATAATGAAAAAATCTAGATAGCATATTACAGAGATATATGAACATTTCTTAGAACCAGAGATCTAACTATAAATAAAAAGAATCTAGCAATCACTCAAGAAAGAAACCACAAAATGAAAACAGCTAGAGCACTATTGCCAAAATCCAGGTTTATATTAGAAATAAGGCTTGGTTCAACATAAGGAAGAATAAAAAAAATTTTTAAACTTGTTAATAATATAAATGACAAAAACCATATGACTTTGTTAAAGGGTGCCAAAAAAGCTTTATCAAAGTTCAATTGAATTATTTTAAATACCCTAGCAATCAATGGAATACATGGACTTTTCCTTAGCATGGCAAAGAGTATTTATATAAATGGAAGAATAATCCCTATGTATAATGGAGAAAAGCAAGAAGCCTTTCAAGTAAAATTGGGGTAAAATATGCTCATCATTGCAACTATCATTCAATATCATTCTAGAAATTCTTGTAATAAGAAAAGAAAAAAGAGACTTCCAGTCAAGATGGCAGCTTAGAGAAAGCTAAAGTTCAGAGCTCCAATCCCAACTGAATGCTCCTAGGGCACCGAAATTCAAAACAAACAACAGAATAGACCCTGGGAACACTCCTCCTGGACCTGGATCAAAAGGTACAGACCTCCAAAAGTCAGAACCTGAGATCACTCGGATCTAAGGGGTAGGCAAAAGGAAGGTCCCAGGACCCATCCCCCCCCCCCCAACCCAGAGCACTGAATCTGAGGCAGCAGCAGGAACCTCAGGGCAGGCAAAAGGGCCTCGGGAGCCGGCTATTCTGAAGGCCTCACCCTGAAAACAACCTGAGCCAGTCGAGCGGGCACCCAGACAGCAGGGAAACAGAGAGAGACAGAGAGACAGGGGAGCCTGTAGCCCCCTGACCAGATCCTTCCATCTGAGTCTAATTGAAGGTCCCTGCCTCAGGGCATACTCAGTCTGAGGTTAATCCTATCACCAGCCCTTGGAGCTCCAGGAAGCCACGGCCCCTCCCCCTCAGAGTTCAGGCTCCTCTGGCCAGCAAAGGCATTGAAATACATCTGAGAGTGTCAAGCCAGGCGCAGAGCATAGAAGTAAGGCAACAGAGAAGCATCGGGAGGGAACTGAGGAGGGTAGTAACACCGAAACACCAGCAATTCTGGGCTTCCTGGGGAAGACAGACAATTTGCATGGGGCTTAAGCCACTGAACACCAGACAGATAACAGAAGAGCCAGCCTCCCTCACTCAGATAGAGATGGCAAACAGCACAGAAGCAAAAAAAGCCTCAAAACAACAAGAAAAACAAGAAGGGGGCAACTTTGGACACATTTTATGGAGCAAAAATACAAAATACAGAGGACATAAAAGAGGAAACACAAGCAAATGCACCAAAACCTTCCAAAGGAAATGGAAACCCTCCACAAACTTTTGAAGAATTTGAATCGAAAATGATCAAAAAGATGGAAGCCTTTTGGCAAGAAAAGTGGGAATTAATGCAAAAGAATTTCACATAACTACAAAACTGGTTTGACCAAACTGAAAAGGAAAACCAGGCTTTAAAGGTCAGATTTAGGCAACTGGAAGACAACGAGCAGGTAAAAGAGCAAGAATCAATAAAGCAAAGCCAAAAGATCAAGAAATTAGAAGAGAACATAAAATATCTCACTGACAAGGTGACAGACTTGGAAAATAGAGGAAGAAGAGATAATTTAAGAATAATTGGACAACCAGAAAATCCAGACATAAAGAGCAAACTCGACATCGTAATACAAGATATAATCAAAGAAAATTGCCCAGAGATTCTACAACAAGGGGGCAATACAGCCACTGAAAGAGCTCACAGAACACCCTCTACACTAAATCCCCAAAAGATAACTCCCAGGAATGTAATTGCCAAATTCCAAAGCTTTCAAGCAAAAGAAAAAATCCTAAAAGAAGCCAGAAAAAGACAATTTAGATATAAAGGAATGCCAATCAGGGTCACACAAGACCTTGCAAGTTCCACTCTGAATGATCATAAGGCATGGAACATGATTTTCGGAAAGGCAAGAGAGCTAGGTCTTCAACCAAGAATCAACTATCCAGCAAAACTGACTATATATTTCCAAGGGAAAGTATGGGCATTCAACAAAATAGAAGATTTCCAAGTTTTTGCAAAGAAAAGACCAGAGCTCTGTGGAAAGTTCGATATAGAAAAACAAAGAGCATGGAATACCTGAAAAGGTAAATATGATGGAAAGGGACAAAGAGAAAATTGTTATCTTTTCATTTATTCAAACTCTATTCTATAAGGACTACATTTATATCAATCTATATATATTAATATATGGAAAATGTAATGTGTAAATACGGGGAAAAGAAAAATCAAATAGAATAATCTTTCTCACACAAAGATTCACACGGGAAGGGGAGGGGAAGAAAACTCCTATAAGAAGGAGAGGAAGAGAGTTTTTACTTAAACCTTACTCTCAGGGAAATCAACTCTGAGAGGGAAGAACATCCAGATCCATTGGGATCTTGAATTCTATCTTACCCAACAAGGGTAGGGAGAAGGGAAAACCAAGGGGGGAAGGGGGGGAGGGAAAACAAAAGGGGAGAGAAGGAGATGGGGGAGGGGGAGGGAACAAAAAGGGAGGGGCTAGAAAGGGAAACATATCAAGGGAGGGGACAAGGGGGACTGATTTAAAGTAAATCACTGGATTAAAAGGTTAGAGCAAAAGAAGAAAGGTTAGAATTAGGGAAGGATATCAAAATGCCAAAGAATTCACAAGTCACAATCATAACTTTGAACATGAATGGGATGAACTCACCCATAAAACATAGACAAATCGCAGAATGGGTGAGAATCCAAAACCCTACCATATGTTGTCTTCAAGAAATACACATGAGGTGGGTAGACACCCACAAGGTCAGAATTAAAGGATGGAGTAAGACCTTCTGGGCCTGAACTCATAGAAAGAAGGCAGGAGTTGCAATCATGATATCTGATAAAGCCAAAGCAAAAATAGACCTGATTAAAAGGGATAGGGAAGGTAATTATATTTTGTTAAAAGGGACTTTAGATAATGAGGAAATATCACTAATCAACATGTATGCACCAAATAATATATCACCCAAATTTCTAATGGAGAAACTAGGAGAATTGAAGGAAGAAATAGATAGTAAAACAATATTAGTGGGAGATTTGAACCAACCATGATCAAATTTAGATAAATCAAATAAAAAAATAAGTAAGAAAGAGATAAAAGAAGTGAATGAAATCTTAGAAAAATTGGAGTTAATAGACATATGGAGAAAAATAAATAGGGATAAAAAGGAATACACCTTCTTCTCAGCACCACATGGCACATTCACAAAGATTGACCATACACTAGGTAACAGAAACATGGCATACAAATGCAGAAAAGCAGAAATAATAAATTCAGCCTTTTCAGATCACAAGGCAATAAAAATAATGCTCAGTAATGGTACATGGAAAACCAAATCAAAAATTAATTGGAAATTAAACAATATGATACTCCAAAATCATTTAGTTAGAGAAGAAATCACAGAAACAATTAATAATTTCATCAAGGAAATTGACAACGGTGAGACATCCTTTCAAACCTCTTGGTATGCAGCCAAAGCAGTAATCAGAGGTAAATTCATATCCCTGAGTGCATATATTAACAAACTAGGGAGAGCAGAAATCAATCAATTGGAAATGCAAATAAAAAAACTCGAAAGCTATCAAATTAAAAACCCCAGCAGAAAACCAAACTAGATATCCTAAAAATTAAGGGAGAAATTAATAAAATAGAAAGTGATAGAACTATTGATTTAATAAATAAGACTAGAAGCTGGTACTTTGAAAAAACAAACAAAATAGACAGAGTACTGGCCGATCTAATTTTAAAAAGGAAAGAAGAAAAGCAAATTAACAACATTAAAGATGAAAAGGGGGACAGCACCTCCGATGAAGAGGAAATTAAGACAATCATTAAAAATTACTTTGCCCAATTATATGGCAATAAATACAGCAATCTAGGTGATATGGATGAATATATACAAAAATACAAACTGCCTAGACTAACAGAAGAGGAAATAGAATTCTTAAATAATCCCATATCAGAAAATGAAATCCAACAAGCCATCAAAGAACTTCCTAAGAAAAAATCCCCAGGGCCTGATGGATTCACCAGTGAATTCTATCAAACATTCAGAGAACAGTTAATCCCAATACTATACAAACTATTTGACATAATAAGCAAAGATGGAATTCTACCAAACTCCTTTTATGACACAAACATGGTACTGATTCCAAAACCAGGCAGATCAAAAACAGAGAAAGAAAATTATAGACCAATCTCCCTAATGAATATAGATGCAAAAATCTTAAATAGGATACTAGCAAAAAGACTCCAGCAAGTGATCAGAAGGGTCATCCACCATGATCAAGTAGGATTTATACCAGGGATGCAGGGCTGGTTCAATATTAGGAAAACCATCCACATAATCAACCATATCAACAAGTAAACCAACAAAAATCACATGATTATTTCAATAGACGCAGAAAAAGCTTTTGATAAAATACAACATCCATTCCTATTGAAAACACTAGAAAGCATAGGAATAGGAGGGTCATTCCTACAAATAATAAACAGTATATATCTAAAACCATCAGCCAATATCATCTGTAATGGGGATAAACTAAATGCATTCCCAATAAGATCAGGAGTGAAACAAGGATGCCCATTATCACCTTTATTATTTGACATTGTACTAGAAACACTAGCAGTAGCAATTAGAGAAGAAAAAGAAATTGAAGGCATCAAAATAGGCAAGGAGGAGACTAAGCTATCGCTCTTTGCAGATGACATGATGGTCTACTTAAAGAATCCTAGAGATTCAACCAAAAAGCTAATTGAAATAATCAACAACTTTAGCAAAGTTGCAGGATACAAAATAAACCCACATAAATCATCAGCATTTCTATACATCTCCAACATAGTTCAGCAGCAAAAACTAGAAAGAGAAATCCCATTCAAAATCACCTTAGACAAAATAAAATACCTAGGAATCTATCTCCCGAGACAAACACAGGAATTGTATGAACACCACTACAAAACACTCTCCACACAACTAAAACTAGACTTGAGCAATTGGAAAAACATTAACTGCTAATGGGTGGGACAAGCCAATATAGTAAAAATGACCATCCTACCCAAACTTATCTATCTATTTAGTGCCATACCCATAGAACTTCCAAAAATTTTCTTTACTGATTTAGAAAAAACCATAACAAAGTTCATTTGGAAGAACAAAAGATCAAGAATATCCAGGGAAATAATGAAAAAAAATACAAAGGAAGGGGGCCTTGCAGTCCCAGATCTCAGACTAAATTATAAAACAGCAGTCACCAAAACAATCTGGTACTGGCTAAGAGACAGAAAGGAGGATCAGTGGAATAGACTTGGGGCAAGCGGCCTCAGCAAGACAGTATATGACAAACCCAAAGATCCCAGCTTTTGGGACAAAAATCCACTATTTCATAAAAACTGCTGGGAAAATTGGAGGACAGTGTGGGAAAGATTAGGTTTACCTCACACCCTACACCAAGATAAATTCAAAATGGGTGAATGACTTGAACATAAAGAAGGAAACTATAAGAAATTAGGCGAACACAGAATAGCATACATGTCAGACCTTTGGGAAGGGAAAGACTTCAAAACCAAGCAAGACTTAGAAAGAGTTACAAAATGCAAAATAAATAATATGGAATACATCAAATTAAAAAGTTTTTGTACAAACAAAACCAATGTAACCAAAATCAGAAGGGTAGCAACAAATTGGGAAACAATCTTCATAAAAACCTCTGACAAAGGTTTAATTACTCAAATTTACAAAGACCTAAATCAATTGTACAAAATATCAAGCCATTCTCCAATTGATAAATGGGCAAGGGACATGAACAAGCAGTTCTCAGATAAAGAAATCAAAACTATTAATAAGCACATGAAAAAGTGCTCTACATCTCTTATAATCAGAGAGATGCAAATCAAAACAACTCTGAGGTATCACCTCACACCTAGCAGATTGGCTAACATGACAGCTATGGAAAGTAATGAATGCTGGAGGGGATGTGGCAAAGTAGGGACATTAATTCATTGCTGGTGGAGTTGTGAACTGATCCAACCATTCTGGAGGGCAATTTGGAACTATGCCCAAAGGGTGATAAAAGACTGTCTGCCCTTTGATCCAGCCATAGCACTGCTGGGTTTGTACCCCAAAGAGCTAATAAGGAAAAAGACTTGTACAAGAATATTCATAGCTGCACTCTTTGTGGTGGCCAAAAATAGGAAAATGAGGGGATGCCCATCAATTGGGGAATGTCTGAACAAATTGTGGTATATGTTGGAGATGGAATATTATTGTGCTCAAAGGAATAATAAAGTAGAGGAATTCCATGGAGACTGGAACAACCTCTAGGAAGTGATGCAGAGCGAAAGGAGCAGAACCAGGAAAACATTGTACACAGAGACTGATACATTGTGGTACAATCGAAGGTGATGGACTTCTCCATTAGGGGCAATGCAATGTCCCTGAACAATCTGCAGGGATCTAAAAAATACTATCCACAAGTAGAGGATAAACTGTGGGAGTAAAAACACCAATGAAAAGCAACTGCTTGACTACAGGGGCTGAGAGGAAATGACTGAGGAGAGACTCTAAATGAACACTCTAATGCAAATACCAACAACAGGGAAATGGGTTCAAGTCAAGAACACATGTGATAACCAGTGGAATCGTGCATCGGCTATGGGAGAAGGAAAGGTGGTGGGAGGGGAGGTGGGGAGGAAAAGAAAACGATCTTTGTTTCCAGTGAATAATGTTTGGAAATGACCAAATAAAATAATGTTTAAAATTAAAAAACAAAACAAAACCTCTGACAAAGGTTTAATTACTCAAATTTATAAAGAGCTAAATCAATTGTACAAAATATCAAGCCATTCTTCAATTGATAAATGGGCAAGGGACATGAACAAGCAGTTCTCAGATAAAGAAATCAAAACTATTAATAAGCACATGAAAAAGTGCTCTACATCTCTTATAATCAGAGAGATGCAAATCAAAACAACTCTGAGGTATCACCTCACACCTAGCAGATTGGCTAACATGACAGCTATGGAAAGTAATGAATGCTGGAGGGGATGTGGCAAAGTAGGGACATTAATTCATTGCTGGTGGAGTTGTGAACTGATCCAACCATTCTGGAGGGCAATTTGGAACTATGCCCAAAGGGTGATAAAAGACTGTCTGCCCTTTGATCCAGCCATAGCACTGCTGGGTTTGTACCCCAAAGAGCTAATAAGGAAAAAGACTTGTACAAGAATATTCATAGCTGCACTCTTTGTGGTGGCCAAAAATTGGAAAATGAGGGGATGCCCTTCAATTGGGGAATGTCTGAACAAATTGTGGTATATGTTGGTGATGGAATACTATTGTGCTCAAAGGAATAATAAAGTAGAGGAATTCCATGGAGACTGGAACAACCTCCAGGAAGTGATGCAGAGCGAGAGGAGCAGAACCAGGAGAACATTGTACACAGAGAGTGACACATTGTGGTACAATCGAAGGTGATGGACTTCTCCATTAATGGCAATGCAGTGTCCCTGAACAACCTGCAGGGATCTATCAGAAAAAAATACTATCCACAAGCAGAGGATAAACTGTGGGAGTAAAAACACCAATGAAAAGCAACTGCTTGACTACAGGGGCTGAGAGGAAATGACTGAGGGGAGACTCTAAATGAACACTCTAGTACAAATACCAACAACATGGAAATGGGTTCGAACCAAGAACACATGTGAAACCCAGTGGAATTGTGAGCCGGCTATGGGAGAAGTGGTAGGAGTGGGGTGGGGGGAGGAAAAGATAATGATCATTGTTTTCAATGAAAAATGTTTGTAAATAACCAAATAAAATAATGTTCAAAAAGTCAAAAAATAAAAATAAAAAAAGAAGAAAAGAAAAAGACTAAGGAAGTAAACATATGCAATGAGAAAAAACAATTATCACTTTTGTGGATGATATGAAGGTTTAATTAGAGAATTCTAGAGACTCCACTAAATATTTTTAAATACTAACTTCATCAAAGTTATGGAATATAAAACAAATCCACAGAAATCCTTCATATTACCTACATATTAAATTCCTACATATTACCAATAAAATCCAGAAGAGTCAAAAAGAGAAATTCAGTTTAAAATAATTATAGAATTATTAAATATTTGGGAATGAATGTTTTAAACATAATCCAGATATTATATAAATCTAGCTATAAAACATTCTGTTATGATAGTGACCAGGGGAGAGCAACCAGTATGGCAAGAGATCTTGAATCCTTATCATATGAAGATCAATTTGAGAAATGGAGATGTTTAGCTTCAAGAAAAGAAAACACATAGGGATAATAAGCCTATCTTCAAGTATTTGAAAGGCTGTCTTGTGAAAAAAAGAGATTAGGTTACTTTTGTTTAGCCCCAGAGAATAAAACTAGGGGTAGAAATTAGTTCATGTTCCAAAAAGGCAAATTTAAGTTTGATGATGAGGGAAAGTTCCTAACTATTAAAGTTGTTGAAAAATGGAATGAGTTGTTTCTCAAGGTAGTAAATTTCCTTTATTGGAGATTTTTAAAGTGGAGGTTTGATGATTTCTCCTTGAGTGTGCTACATACAGTTGGGGTTTTCTGTGGAACATGAATTGCATTAGATGGCCACTAAAGTTCTTTCCAACTCTGAAATGTGATTCTGTGATTTTGTGAATGACATAATTTCCTTCTAGCATCCTTCCTTCATTTCCTTTTCCTTTCAGTTCTTCCCCTCAAGCTTCTCTGACCAAATTTCATTGAGGAAATTGACTAGTAAGAGTAATAGGGTTTTCACACCACTTAAATTCACTGGAAGTAATTAACTACTATCTTTCCAGTAAGATAGAGAACTACCAACTACCCTCATCATATCTAAGGTCCTCCAGACCTTAGCATCTGCTTTCCTGATGCCTGAGTCCTACCATCTGATCTGCTGATGCAACCTAAGGACCCCTTCACCCTCATCTGCCTTCCATGATGAACCATTAAGACTTCTGGGACTTTCCCTTCATATTAGAAGGGAATCTTTACATGAATTGTTTTTGCCAGAATTGATTCTTTGAGAAAAGGGCCAACCTTGCCTTATTCTTTTTGTATCTGCCTTTAGCAGAGTTTGGCACATAATAAGTACTTAATAAATATTACTGTGATAGAAGTTTCAAACCCTAGAACTGGAGTTACAGTCTGGGAAATTGACGGAGTCTCACCACAGTGAGGGAGGGGCCCCAGGAAATGTTCTGGAAGTTTGGGAGAGCAAGAGTTTCTGTCAGAGAGAGGCTCTCTCAATCCTGAGACAGCCAAAGGAAAGGTCTGTCAAGACTTTACTAATAAGGAAGACTTACATCTTTCTCCTGGTGATTTTGACACCCTTCCTCCCACTGATTCCCAACTAAAGTGGCAGTTGGAGAAGACAGCCAAGAAGCTGACAAGATCACCTCACAGCTCCTGGTGCCCTGGGTGGGAACTGTGACCAAGGCCAAGGCATTCCAAGACATTCCAAGCCTGAATCCCTCAGGGGCCCAAGGCTGCTAAGGCCTGGGTTCCCCAACTTGAGGAGGGACATAAAGGTAGCTAGAATAGGGATACTTTTCCCCCCTCTTTTCTCACAAAAACCCTTCCCGCAGCCATTTTCCTTGTGTTATTCCCCAACTGAATTAGTTTAGAATAAAGGTTGTCGTTTTTTTCCCCAACTAACTATCTTGAGTGGGAAACAGTTCCAGCTTAAGGGGGACAGTAACTCTCTTTGAGGAGGGAGCCTCTATACATTAGTAGTAGAGGGAAGTCTAGAGGCAGTTTGAGGTTAAGCAGTCATAGCTGAGGGGAGGCTGAAAGGGAGAACTACTCACTCCCCATCTCCTCTCCCTCGGCCAAGCTAAATAGCAGCTATCTCCCCTGAATCCTGTTTTGAGAGAGGAGGTTTCTACTCTTTCTCCCTCTCTCTCTATTCTGACAGACTTGACCCTCTATTACATTACTTTCTGAACTGTTGGAATCAGAATGAAGATCAAAGCATACTATTTTTCACTTTAGTTTATTTGTTTTTATTTGGGGGTTTTGATTTTATATGAGTATTCTCTTACAACAATGACCAGCATGGAAGTATGTTTTGCATGATAATATATAAAACTCAGATCAAATTGCTTATCATCTGGACCAGGGTGGAAGGGTGAAGAGGTGGGGAGGAAAAAGAGGAAAAGACAAATTTGATCACATAAGTTCAGAAAATGTATGTTGAAAACTATTATTTCATTGGAAATATTGGAATTGGAAAAATTGGAAAAATAAAATATTTAAACAAAAATATTTCTTTCTCTTCCTTCTTTCCCTCCTTTCCTCCTCCTTTTTCTCTCTTCCTTCTTTCCTTCTTTCTTTCTTTCTTTCTTTCTTTCTTTCTTTCTTTCTTTCTTTCCTTCTTTCTTTCTTTCCTTCCTTCCTTCCTTCCTTCCTTCCTTCCTTCCTTCCTTCCTTCCTTCCTTCCTTCCTTCCTTCCTTCCTTCCTTCCTTCCTTCCTTCCTTCCTTCCCCTTTCCTTTCCTTTCTTCATTTCATAAAAAGCTTGTAGTTCCCAAAATGAAATGTTCAATTTCTTAATCCTAAAAAGTTATATATCCTTCAAATTGATAGCTCAGGTCATAGAAACCTAGTTATAGCTATTATTTCATTCCTCTGCCAGATTCCATTCCATTCTAAGGACCTGGTATTTCTGTTTTTAACAGCAATTGCAAATGATTCCTCAAGATTCCCTAGTATAAGTCATTTACACTTGATTCCAGATTTTAGTGACCTTTTCCCACCCCAAGCTTCACCCTCTTTGTCTTCTTCTCTTATAACCATACACACATACACATACAATCCAAAATAGTTTTCAAAGGATGGTGTGACTTTTGTTCATGGTTACTTTCATGCTTCCATCTTCCAAAAGCATGGAAAAACTGTTTCCACTTCCAGGGATTGAGATTACGGGGTTGCTTTTTCAGGAATCATTTAGTGGCTCTGGGTAGTAGCTTCCTTAGAGAATAACAACTGCCTTGCTCTGCCCTGTCCTGCCCTGTCTTGCCCAACCTGCCATCTCCCTCACTGAGATGCTGGAAAAATTGAATTCGATATTGAGAAATGACTGTAAAAATGTTTTGGAAAGTATAAAGGATCTTACTAAGATAAGGGCTGTTATTTCATAAAGAATTGAGAATGCACTGGGAAAGAGAAGCTGAAGAAAAGAGTGAATGGCAGTGTCCTGTGTGTGTGTGTTTGTGTGGTATGTATGTCACTATGTGTGAGATGCAATGGCAATCATGATCTATAGACTAGGCAGTAGAAGACCTGTGCAGTGATTGCCTTTTGTTAACTTTGTGACCTTGGAAAAGTAATTTCATTTCTCAAGACCTGTTTCCTCATTTGAAAATTGTAAAAAGCTATGAAATTATTAAAAAAACTTTTTGTAAATACCTATATACACCTACATATTTGTGTATACATACATATTTATATGTAGATATAATCTCTTCCCATAAATTGTAACCACCATGAAGAAAGCGACTATTTCATTTATGTCTGTCAGTCGCCAGTATCTAGCCCAGTGTTCTGCACAAAGTAAGTGCTTAATGCTAGTGATCAAACAGACTAAATTGATTTTTAAGGGGCCTTCAAGCTTTGACACAAGAGTAAGGTGTGAAGGGCATGCTTTTTTCCCCTTTCCTTGCTCCAACAATGTGATAAGGCTAGACAGCTGTACAGGAAAAACATGTTTAAAAATACATTTTGTGGATAAGGAATATTTTTTTCCTTTTCCTGATTCCTTTTGACCTCTGACTTTTCTATTTGACCTTTTGTGTGAAAACAGAGCTAAAGTGCATTGGTTATTTAGGCCAGAGAGTTGACTGTATATGAGAAGGTTTGTTTAGAATTCCAAATGGATGAAATTTATTTTTATTTAAGTCTTTGGTGAAATAGAAAAGACATTTTGTGATTTACAAAATTTATTAGTGACAGCGTCTTAGTTAAATATTTAGACAAAGTATATTGTTTTTATTTATGTAAAAAAGTTGTTATAGATTTTTAAAAAGATATACAAACAATGCAAGTTAATATTCTGAAAGTCATTATTTACCAGGCATGTAATGCATCCTGAAGGAAGGAAACAAGAATTTATTGACTACTATGTAATTTATTTTATTGACTACTATTTCTGACATGAATTCTTTTACTTCATAACAAAGTGTTAAATAGGGGTTAAGTAGGGGTTTCTTAGACTGATTAACTCAAAATAGATAAAGAAAATAAATAATCCCCTTTCACATAATCAAATAGTAAAATTATTCACTACTAATTACCACTAATGAATTGATTCACTACTAATTAAAAGTGTTAACTGCTATATAAATATTATCTCATTTTATCTTTATAACAACCGTGAGAAATAGGTGTTATTATTATCTCCATTTTTCTTGAGAAAACTGAGAGGATAAGTGACTATCCCAAAGTCACACAGTATCTGAGAAAAAAACATGAGTCTGTATGATTCCAGGTCCAAAACTCTATCTACTACACCATCTACATGCCTCAACTGAATAAATTATTGAAAACTGGTCAACAGTTTCCTATACTAATTTGCTTTGTGTTATCTGCCTGTTTATATGAGCAAGAGCATCACCAATCACAATCCTACCTGTAAGGTCTTGTCATACTCTGCTACAGGGCTCCAAGATCCACCTTCACTGCCACTACATCCTCTAAACTCTCAAGTATTGACTTCTGACCTGCCAATGCACCCTAAGGACATTGTGGCTTTACTATTTACCCTATAACTTAACTGTTAGGATCAATGGGCCCTTCTGAGAATGGAAGTTCCTTGAAAGCAGGGATCATCTCACATGTCTTTGTACTTCCATCACTTAACATAGTGTTTTGAATATATCAAATGCTTAATAAAGTACTTTTCCATCCATCAATCCATTTATAGAGGGGGATTCCAAAATGTTAAAGTCAATACCAATGAAGCATAAACCTTGGAACATCCAGCCAAGCACATCTCTTGTCCAAGGTCTAGCCCAACTCAACTAAGCTTGTATAGACTCACTAGTAGGCTGGCAAAAATATGTTGGCTACAATATCTAAGTATGATCTATGGAGATACAGAAGGAGATTGCAAAAGGGAAGAAAGGATTTAAAAAGTAATTGTGATGATACAAATGATGATACTCTCCAGTATAAAGCAAGTCTGTCTCAGATAATGCCCAAGGTGTTTCATCCCTGCAAATGGCAGAAGTTAACCCTTAATAGGTAAAATATTTTACCTGAAATGCCAGTTCATAGCATAGATATCTTCTTGGCTTCCAAGGAAGAGAAGGTATGTTAACTTCAAAGTGTATTATTTGTAATCAAAGCAGTAATAACAATAAGATTTATATTCTCACAGATTTGAGATTGAAACCCCCCCCCAAAATGTACACAACCCTTCCTGATTCTCCCAGATGTTGGTCTCTTTCTCAGTGGGAGCAGTTTATGCTTCACCTTACTGGCCTTTGATGTAAAAATTATCACACCTGCATTGACTCTGGTGAGCCCCTAACCCCTTCCTGATGGTTTTCTTTCCTACTGCTAAGGAGGAAGATTCATCTTATAGAGGTGATTACAAAAACTGGAGTTTCAGGTGAGAGGCATGAACAACTGTATAGATTTGAACTTTGCTATAGCACGCTCCTCTACTTCACCATATCTTCCCACCCATTCCCTACCCCTTCACTCACTGGACTTTATTGTATAATGCCCAATCACTCCTTTAGCTTCAGCCTTTTTTCAGTGGAAAATCAATAGTGGTAAGGAAACTGTCCCTTCTCAGTCCTATGCTTTTATAGTCTATCATGTATTATCTTGTATAAATGTTCTATCTTTTCTATTATATTATATGTCAATTTATTTTTATTTTAACTTACTTTGTTTCTAATATATTTTATTTTCCCAACTACATGTAATAATTTTCAACATATGTTTTCCAAAATTATAAGACAGAAGTTACCTCCCTTCCTCTCTTTTCCCCTCCCTTTCCCCCAGAGATGGTAAGCATTTTGATCTGGGTTATACATGTATTATCATGCAAAACATACTTTCATATTGGTTATTGTTGTATGAGAATACTCATATAAAACCAACCATACCAATAAAACCATAAATAAACCAATGTGAGAGATGGTATTCTTTAATTTGCATTTGGATTCCAATAGTTCTTTCTCTGGAGATGGATAGCATTCTTTCTCATAAGTCCTTCAGAATGGTCTTAGAATATTATTTGCTGAGAGTAGCTAGTTCTTTCACAGTTGATCCTTGTACAATATTGTTGTTACTATGTACGATATTCTCTTGTTTCTGCTTATTTCATTCTGCATCAGTCCATGTAGATCTTTTTAGCTTTTTATGAAATCATCCTGCTTTATCATTTCTTATAGAACAATAGTATTCCATCACCATCATATTACATGTTATTAAGAAAAGGAATGATCTTATTTCTCTTTGTATTTTTCTCCCAACAAATGGGCCCAGTAAATCACAGGCAATGTGGAATAGTGATGAGAATTGGTCTCAAATCCAGGGGGACCATTAGACTGTGAGCTCCTTGAAGGTAGGGACTGTGTATCTTTGCCTTTCATTAAAGGCTATGTGAACCTGGGCAAGTCATATAAAATCTTGCAGTCAGAGGCAGCTCACTAAGTCTATAAGTTGCAAAACTGTGTTGGTAGAGGGAGTTTCTTTGATAGGAGTTTCCTTTGTTAATGAAATAATAGGCCATGTCCAACAGCAATAATGTTTTATAGAAGATAGTCCAGATGGTAATATTTTAAAAGCTTGGGGCAAATTATAACAGCAAACATTTATTTAGTGCCAATTACATATTAAGCATTGGAAACAAAAAAGATTATTAAAAAAAACACCATTTTTGCCCTCAAGAGTCTAATCTATAATAATTACTAAATTAAGTCTCACAACAACCCTGTAAGGTAGGTAATAAATTATTATTATTCTCATTTTACTGCTGAGATAACAACGAATTAGACAAAGGTTCCAAAGTGAATAAGTGAAAAAAAATGGAATTTGTACTCCAGTCTTCCTCACTCTGCATTGAATACACAATATCTCTTTGGTTATGCCAGCTCTCAATAAAGTATAAGGAAGTAAGCAGTTTGAGTGAAAGAGGCCGAAAGAAAGAAGAGAGAGAGAGAGAGAGAGAGAGAGAGAGAGAGAGAGAGAGAAAGAGAGAGAGAGAGGAGGGGGGGAGGGAGAGAGAGAGAGAGAGAGAGAGAGAGAGAGAGAGAGAGAGAGAGAGAGAGAGAGAGAGAGAGAGAGAGAGAGAGAGAGAGAGAGAGAGAAACATAACATTAAGACATGAGGTGACTTATTCAGGGAAAAGAGATAAAAGGAGAGCTCAAAGAATAAGCTTTTCCTGCTTTAAAATGTTGCCCAGAGTCCAGTCTCATTCTAACATTAATGTACAGGATAGATGGAAATTCATCATAAGGGACTGGAAACAGGAAGGCCAGGAAGTTTTTCTGCTTTGCTTGTTTTTTTGGATGTGGTAGAGCCATCGACTGAGATTTTACTGCAATGGAAATAAAGGAGAGGGATCTATTTGGTGAAATAGTCCAGGGGAAAATCAGTTGGATCTATTGGCAAGAGTCTGTGCGTGTGTGTGCGTGTGCGTGTGTGTGTGTGTGTGTGTGTGTGTGTGTGTGTGTGTGATATGTTGGGGGAAGGTAAAGAGGGAAAAGAGGAAAAAAGACAGACATTAATTTACACTACAGTCCTGGAGAACCTGGAAGGTAATAACAGAATTTACATCAATGGGGAAATTGAAAACAGTTTTGTCATGGGGAGTACAAGAAGCATTCTTGGTCTTTGGCCCGCTAAGTTTCAGTAAGATATCTAAGTGAAAATGAATGAACATGAACATTGACCACATGGTCAGGATGGGTATTGCCAGAATTTTTTTGGAAAATTTTATTCAGACAATTTAGAACATTATTCCTTGGTTACAAGAATCATATTCTTTCCCTCCCTCCCCTCCCACCACCCCTTCCTGTAGCTGACATGCAACTAAACTAGGTTTCACATGTGTCCTTGATCAGAACCCATTTCCATGTTGTTGACATTTGCACTAGGATGATCCTTTAGAGTCTATGTCTCCAATCATATATCCATAAATCCATGTGATTAAGCAGTTGTTTTTCTTCTGTGTTTCTACTCCCACAGTTCTTTCTCTGGATGTGGACAGTGCTCTTTCTCATAGATCCTTCCGGGTTTTTCAGGATCACTGCATTACCACTAATGGAGAAGTCCATTACATTCGATTGTGCCACAGTGTGTCAGTCTCTGTGTACAATGTTCTCCTGGTTCTGCTCCTTTCGCTCTGCATCACTTCCTGGAGGTCATTCCAGTCTCCATGGAATTCCTCCACTTTATTATTCCTTTGAGCACAATAGTATTCCATCACCAACATATACCACAATTTGTTCAGCCATTCCCCAATTGAAGGGCATCCCCTCATTTTCCAATTTTTTTGCCACCACAAACAGTGTGGCTGTGAATATTCTCTTAAAGTCTTTTTTCCTTATTATCTCTTTGGGTTATAAACCCAGCAGGGCTATGGCTGGATCAAAGGGCAGACAGTCTTTTAGCACCATTTATGCCCTTTGGGCATAGTTCTATATTGCCTTGCAGAATGGTTGGATCAATTCACATGGAGTTTCAGTTCTGAAAAGGTCTGTCATGTCAATGGTATGAGCCCCAAACCAACAAACATACAGGACACAGCTGTCCTAGGCCTTAGTCTTTATGGGTTGCTGTGGCCAAATCATTTATTACTTGGTAGCCAACTTTTTGGTGGTATAATTCCTTGGCTTTAACTAAAATAATCCTCAGATGTCAGACATACAAGTCATCTTTGGGGTTTTTAGGACCTAGCTGAGCTTTCCTTCCTTGAAAAAGCCTTTGGACCTAGATCAAGACTAGAGCATGCTATATTAATTACTTTATTTTTTAAAAATCTGCTAATGATAGCATTTACTTCCTTTGTCCTATTACAACTTTCTTTCAAAACTCTAATCCTGGATTGTTTCCACCATTCACATTCTCCATTCCTGTTTACATGCCCCTAAAAGAGACGAAAGGAAGTCGTATAACTGTGCTGCCTGTGTCCACTACAGATGTGTTATCTAATCTAAGCTAGATGCTCATTTCCCAAAGTTAACCATTTTACTCTTCCTTGATAGACTCTATATCTCTCCACCTTCCCTACAGAGACTTTTCTAAACCTTCCCTTCTGTTCTCCAAACCCTTTTTCCTCTTAGCAAAAACCTTGCCTTATATTTCACTGAAACTGTGTTCCTTTCCTTCCAATTCTAAACTTCTTATCACTTCAATATCAATCCCCTTTCTCTTTTCCTTTACTCTGTTTTCAGGAAATGATCTTCTTTCTTTCCTATGACCATTCCTCCATTTATGTCTTTAATCCCATCTCCTATCATCTCCAGGATTTTGATCCTTCCACCAGACTTTCTTTATCCTTACTTTTCCACTTTTGGCCATTGGCTCTTTCCTTGCTGCCTTCAGATTTACTCAGATCTGATCCATCCTTAAGATCATACAAACAATAAACTTTTACTTGACTTTACCATCCTTGTAAAGCACCATCCTATATCACAACTTAGGTCCTAGAAAAAGTTTTTTATATGCATTTCTCCCATTTTCTCACCTCCCACTCACTTTTCAACCATCAATACAGCTACTACATTATAAACCTAAATCATAGTCCTGCCCTTGGCATTCCTCTACTCAAGGAGCTTACATTACTCCCCATTGCCTTTAGTTTAAAATAAAAATGCCTTCCTGGCATTTAAAAGCCTTTACAAACAAACTAGCTATAAGGCACCTAGATGGTGCAGTGGATAGAGCTCTGGGCCTGGAGTCAGGAAGATATAAATTCAAATCCAGCGTCAGATACATACTAACTGTGTGATCCTGGCCAATCCACTTAACCCTGCTTGCCTTGGTTTCCTCATCTGCCAAATGAGCTGGAGAAGAAAATGGCAAACTACTTCAGTATCTTTGCCAAGAAAACCTCAAATTGGGTCATGAATAGTTTGACATGACTGAAATGACTGAACCACCAAGAACCAACCTCTCTATCTCCAGCTTTTTTTCCCCAGACTTTTTACATTATTCCCCACCCACCCACACCCAATCCTGATTCTACTCCACTCAAATTGACCTTTTTGTTTCCCATATGAAGCATTCCATTTTTATCTCCATGTCTTTTCAAAGATTGTCTTCCATGACTTTAATGTGCTTCTTCAGCACTAAATCTTGAAAACTCTAGCTCTTTTTACTATTCAGCTCAAGAACAATCTACTTTAGGAGTCCTTTCCTGATTCTCCCAGAGATTACCCCCAACTCCATCACTTTGTATGTGTATATCCTATATTTAGCTCCCTGTGAACATATATATTCTCTGAGAACATGAACTCCTTCAGGGAAAGGAATATTTCCCCCCTTTTTTAATTTATAGCTTCAAAGTCTTGAATAGTGGATAGACAGAGAGTAGGCACTGAGTAACATGCTTTTTTAAAAATTGATTAACTCATTGAAGTACTTTTCTCAGCAGTGATGGGATGAAATGGGACAAGAAGCACTTTCTCTGGCAAAGAACTGCAAAACCCAACACTGTCGCTTATTTTCTCTGTGATTGTGGGGGAGACATTTCAGCTGTGTACTGAAATGTGGGTAGCATTTAAGTAGATGGTAGGATAAGAGAGAGGAAAGCATTCTAAGAACAGCTTGAACAAAGTGCTCTGAACACTTTAATTTCAAGAAAATCCATCCTTCTGACACAAGTGTTTCCTAATTCTCTTTAAAGCTAGTGCTTTCCCTCTGTGATCATCTCCAATTTATCATCTCTATCTCTATCTTCTTTGGAAATGTTGTTGCCGTTCAGTTATTTCAGTCCTGTCTGACTCTTCATAATCTCATTTGAGGTTTTCTTGGCAGATATACTGGAGTGGTTGGCTATGTCCTTTTCTAGCTCATTTTGAAGATGAGAAACTGAGGCAAAAAATCATTAAGTGATTTGCCCAGTGTCGCACAGCTACTAAGGATCTGAGGCCAAATTAGAATTCAGGAAAATGAATCTTTTTGATTCCAGACCCAGCACTCTATGCACTGGGCCACCTAGCTATCCATACATAGTTGTTTTCATATTCTCCACTCCCTACCCCATTCAATCACAAGCTTTTTTGTGAGTAGGCACTGTTTGTGTCTTTCTATATATCTCTAGACACAGTAGTACATTGCCTGGTACATGGTACGTACACTTAATAAAGTCTCACTGGCTTGACGATCAAAAAACAGAAGTTGTCTTCAGAGGATGGAACCATATGATCTCAAAGTTGGAAGTGGTTATTTAGCCTAAATCAAGACTAAGAAGGGAATTATCTTTATAAAGACCCTGCCAAGTCTCCGTTTGAAAACTTCCAAGGCTAAGGAATCCACTCCCTCCTGAGATTGCTAACCCATCCTATTTTAATAGTGTATTCTATAACTTACACGTGGTGAAGTATTTTACTTTCATTCATGGCAGCTTAAATAAAGGTGGCACTTGACATCATCCCTACTTATTTGTTCAAGGACATGAAACTAATGAGAAGCCCTGAAAAAATTCTCCAAGTAACATCCTGCTGTTGCCTTTGAGGCTACAAACAACAGTAGCAGGACATGAAAAAAAAAGTCATGTGAAAATGCCTACTTAAGTGACAAAAGAAATTTAAAATAAATATTTATCCTCAGGAAAACAACAGGAAAACAGGAATTACCCTGCATGATGTCAGGGAACTTAGGGCTTTCAGAGATAACTAGAATAAACTCCTTGCATTGCAACAATTGGAAGTCCCTTTGAGGATATATTTGAACCAGAGAGAGTTTTTTAAGAGATCTTACTCATTCTATTTGGGTTACTGGGTCAGAAATTCATTGGATGATGAGATCACAGATCAAGAATTGCAAAGACCTCAGGTCCTTTGGTCCAATTCTTAATTGTGCAAATGACAAAATAAATTGAGAGGTTAAGTGATTTGCCCATTGTCCCTGTCAAACAGGCACTGAGGACCAAAGGTGAGGTTTAAATAGTGAACAGTGAGCTGACCTCAAATTCAGGAAAAATTAACACCTACTGGATGAACTCTTGGTCCCGCTGGCAAATCTCTTCAGCATATAACTTCAGAGGAAGTGCTGGTCTGCTTTGGCAAAAGGAGTTCCCTAAACTGGGGGAGGGGGGCCCTCTCAAACCGAGGAAATCAGATTCAGAATGAAATGCACCATTTGTCATACACTGTCATTTCATAAATGAATATCCTTGGTCATGGAATATAGACTGTTTTTAAAGTAACACAAAATGTAGGCTTTACAGATAGTAGCTTCTCTGTGTCAATTGCGTATAAGAAGCTCCTAAATTGAAAATTATGTTTTACAAAAAGGGGGATTATTTTTCAACTTTGGATGTTTGGATAGGGAAGTTGAAGTGAAAGTAGAGTCAGTAAAGACAGAATAAATATTTCTGTGTAGCAGTGAGAGCCCAGGTGAGAGACAATAACATGGATTTCAAGCTACCCAATTGGCGGGATTGTTTAACTTCTTCAATGGTGTTCTGAAGCTGTGGAGTAGGAATGGTGGGAGTATTCTGTATTTCCATTTTCTTCCTCCTGTTTGTAATTAAACTCTATAAAAGGTTGACAGCTGACTTGAGATTTCATTTAGGAATTACATAGCTGAATTCCTTGGTGAACTTAAATTAATATATATCAGTCTTTTAAAGTGATTTCCTTGTCATAGTAGGACAAATATGGGCAGTATTCTAAGATGAAGGACAATAAACTTTGAATGAACTAAGTAAAAATCCTTAGTTGTGGTGAGCATGAAGAATACATTTAGGAAAAGTGAGTGAGAGGAAGAAATGGAAGGAGAAAAGATTCTGATCATATAGGGACATTTCAGAGTCTGGGATCAGGATCTACTGTGAAGTCATTTCTTTGGAAATAACTGACAGATGTTAGGAAGTCATGGGTTCTCCTTATTGGACACCTTTACGCCAAGGTTGGATGACTACTCCTTAGGTGTGTTATAGTGGATATGAGTTGGACTAGATGGCCAGTAATGGCCCTTCTGACTAAAATTTCTGTGCAAGTTTTAAATGTATAGACTTGCATGGGGACATACACAAATTTGCATAAACACAACCCAACATTTCTGCAAACTCTGGTTGCTCTTTTATTCCATAGAATCCCCCTAAGGAAGTATTGTTTTGTTGTTGAGCCATTTCAGTTCTGTCTGATTCTTCATGACTCCACTTGGGGTTTTCTTGGCAAAGATACTGGGGTGGTTTGCCATTTACTTCTCCAGCTCATTTTACAGAGGAGGAAACTGAGGCAAACAGTGACTTGCTCAATTAGTTAGTGCCTGAGATCAGATTTGAACACAGGAAATGAATCTTCCTAATGCCAGACCTGACACTACTCTATCTATTGTATCACCTCGCCGCCCCTATATAAACATATATTATACTATGTATTTAAATACTTACAAATTTATAGTCATATATATGCATCTCTACATAAACACATACACATATGTGGGTATATATACTTATGTACGTACACACATGCACACATATGTGCATATGTATGTGTTGTGCATGTATATACATATTTTTTTTTATCCTTAGAAGTTTGGTAGGTGCTCTTATAATCTCCATTGTCCCAAATGAGAAAATTAAGCCTGAGGAAGACTAAGTGACTCCAAAAGTATTAAGTGACTTGCCTATATAGCGAGTAAAGGCTGGATGTGAATTCAAATCTTCCTGACTTTGAAGGTTCTAGCCATAATGCCATTTATCTAGCTTAGGAAACTAGAACTTGGAAAGAATAAATGAATAAGAGGTCATGATCACAAGTCTAATAAGTAGAGGGGTTAGGAACTCATGAAACAAAGGCAAACACTACAAAATAACATGTAATAAGTTCAAAATGGTCTGGTGCTTATGGAAAGACTTTTAGGGTTGCAGAGAATTGAGAGATCAAAAATGGAGGTGGTCTAGCAAGGTTTCATGGAAGAGATGGGAACTGAACTGGGCTTTGAACAATGAGTAAAATTTGATTAGTTGGAGAAGATCTGGGCAGATATAAAAGGCAAAGAAGAAATGAAGTAATATATGAAGAAGATGAATAAATTAAGCTGATAAAACAGGAATCTCATCTGACTAAAGCAGTGAGGCTAGGTTTAAGAGTAATAAAAAGTCTAGTTATATTGGTAGAGTAGGATAAGAGACCCAACCTTTGCTATAGAGAAGGTTAAGTTAAATTGAAATGGTGAGTAGGTTAGGGAAGCACAATTACTCTTCTATGGTGCCATTTTGAAATTAGATGCTAAGAGAAATTGGTCCAAACCTGTGGTAGGGTAGGGAACTATGAAGAAGGTCCCCATTCACCTTGCATATTGACAGTCCATGTAACTTTTAGTTCTGGTCATTCCCTTGAACAGTGAAAGGTAAGTGACTTGTCCATAGTCCATAGCTAGTGTCAAATGCAAGATTCAAACCCAAGTCTTCCTGATTCCAAGACTGTACCTCTATCCTTTGAGCAATCTTACCTTTCCACAATTAGATTATTATTCTTTAACATAATAGAATTTGGGAGGCAGCTGTGTAGCTCAGTGGATTCAGAGTCAGACCTAAAGACAGGAGGTCCTGGGTTCAAATATGGTCTCAGACACTTCCTAGCTGTGTGACCCTGGGCAAGTCACTTAACCCCCATTGCCTAGCCCTTACTACTCTTCTACCTTGGGAACCAGTATATAGTATTGATACTAAGACAGAATGTAAGTTTTTTTTTAACTGAAATTATAGGCTTTTGTGACTGGAGGCTAAAAATTGATTGCGAATGCAAATAAACATTGTTCAGTAAAATTCTGATTGGGTCAGACAGCATGCTCCAATTAGTAGCAAGGGTTTGGCTGGGGTGAAAGTGGGTCAATGGTTTGCCACATTAAATTTACAACCTTGTAAACTAGTAGGCCATGTCAAAAGGTTAACATGCCATTTCCCATAAAATTATATCTTTCATTTTTGTTATAAACAGAATATAATATTATGGATAACTAGTAATTTCTTTTTTAAAGGATCCATAGTCTGTTAAAAGTTGTTTAATAATTATAATAGGATGGTAACTATACTTTTAAATTTGTATCTTATTGAGACATGTTTTTTCTCAAAACAAGAAGAGATTTTTTTTAAACCCCTTTCTTTCATCTTAGAATCTTTATCTTTCATCTTAGAATCAGTACTGTATATTGGTTCTAAGGCAGAAGATCAGTAAGGGCTAGGCAATGGAGGTTAAGTGACTTGCCCAAAGTCACACAGCTGGGAATTGTCTGAGGTCAGATTTGAATCCAGGACCTCCCATCTCTAGGCCTGGCTCTCTGAGCCAGGCCAGCTGCCCCTGAGTTTTTTTAAGCTGATCCTAGGCAAGTCATTTAACTCTGTTTGCCTCAGTTTCCTCATCTGTAAAAAATGAGTTGGAGAAGGAAATAGCATACCACTTCAGTACCAGCTGCCCCTGAGTTTTTTTAAGCTGATCCTAGGCAAGTCATTTAACTCTGTTTGCCTCAGTTTCCTCATCTGTAAAAAATGAGTTGGAGAAGGAAATAGCATACCACTTCAGTATCTTTGCCAAGAAAATCCCAAATGGAATCCCAAAGAGTTGGAAACAACTGAACAAGTGGCTTTTACACCAACTATAAATAAGGGCTAAACTTCAGTTTTCTCATTTGTACTACTTTTTTCTAATGTTACTGCTCAAAATCACAATGTTGCTGCCATTTTGAAATTAAATGTCTCAGAATTTGATCTGAACCAAAAGACCATCTTGGCAAATTTATTTATTTTTTAAACTATTTTTAACCCTTACTTTCTGTCTTAGTAACAACTCTAAGACAGAAGGGCAAGAGCTAGGGAAATAGTTAAATGACTAGCCCAGGGTCACAAAGATAGATAGTGTTTGAGAACAAATTTGAATTCAAGTTCTCCCAAATCCAATCGTGGTGCTATATTCACTCAGCGACATAGCTGCTTTGCCTTTCCAGTTTACATACAGTTTACAGAAATATGTTTCCACTTTTGTTGCTTATTAATTTTTTAATAGGTGCTTTGAGACTTTTATGGACAATTCACTTTTTATGGGCAACTGGGTATATAGTTGGACTTGAAAATGGAGGAATGTTAGTCAAAACCAAAACAAAGATCTCATGAAGTTTATGGCTAGTTTCATAAGTATATGTGGTGGGAGAGGTGGAAGGGATAGGACTTATAAAGAGCCAAAACATATGTTAACTGATACCCAGCTTTTCATCTGAAACAAACAAATGAAATATCTTTATTCCTACTATGATTTGGTTGTTTAACTTTGAGACACAAACTGAAAGAACCAAAAAGTTTTGAAAATCAATTTGTGTTTTTATTTTTCCAATGATGGTTCTCCCCAAATATTAGACTTGGAGGTTTAAAACTTCAACACTTCCATTTTATAGAGGAAGAAACTAAGGTCCAGAGAGCTTAGTTGACTTGCCCATTACAGAGCAATTTAGAAGAAGAGCTGGGACAAGGATTCCTCTATATTCCCTCCACCACACCACATTGCAAGAGGTTGTGTATAAGCCTGCTAGTACTATCAATAAAAGATGAAGCTCTATAATGTGGGTACTCAATCCAGCATTTTTTTCACATGGGAAAAATTGAAAGACTATTCAGAGTAAGTGTTATCATATGTTTTATCCGAGAAACAAAATGGACACACACTTTGCAACCAAATTGCTTTGCTTCAGGACATGAAGAGAAATTGTACAAATGGGCCAAGCCTTGGATTTTAACTAACATTGAGACAATGTACCGGAAGGGTTCCCTGGTGCCAGCTGTAATTGGGGCCAGCAGATCTGTTTGCTTGACCTACATACTGTGGGATTTCTAGTTGACATGCAACAATATGGCCATCTGCTTGCTTTAACTTATTGCTAGAAATAAGGTGGGGGTGGCGGATTGAAAGAGACATTTAAAGCATGCTAGAATGAGCAGGAAGAGAGGAGAATTATTTGCCTCCTTTTAACATCTCTGACACTAGAAAAAATGTATCTTAACTGACCATTCAGTCATAGGGTTCTGGGTTTGCTTTGAGAATGTATCGAAGTGACAAAATCCCAGGGCAAAGGGACTATGAGATTCCATATGACCACTTGGTGGTTCTACCTTAGTTAAATCACAACATGGCTCTAGAAATCCAATTTCACTTATTCTATAAATACATTTTGGGTGCTAAAAAGATAAAAAAATATTAGCTGAAATAAAATCCATGCCCTTGGGAAATATATGACAAAGAAAGGGGAGTTGACAAATACAAATATGACAAGGAAATTATATGTAACAAAAAAGGGGATGTTATTCTCCATGGGTAATATAAAATGGGGGAAATAGCTTTTGTTTCCTCCTGGTCTCCCACATGTATATTGGACACAGATTCTTTTGGGAGAGAAAGAATAATTCCACGGGAGGGAAAATGTCAGTATGTTAAGCCCTTGAGGAGCCTAGATTCCATACATAGACCCTAGGAAGGTTCTAACGACATATCAGAAGGAACAATGACAAAAAAATAAGAATTAACTAAAAACTCCACTGTCTTTTCCAGGGCTGTACAAAATGACTGCCAGAATCCTGAAGAAAAGCTAGTGTAGGTAGAAGGCAAAGTGTTGAAGTATCTGGGTTCTCCAGAAAAAATGAGGGCCAGAGCAGCACCTAGATTGGGGGTGGGGGGGAGAAGATAATTGTAATAAAGGATGGAAAGGTTTGCAATTTGCAAAACTGTGCAAGAACTGAAAAGTGCAAACCTAGGTATGATTGACAGGGGCATGTGACCAAAGGTCACATGGGAGCCTGAGGGAGTGGATCTGGGTAGACTCCTTCTTGCCCAATGGACTTTTCTTCTGGTCTCCTGAGGAAGTCAAGAGGAAGGTCTGAAGAGGATTTTCCCTGTGTTGAACTGAGGAAGGGTTCCTATATCTAGCTGCTGGAAGCATTCAGACTCACTTGGACATTAGGACTTGCTTGGACATCTAACAACAACAGATCCTGGCTCTAACTGCTTTTTTTGTTGTTGTTGTTGTTGGACCCCTTCTGAGTAAGATTTGGGAACTTGGTTAAGTTTTAGTTTAATAATCTAGTTAGCATAGTTAGTTCATTTTTAAAATAAGAATATGCATAAGTAAATCCCTAAGCCCTTATTCCTTTCCTTTCCAAAACAATAAAGTAGATTTTTATATGTTTTTTCCTCATGTTTCCCTTATCCAAAATCCTATTTTAACATAATGTAAGGTACTTTTTAAAAACCTTATACATAGAGACTGATACTGTGGTATAATAGAATGTAATGGACTTCTCCACTAGCAGCAATGCAATGATCCAGGACAATTCCAAGGCACGTATGAGAAAGAACACTATCCACATTCAGAGAAAGAACTGTGGGAGCAGAAACACAGAAGAAAAACAACTGTTTAATCACATGGGTTGATGGGGATATGGTTAGGGATGTAGACTCTAAACAATCACCTTAGTGCAATTATCAATAATATGGAAATCAATAATATGGAAAACCCAGTGGAACTGTACATTTGCTCTGGGGCAAGGGAGGGAGTAAGGGGATGGAAAGAACATGAATCATATAACCATGGAAAAATATTCTAAATTAATTAGTTAAATAAAATTTTCAATTCAAAAAACCAAAAAATAAATAAAAATAGAAATTAAAAAATGACCTGGAAAAGAGATCAAGGAGAAGTAATCTAAGAATCATTAAACTACTGAAACTTCTGATTAAAAGTCCATGGGAGGTAGATATAATAGAGGTAACCCAGGTATGCCCTTGATAAAGGATAAAACAAGACCCATGGTGTCCTTTCCCTGCTTCATCTCTGAAAAAAAAGTTTTCTGCTAGTCTTAAGACAATGAGTTTTCTTTATTCTTTATGATAATTCTCTCTCTCTCTCTCTCTCTCTCTCTCTCTCTCTCTCTCTCTCTCTCTCTCTCTCTCTCTCTCTCTCCATTCCCTTTTTCTCTTACTTATCACTTTGAGCTGACTCAGAAATACAAAGTATTCTGTAATAGCAAAGTAACCAAAAGGGTTGCGGTTTCCTGGAGAAGAAATGATCATTTTACCTTTCTACCATGCCATATGTCATTCTAGGTGTTAGGTATGTCTTTCATCCAGACTCCCCTTTCCCCAAACCCATATCAGCAAGCTAACATGAAATGTGGGACAAGAGTTAAGAGTTATTAATTTCTTTATATGACAATGGCAATGAATAGTAGCTAGGGAAAGAGTAGAAAGTGAAAGCAAAGAGAATCTGTTGTACTGAACACTAACATTGCTACCATTTCAACAGAAATCTTGGCTTTCATTCTGTAACTCCTTCTATTCATATCAAGGAGTTGGTGGGATGGGGATCTGGTAATGTATGGTCATTAAATACAGCTGCCTCTCCCACTTCAACCCATGCCACCCTAATATATATCTTCTACCCTCACAAAACCAAAAAATTAGAAAATTATCTCTAAAAAGCATCAGAGGTCATCTCACCCAACTTGGTCCAATCATTACATGAAATACATTCTTTGGCCTCAGTCACAGTAATAGCAACTATGCTCACTGGTCTTAGTTTTTCTTTTTCTCTGGGGATTGGATACTGAGGAGCAGAACGCTCAGATCTGAAGAATCTAGTCACATGGTCCTCAGTTAGAAGATGAACTCTAAACTCTTACCCTCAACCAAGGACCTTCTTTTCTTGTTTCTTTATCCTCAAGTCTTTATGAAAAGTTTGCCAGCTACCTTTGCCCCATGACATCAGCAGCTAGTATGGAGAAAGTGTCTCCAACTTCAAGTTGATTTTGACAGAGGGTTATATATCAGTGGTATCCTAGTAAATATTTAACAACTAGCTCTCGAAAATGTGCTTGTGACACAGTTTTAAATTAATCTGCACTATTAACATTTTCTCCATCACTTCCTTAAGTCTAGGAAATCAATAAAATAACAAACCAAGCCCTGATTTATAATATTTACAGATTCCCAAGGTTTCCAAAATCAGCAGTCAAAAGCCAGTTTAAATGACCTCCAACATACTCCTATTACACATTGATAATGATGCATGGTAAAGTAATGGGTGTGAAACAGAGACATATCAAGCATGGAGACATAGGTAGAATATAGTTGGATGGAATGTGGTATTAGATTTTGGTACACATTGAACAATTTGTTTTTAATTTTATTATTTAAAGGTTACATATGAACACATATGTTTAAGTGTACATATATGCAGGTACACATCTGTATGTCTGTATGTATAGATATATATATGTATAAATATAATGTATATTTATATTTATATTCATAAAACTTTACTCTAGTTTAAGAAGTCAAGATGGTGACCAGCTTCAAGGCATGAAAGATATTCTAATACATAATGTTTGCTGAGATTCCATGCCTTTTATAGGCAGCTGGTGGCACAGTGGATGGGATGCAGAGTCTGGGGTCAGGGACATGAATTCAAATCCAATCTAAGACACTCACTAGCTATGGGCAAGTATCTATTTGCCTCAGTTTCCCTAACTGTAAAATGGGAATAATAATGCCTACCTTAGAGGGTAGTTATGAAGATCAAGCAAGATAATATTTGAAAAGTGCTTTGCATAGTGCCTAGCACAAAGTAGATCCTATATAAATACTTATTGCCTTCCTTCCCCCCATTTTACAATCCTGTAGTAGATAATAAGCTTTTTGAAGTGTCCTAGTATCTTTGTAATTGCAGTAGCACCTGGAACAATAACTTGTTCATACCAGGTATTTCATGATTATTGATCAAATGATTGATTCAATAAACCCAACATGATAATGTGATAAATATGGTAAAATAGGGAGACAAGTTAGAGGCATGGATGGAGAACCAACTTGGGAGTCAGGAAGTCTTTGGTTCAGGTCCTATTTTTGATACATACAACATATGACCATAAGCAAATAACTTAACATCTTGATTCTCCCAGGGTAATCTAAGCCTAAAAGATATAAGGTAATTGTTGATCTGTCTTGATGGAGGACTTTTCCACACTGGGATTCCCTGACACCTATGACATCATAGGGCTAGACTAAAAATTGTTTCTATAATTGCCAAGAAGGGGTGTGTGTCTTTTTAATCCTCAAAGTACTGGTATACTCATGTAGGCACCATTAACATTTCAGTGCCACTTTCATTTTCTCTTCCTGACTTATTGGGCATAAAGTATAAGGGATTGTAGGAAATAAGAAACAGAATTTTAAAATGTTTTCAGAATAATGAAAAACAAAGCTTTTAATCTGCTCATGTGATTTCATTGGAACTGAAAAGCAGCATAGCACAATGGAGAGTTGGATCTCAAGAGAACTTGGGTTCAAATTCTGTTTTGTTATAGGGGAATTAGCAGGAGCAGGAGCAAGAGCAATGTTGCAAGGAATCTTCCTTCTTCTGCCTTGCAACATTGCTCTTGCTCCTGCTCCTGCTAATTTCCCTATAACAGTTTCTTCTATGTACTGCCTATTCGACTTTGGGTAAAACACTTGATCTTCTTGACCCCCCAGTTTTCTATCTCTATGATGAAGTGACTAGACCAAAATATTGGAGATTCCTAGCCTAGAATATGTTGATAGATTTTAGGGTATCTGAATTTGAGGGAAATTTATTGCAATCTACTTGGTTTCCTTTATAATGCAATGTATTTTTTTATGAATTTTAAAAATATATTCTAAGGAGGGAGTCTATAAATAGATTTTACTGTTATCTATGCATTTGGAGAAAATTATATCTTTATTTCAATATAATTAGTTTCCTTTGTAATCCTATGTATTTCTTATCTTCTGCATTTTAAAATTATATTCTGAGGAGTCTATAGGATTCCCCAGGCTGTCAAAGAGGTCTATGACATCTAAGAAGGTTTAAAACCTATGAACTAGATGATCCCGAGGACTAGTTTGTGACCTTCTAAAGAATGGCCCAAAGAAACCCTGATCTCCTCCTAGGAGATGCTGCTTTTACCTGAAATCATACTTACTGATTTCTTTGTGGTTGACAAGCAAATATGATCTAGGGCAGTGATGGCAAAACTTTTAGAGGCAGAGTGCCCAAACTGCAACCTCAAGCCACATGTGAAGGGGAGGGAGAAAGTACTCCCCTTAGGCTGCTGGGCAAAGGGATGGGTGATATGAAAATATGTTCTCAGGAGCAGTGGAGAGGGGGAAAGGGAACAGCCCCCTTCATGTGTGCCAAAGGTTTGCAAACACAGATCTAAGGGCTGTCTCTCTTTTGTTGATCAGCTTATGCTGCAGGATAGGTTCTCCCAACTGAAAAGGACCAGTCATTCATGACATTGTTCTGTGGTCTGTGACACCAAACAATGTTCACATAAAAGAAAGGTGGGAGAGAAGAAAGAGGGAAGGAAAAGGAAAAGTGAGTAAGAGGGCTTGGGAAAGAAGATTTCATGCTAGTTAGCTGCTAAATCACAATTGACTACAATAAGGTAGATGGAACTAGATCTCACAGGAGTCGATGAAAATTATTTAGCAATTTTAATGGACTATGCAGTATAAAAACAGCTTATCCTGTCAGGCCCCACACTCTCCAGCTGTTTCCACTTCCTTAACATATGTTCATTCAAATACAATGTTTACTGATTTTACATGCAAGTTAAAAAAATTTAAGAGAGAGAAAACACAAGTTTTGTCTTTAATAAATGGGAGAGGGAAAGGGGTATGAACGGGGAAGGAAGGGGAAGGAGAATGAAAGGAAAAAAGAAAAGGAAGGTTAATAAAAGGATGGGGGAAAGACTGGAGGAAGAGAGAAGGGAGAGCAAAAAGAGGAGATGGAGAGGAAAAGAAAAGGATGGAGACAAACTTGAGGGGGGAAAGAGGGGAAAAGGAGGGGTGAAAGAAAGGAAAAGAGGGATGGGAAAGTGAAAGAAGAGGAAATAGGGGAAATTCTGTAACCAGAGCAAAACAACAGGTTGTTTTTAAAAAATCATAATTTTTAAAAGTTTGGTTTAATGGGGACAATACATTTCCCTTAGCTTTTATCAGTTCCTAAATGCCAATTTATTGCCCATTTCATTGGCCCTTCTCAGTATTCTGACTCACCACAGCCTATGGGAGTATGTGATATTAAGCATTCTGACTTAGTTAAAGGTCAAATGAAAGCTGTTAGATATGTATTTCCTGTCCACTCAAAGCAAAATTCCCTTTCAGACTTGCAATGAAGCTGATATAAGGATCTGATTGCAGAATTTGGCACCTAAGGTTCTTTCCTCATATGCATCATGGAAAATGATATGTATATTGTCTATAAAAAGAGTTTTGGAAAAATTTCATTTATGAACTTGATATTTATTCATCTCAAAACAAATCTAGACTGACTTCGGTGCTGAGACAAGGGTCTAGACTATGAATTCTGCCAAGAACATAGCAATGGTTTGGAGAGCAAGTACTTTCTGCTATAGGTCTAGTGCTCTGCTAGGTGCTGTGGGGAATACAGGAGAAGTGGACCCCAAATGCTCAAAGGATCTTTCTGCTTTCATGATATCCCCTCTAGGTTGAGGAGACTGGAGAAAGCAGACAGGTACTGGCAGTATTTGCTAGTGAAGAGGAGTAAGCAAGAGAAGTTAAAAACAAGTGTCAATGGGGGACTGAAGAGTCTGAAGAGAATTCAGTTTGGGTATATCCCAGGCTTGTCTCAATGCTGATTATAGTTCTATTGTTAGAAAACCATTTTGGGATGATTTTTGTCTTTGCATCATAGTTATTTTATGCATGCTTCTTTCCAGATCAAATTCTGTCTTGTGAAAAAGGAAAACAAGTAAGCAAAATCATTCCACACTGTGACCATGTCTCAAAGTGATCATGCCACTGTTTCCTAGAAGTCTTCTTCTTCTCTTCTTTAAGGAGAGAAGGAATATTTCATTATCTGTTTTCTGGGACCTCCACTGGTTTTTCAACTACTCAGTTAAAATTCATTGTCATGAGGTTTACATTTACATTATCATAGGCATGTAGATCTCTTGGTTCTGCTTTGTATCTGTTTGTACAAATTTTCTCATGTTATTCTGAAATTTTCATATTAATTATTTCTTACTTCTTAATAATATTCCAATGTGAATTGTCCTGTAATCCTAATCCAAGATATGATCCTGTCCACACCCCACCCCCATTCTTTTCCCTCCTCAACTTTTCCTTTTGATGTCAGGTCATTCTCCCATTGAATTTATGATGCTCTTTATTAAGTGCTCCACAATCTATGTCTTCCCAAGTCCTAAACCATATCTAACTCATAGTAGAGGTTAGTACTGAGATGTAAGCCTCCTTATTGTAGAAACTGACTTCCTGTTTTGTATAGACTTTCCCCTTTCCCCCAACCCCAGCAGAATTCATTGGCAGACTCTTGATTAACTCTACTCCTACCTTTGGAAGCTTACTTCATAAGGCTGCCAGGTCATTCATTTTCTTCCAAGGGTACTTAATTCCTGTCCCTCCCATTGTGATCTGCTCCCAAATATTTTTTTAACTCTCCATACCCCCAAAGGAAGAGTGAGAAATGGAAAACATTGCCCTTATCCAACCATCACCTCTCCCTATCTGAGAAGCATTTCTTTATTATTCTACTACTTATAATATTGATTTTCTAATGATGGATTGGCTTCTACTATTATAATTAATTTTTTCATCTACTTTTCTTCCATTTTATCCCATTGTACTTTATATTCCTGAGATTGTTAAACCCATTGTGGTCAAATGTAAATAGAAAGGGGGCACATTATAATATATACATAAGGATTCCTAAAAGCAGCATATAGCTTTAGAAAATCACATATTGCTATATGTATTTTGTATTTTTCTTTATTTTGTGAAATATTTCTCAATTACATTTTAATCTGGTTCTTAGTACTAGAAACTGCTATGGACCATGTGGATGCCATAGGCCATGTGTTTGACATTTTTGTTTTATCCCACAGAAGCTCCCTTTCTCACAGTGTCACTCATATATTAAATAAAAATTAAACAGCCTCCCTCACTCCATATTTGTGTTCATCTATAGCCAAATGAAGAGAAATATTTAATTTCTTAGGTTTTGTTACTCAATCTAAGCAATTAACTTTTGGATCTTCACTTAGTTTATATGTTGAATATTCACAGTTCTGAATTATTTTGAAGGAATGATTCAAAAATCTTTCCTTTAAATGAATATTTTTATTTTCTTTGATATGTAGGCTCATCTTTGTAGGATATTTTTATATGGACGCCAAATGATTTTTTTTTTATTTTTCAAAACATTTCATTTTATCCCTGCTTTCTTTTTTTTTCATTTTAAACATTATTTTATTTGGTCATTTTCATACATTATTCATTGGAAACAGATCATTTTCTTCCCCCCCAACAACCCCTTCCCGAATGTGCGATTCGTCTGTGTATCACATGTGTCCTTGCTCTGACCCCATTTCCTTGTTGTTGGTATTTGCATTAGGGTGCTCATTTAGTGTCTCTCCTTGATCATGTCACCTCAACCTCTGTAGTCAAGCAGTTGCTTTTCCTCGGTGTTTTTACTCTCTCAGTTTGTTCTCTGCTTGAGGATAGTTGTTTTTTTTGTTTTTTGTTTTTTTGTTTTTTTTTCTTGTAGATCGCTGCAGGTTGTTCAGGGACATTGTAAAGCCATTACTGGAGAAGTCCATTACATTCTCTTGTACCACAGTGTATCAGTCTCTGTGTACAATGTTCTCCTGGTTCTGCTCCTCTCACTCTGCATCACTTCCTGGAGGTTGTTCCAGTCTCCATGGAATTCCTCCACTTTATTATTCCTATTAGCACAATAGTATCCCATTACCAACATATACCACAATTTGTTCAGCCATTTCCCAATTGAAGGGCTTCCCCTCATTTTCCAATTTTTGGCCACCACAAAGAGTGCAGCTATGAATATTCTTGTTCAAGTCTTTTTCCTTATTATCTCTTTGGGGTACAAACCCAGCAGTGCTATGGCTGGATCAAAGGGCAGACAGTCTTTTATCGCCCTTTGGGCATAGTTCCAAATTGCCCTCCAGAATGGTTGGATCACTTGACAACTCTACCAGCAATGCATTAATGTCCCTACTTTGCCACATCCCCTCCAGCATTCATTACTTTCCATAGCTATCATCTTAGCCAATCTGCTAGGTGTGAGGTGATACCTCAGAGTTGTTTTGATTTGCATCTCTCTGATTATAAGAGATGTAAAGCACTTTTTCATGTGCTTATTAATAGTTTTGATTTCTTTAACTGAAAATTGCCTATTCATGTCCCTTGCCCATTTGTCAATTGGAGAATGGCTTGATTTTTTGTACAACTGGTTTAGCTCTTTATAAGTTTGAGTAATTAGACTTTTGTCAGAGGTTTTTGTTATGAAGATTGTTTCCCAATTTGTTGCTTTCCTTCTAATTTTAGTTACATTGGTTTTGTTTGTACAAAACCTTTTTAATTTGATGTAGTCAAAATTATTTATTTTGCATTTTGTGACTCTTTATAAGTCTTGCTTGGTTTTAAAATCTTTCCCTTCCCAAAGGTCTGACATGTATACTATTCTGTGTTCACCTAATTTACTTATAGTTTCCTTCTTTATATTCAAGTCATTCACCCATTCTGAGTTGATCTTGGTGTAGCGTGTGAGGTGTTGATCCAAACCTAATCTCTCCCACGCTGTCTTCCAATTTTCCCAGAAATTTTTATCAAATAGTGGATTTTTGTCCCAAAAGCTGGGGTCTTTGGGTTTGTCATATACTGTCTTGCTGAGGTCACTTGCCCCAAGTCTATTCCACTGATCCTCCTTTCTGTCTCTTAGCCAGTACCAAATTGTTCAGCTGGTTTGGGCCAAATGAGCCCTGAAGCAAAAAAAAAAAACAAACAAAAAAACAAAACCTTCTTCTCTACAGTCTGTGTTGAGTGCCCTGAGACTAGTCCAGGTTACTTTCAAGGAATGCCCTTTGGAGCAACCCCTTTGCCAGCCCTGAGGTTTTTGTTCTTTCTGAAGATCCTGCTCTCTAAGGGGGGAGGGATCATGGCCTCCCTGGGTTCTGAGGGCTCCTGATGGGACTGTGTTCAGCTGGTGCCCTAAAGCTGGAGCCTCCCTTGAGACTCAGATGGAAGGACCCAGCCAGGGGGTTACAGGTTTTCCTCTTCTCTCTGTTTCCCTGCTGTCTGTGTTGGGGCCCCCAGAGACTGGCTCAGGTTGCTTTCAAGCAACCTTCAGAATAGCCAGCTCTGAGACCCTTTTGCCGGCCCTGAGGTTCCCGCTGCTGCCGTGGGCTCAGCACTCTGGGTTGGGGCTGCCTACCCCTTAGATCCGAGTGATCTAGGGTTCTGGCTTTTGGGGGGCCGTACCTTTTGATCCAGGTCCAGGAGGAGGGTTCCCCAGGTCTATCCTGTTGTTCAGTTTGAATTTTGGTGTCCTGGGAGCATTCAGTTTGTGATTGGTAAGGAAGGGATTTCAGAGGTCTGAACTTTCGCTGCCTCTAAGCTGCCATCTTGACCGGAAGATCCCTGCTTTCTTATAGCAGAGTAATACTGAATTCATTCATATTGTCTCTCATTGGAATTTCAAGTCTTTCTTCCTTGGATACTTGCACAAGTTATTCTTTTACAATGTAGTTATGAAATTTAACTACAATGCTTCAAGGTGAATTAAACTTCAACTTTCTTTCTATTAGTGTTCTATGGATTCTTTTGAGCTATCGTGGTCATGAAATCACAGGTACTCCCACAATTTCTCTGTAATATTTCTTTTTTTTTTTTTAATATATTTTATTTGATCATTTCCAAGCATTATTCGTTAAAGACATAGATCATTTTCTTTTCCTCCCCCCCACCCCCCATAGCCGACGCGTAAGTCCACTGGGCATTAGATGTTTTCTTGATTTGAACCCATTGCTTTGTTGATAGTATTTGCATTAGAGTGTTCATTTAAAGTCTATCCTCTGTCATGTCCCCTCAACCTCTGTATTCAGGCAGTTGCTTTTTCTCGGTGTTTCCACTCCCATAGTTTATCCTTTGCTTATGAATGGTGTTTTTTTTCTCCTGGATCCCTGAAAGTTGTTCAGGGACATTACACCGCCCCTAATGGAGAAGTCCATTACATTCGATTATACCACAGTGTATTAGTCTCTGTGTACAATGTTCTCCTGGTTCTGCTCCTCTCGCTCTGCATCATTTCCTGGAGGTTGTTCCAGTCTCCATGGAACTTCTCCACTTTATTATTCCTTTGAGCACAATAGTATTCCATCACCAACATATACCACAGTTTGTTCAGCCATTCCCCAATTGATGGGCATCCCCTCGTTTTCCAGTTTTGGGCCACCACAAAGAGCGCAGCTATGAATATTTTTGTACAAGTCTTTGTGTCCATTATCTCTTTGGGGTACAGACCCAGCAGTGCTATGGCTGGGTCAAAGGGTAGATATTCTTTTGTCGCCCTTTGGGCATAGTTCCAAATTGCCCTCCAGAATGGTTGGATCAGTTCACAACTCCACCAGCAATGAATTAATGTCCCTATTTTGCCACATCCCCTCCAGCATTCATTACTTTCCTTTGCTGTTATGTTAGCCAATCTGCTAGGTGTGAGGTGATACCTCAGAGTTGTTTTGATTTGCATCTCTCTGATTATAAGAGATGTAGAACACTTCTTCATGTGCTTGTTAATAGTTTTGATTTCTTTATCTGAGAACTGCCTATCCATTTCCCTTGCCCATTTATCAATTGGAGAATGGCTTGATTTTTTGTACAATTGATTTAGCTCATTATAAATATGAGTAATTAAACCTTTGTCAGAGGTTTCTATGAAGATTTTTTCCCAATTTGTTGTTTCCCTTCTGATTTTAGTTATATTGGTTTTGTTTGTACAAAAGCTTTTTAGTTTGATGTAGTCAAAATTATTTATTTTAGATTTTGTGATTCTTTCTATATCTTGCTTGGTTTTAAAGCCTTTCCCCTCCCAAAGGTCTGACATGTATACTATTCTGTGTTTACCCAATTTACTTATGGTTTCCTTCTTTATGTTTAAGTCACTCACCCATTTTGAATTTATCTTGGTGTAGGGTGTGAGGTGTTGATCTATTCCTAGTCTCTCCCACACTGTCTTCCAATTTTCCCAGCAGTTTTTATCGAATAGTGGATTTTTGTCCCAAAAGCTGGGATCTTTGGGTTTATCGTATACTGTCTTGCTGAGGTCGTTTTCCCCCAGTCTATTCCACTGATCTTCCTTTCTGTTTCTTAGCCAGTACCAAATTGTTTTGATGACTGCTGCTTTGTAATATAGTTTGAGGTCTGGGACTGCAAGGCCCCCATCATATGTGTTTTTTTTCATTATTTCCCTGGATATCCTTGATCTTTTGTTCTTCCAAATGAACTTTGTTATGGTTTTTTCTAAATCAGTGAAGAAGTATTTTGGTAGTTCAATGGGTATGGCACTAAATAGATAAATAAGTTTGGGTAGGATGGTCATTTTTATTATATTGGCTCGTCCTATCCATGAGCAGTTAATGTTTTTCCAATTGTTCAAGTCTAGTTTTAGTTGTGTGGCGAGTGTTTTGTAGTTGTGTTCATATAGTTCCTGTGTTTATCTTGGGAGATAGATTCCTAGGTATTTTATTTTGTCTAAGGTGATTTTGAATGGGATTTCTCTTTCTAGTTCTTGCTGCTGAGCTGTGTTGGAGATATATAGAAAAGCTGATGATTTATGTGGGTTTATTTTGTATCCTGCAACTTTGCTAAAGTTGTTGATTATTTCAATTAGCTTTTTGGTTGAATCTCTAGGATTCTTTAAGTAGACCATCATGTCATCCGCAAAGAGTGATAACTTGGTCTCCTCCTTGCCTATTCTGATGCCTTCAATTTCTTTATCTTCTCTAATTGCTACTGCTAGTGTTTCTAGTACAATGTCAAATAGTAGAGGTGATAATGGGCATCCTTGTTTCACTCCTGATCTTATTGGGAATGCATCTAGTTTATCCCCATTGCAGATGATATTAGCTGTTGGTTTTAGATATATACTGTTTATTATTTTTAGGAATGACCCTTCTATTCCTATGCTTTCTAGTGTTTTTAATAGGAATGGGTGTTGTATTTTATCAAAGGCTTTTTCTGCATCTATTGAGATAATCATGTGGTTCTTGCTAGTTTGCTTGTTGATGTGGTCAATTATGTGGATGGTTTTCCTAATGTTGAACCAGCCCTGCATCCCTGGTATGAATCCTACTTGATCATGGTGAATGATCCTTCTGATCACTTGCTGGAGTCTTTTTGCTAGTATCCTATTTAAAATTTTTGCATCTATATTCATTAGGGAGATTGGTCTATAGTTTTCTTTCTCTGTTTTTGACCTGCCTGGTTTTGGAATCAGTACCATGTTTGTGTCGTAAAAGGAGTTTGGTAGAACTCCCTCTTTGCTTATTATGTCAAATAGTTTGTATAGTATTGGGGTTAACTGTTCTCTGAATGTTTGATAGAATTCACAGGTGAATCCATCAGGCCCTGGGGATTTTTTCTTAGGAAGTTCTTTGATGGCTTGATGGATTTCAATTTCTGATATGGGATTATTTAAGAATTCTATTTCCTCTTCTGTTAGTCTAGGCAGTTTGTATTTTTGTATATATTCATCCATTTCTCCTAAATTGGTGTATTTATTGCCATATAATTGGGCAAAGTAATTTCTAATGATTGCCTTAATTTCCTCCTCATTGGAGGTGCTGTCCCCCTTTTCATCTTTAATGCTGTGAATTTGCTTTTCTTCCTTCCTTTTTTTAATTAGATTGACCAGTACTTTGTCTATTTTGTTTGTTTTTTCAAAGTACCAGCTTCTTGTCTTATTTATTAAATCAATAGTTCTATCACTTTCGATTTTATTAATTTCTCCCTTAATTTTTAGGATTTCTAATTTGGTTTTCTGCTGGGGGTTTTTAATTTGATCGCTTTCGAGTTTTTTCAATTGCATTTCCAATTGATTGATCTCTGCTCTCCCTTGTTTGTTAATATGAGCTTTCAGGGATATGAATTTGCCTCTGATTACCGCTTTGGCTGCATCCCAAAAGGTTTGAAAGGATGTTTCGCCATTGTCATTTTCCTTGATGAAATTATTAATTGTTTCTATGATTTCTTCTTTAGCTAAACGGTTTTGGAGTATCATATTGTTTAATTTCCAATTGGTTTTAGATTTGGTTTTCCATGTACCATTACTAATCATTATTTTTATTGCCTTGTGATCTGAGAAGGCTGCATTCATTATTTCTGCTTTTTTGCATTTGTGTGCTATGTTTCTGTGACCTAATGTATGGTCAATTTTTGTGAATGTGCCATGTGGTGCTGAGAAGAAGGTGTATTCCTTTTTATCCCTATTTATTTTTCTCCATATGTCTATTAATTCTAATTTTTCTAAGATTTCATTCACTTCTTTTACCTCTTTCTTATTTATTTTTTGATTTGATTTATCTAAATTTGATAATGGTTGGTTTAAGTCTCCCACTAGTATGGTTTTATTGTCTATTTCTTCCTTCAATTCTCCTAGTTTCTCCATTAGAAATTTGGGTGCTATATTATTTGGTGCATACATGTTGATTAATGATATTTCCTCATTGTCTAGAGTCCCTTTTAACAAAATATAATTACCTTCCCTATCCCTTTTGATCAGGTCTATTTTTGCATTGGCTTTATCAGATATCATGATTACCACTCCTGCCTACTTTCTATCAGTTGAGGCCCAGAAGGTCTTACTCCATCCTTTAATTCTGACCTTGTGGGTGTCAACCCGCCTCATGTGTGTTTCTTGAAGACAACATATGGTAGGGTTTTGGATTCTAATCCATTCTGCTATTCGTCTACGTTTTATGGGTGAGTTCATCCCATTCACGTTCAAAGTTATGATTGTCATTTGTGGACTCCCTGGCATTTTGATTGCCTTCCCTAATTCTAACCTTTTCTTCTTCGGCTCTACCTTTTAGTCCAGTGATTTACTTTGAATCAGTCCCCCTTGTCCCCTCCCTTGATGTTTCCCTTTTTAGTCCCTCCCTTTTTGTTCCCTCCCCCTCCCCCCTCTCTTTCCCTCCCTTTTTGTTCTCCCTCTCCCCCTCCCCCCCTTGGTTTTCCCTTCTCCTTACCCTTGTTGGGTAAGATAGAATTCAAGATCCCAATGGATCTGGATGTTTTTCCCTCTCAGAGTTGATTTCCCTGAGATTGAGGTTTAAGTAAACCCCCCCCCTCTTCCTCTCCTTCTTATAGGAGTTTTCTTCCCCTCCCCTTCCCCTGTGAATCTTTGTGTGAGAACCATTATTCTATTTGGTCTTTCTTTACCCCCTATTTATACATTACATTTTCCCCACATATTAGTATACATAGGTTGATATAAATGTAGTCCTTATAGAAGAGAGTTTGAGTAAAAGAAGATAACATTTTTCCCCTTTCCTTAATATTTACCTTTTCAGGTATTCCTTGCTCTTTGATTTTCGGTATCAAACTTTCCACAGAGCTCTGGTCTTTTCTTTGCAAAAAGTTGGAAGTCTTCTATTTTGTTGAATGCCCATACTTTCCCTTGGAAGTATATAGTCAGTTTTGCTGGGTAGCTGATTCTTGGTTGGAGACCCAGCTCTCTTGCCTTTCTGAAGATCATGTTCCATGCCTTACGATCATTCAGCGTAGAACTTGCAAGGTCTTGTGTGACCCTGATTGGCATTCCTTTATATCTAAATTGTCTTTTTCTGGCTTCCTGTAGGATTTTTTCTTTTGTTTGATAGCTTTGGAATTTGGCAATTACATTCCTGGGAGTTGTCTTTTGGGGGTTTAGTGTAGAAGGTGTTCTGTGAGCTCTGTCAGTGGATGTATTGCCCCCTTGTTCTAGAATCTCTGGGCAATTTTCTTTGATTATATCTTGTATCACCATGTCCAGTTTGGTGTTTATTTCTGGCTTTTCTGGGAGTCCAATTATTCTTAAATTTTCTCTTCTCCCCCTGTTTTCCAGATCTATCACCTTGTCGGTGAGATATTTTATGTTCTCTTCTAATTTCTTGGTGTTTTGGCTTTGCTTTATTAGTTCTTGCTTTAAAGCCTGGTTTTCTTTTACAGTTTGGTCAAACTGGTTTTGTAGATGCGTGAATTTCTTTTGCATCATTTCCCACTTTTCCTCCCAGAGGGCTTCCCTCTTTTTGGTCCTTTCTGATTCAAATTCTTCATGGGTTTGTGGAGAGTTTCTATTTCCTTTGGAAGATTTTGGAGAATTTTCTTGTATATCTTCTTCTATCTGCTCTGTATTTTGTATTTTGGCTCCATAGAATGTGTCCAGAGTCGCCCCTTTCTTCTTATTTTTCTTGGTATTTTGGGGCTTCTGTGCTTCTGTGGAGTTTGTCATCTCTGAACGTGGAGGATTGGCTTTTCTTGTCTTTGTCTGGTGATCAGAGGCTTTAGTCCTGGGCAGATGTTGGTTCTATGAGCGTTCCCTGGGTTAAACTGAATATGCCTCACTGGAACTGGAATGGAAGGGTCGGACCACGAGGCCACACTCTCCCCCTGGCTCGATTTCCGGAAGTTGCCTTCAGAATCCCTGGCCGTGAGGCTGTTTCGTCGGCCTGCGGGGGGATGGGCTGCCGCTTCCCCAAGCTCCGAGAGCACAGACTTTCACTGAGACTTGGATAGCAGGATCCAGCCCGTGAGGCTGTCTTGCCCGCCCTGAGGGTTGCTGTTGTTTTGACCAGCTCTCTGCAGCGGAGGCCCCAGGCAGTAACTTTCACCCGGACCGACCAGCTCTTTGCAGCGGAGGCCCCAGGCAGTAACTTTCACCTGGACCGACCAGCTCTCTGCAGCGGAAGCCCCAGGCAGTAACTTTCACCCGGACTGGGACTTGGGTAGAAGACCCTGAGGGTTGTTGTTCCTCAGACCCTGCTCTCTGAGCCCGGCGCGGCTGCCGCTTCCGGGAGCCTTGGACTCTGCGCTCCTACCCCTGAGGTCCGAGGGATCTCGGGTTCTGGCTTTTAAGGGGAGCCGTACCTTTTGAACCGGGTCCAGGTCCAGGAGGAGGGTTCCCAGGGTCTGTGCTGTTGATCGTTTTGAATTTCGGCGCCTTAGGAGCTTCTAGTTTGAGATCGGTCGGGAAGGGTTTTCCGGAGATCTGAACTTCAGCTTTCTCTAAGCCGCCATCTTAACCGGAAGTCCTCTCTGTAATATTTCTGAAAGATTTCTTAAAGTATTTTTAGGGACAAACTTAAAAATAGAAGGCTTATTGTCCTTACATTACCTTTTTTCATCTTATCTTCAAGTTCAACCATCTTTGTCTTGTAAAGCATTTATATATTCTGCCAATTTTTAGTATTTTATTGGATTCTTTAATACATTCACAGATAAAGTTATAAGTATTAGGCTAAGTATTCTTCCATTAGTATAGGGCAGTGTTGGCAAAGTATTGACATGTCTGCCCAGCCAGAAGGGGGGATTGCTACGTTCCCCCTCTTTCTAGCACCTGAGGACATTTTTTGCATGCCCTGCCCCTCTGTCAAGTCATCCAAAGCCAGCACTTTCTCCCTCCTCTCTCTGGGTTAATACAGGTGACTCAAAGGCAGCTTGAATTTGCAGTTAGGGGATGTGAACTTGAAAACCTTTGCCAGTGCTGATATGGGGTATCCCAAAAGCCTTAGAGTAGTTGTCTTAGTGTGGTTTTGTACTAAAATTTTAACATTTTTATTTCCTGTATTTGGTGTCAATCAATATTTAAATAGAGGCTCTGCTGCTTGGTACCTGAGTGCCCTTGGTCTACTCATGGAAGTTCATTGAGTCTTAGTTTCTTCATCTACAAAGGAGTAGATTCTCTCTTGGGTTAAAGCACTCAGTACTACAATTTTAGATATAATATGTGGGGTTTTTTTTCACTTGGAAAGACTTATGTGAGCTATGTAAAGAGAAAGAGCAGAATCAAGAATGTCAGACTTCCTGGTAAACATGGCGACAGTCTAGATGCAGGACTCTTCCTCTTCTCACCAACTACTGATATAGACAACCTCAAAAGGCCAAAAAAAGCAAATTATTATGAATGAAGGGACTCTACAGTAGGGCGCAGCATTGAAGGTACATGGGATTTGGGCATTGCCACACTATAAGGGGGTGAAAAAGCTTCCACCACAATGTGAGCTGATCTACCCTCCCTCACCCCACCTATGGAGTCAGAGTCAGTGTGAGCTAGAATCAGAGAGTGAGCGAGGAGCCCTTGGCAGCTGACTAAGATCATCAAAGACCTACCCCTGAGAGTAGCTAGACCTGAAACCCCAGCAGGCTGAAGAGCAAAGACCTTGGGCGCCTGCAGGGAAATAGCACAGAGAAGGGCAGCAAACAGTCGAAGCTGCAGAAACTGGAGAGGTGGCCTCAGGCAAAAACCTAGCCCCTTAGCTTCATACATAGAAAGCCTGCCCTCTTCATTCAGATTTCTGACTGTAAAGGGAAGAAAAAAACCAGCATAGTGATGGCAAACAGTGCCCAGGAACAACTTCCCAACACCAAGAAAAAGAAAAAGGGGTTGACCCTGGATAATTTTTATGAAGGAAAAATCCAGACTATGCAGTGATCCTGAACAACTCAGAGGGATTTATGAGAAAGAATGCCATCCACATTCAGTGGAAAATATGTGAGAGCAGAAACAAAGAAGAAAAACAACTGCTTGATTACATGGGTTGAAGGGGATATGATTGGGGATGTAAACTCTAAATGATCATCCCAGTGCAAATATCAACAACATGGAAATGGGTTCAGATCAAGGAAACATGCAAAACCCAGTGGAATTGTGCATCAGCTATGGGAAGGGAGGGGGGAGGGGAGGGAAAGGATATGATTCTTGTAACCAAGGATTAAAGTTCTAAATTGACTAACTAAATAAAAATTTCAACAACAAAAAAAGAAACATGAGAGCAGAATGTGGTTTGGTGACTAAGTCACATTCTCCATGGGTCCTATTGGTTAGAGGTTACTAACTAGAAATTCCTGTGGGGCTATTGTTCTGGGAATTTGGATGTGGAGAAGATTTACAGATTTTGTGTGAACCACTATTCAAATATGAGCATCCTAAATATATGTCTTTTCTTTTCTTTTTTTAAAATCTAAATTAATTTATTTAGTCAATTTATAACATTATTCCTTGGTTACAAGAATCATATTATTTCCCTCCCTTCTCTACCCCCACCCCCCCACTCTTCCCATAGCTCACGCTCAATTTCACTGGGTATTACATGTGTCCTTGATCAAAACCTATTTCCATGTTGTGGTGTTAGCATTAGGATGTTCATTTAGAGTCTACATCCCCAGTCACATCCCCATGGACCCATGTAATCAAGCAGTTGTTTTTCTTCTGTTTCTGCTCTCACATTTTCCCTCTGAATGTGGATGACGTTCTTTCTCATAAATCCATCCAAGTTGTTCAGGATCACTGCATTGTCCCTAATGGAGAAGTCCATTACATTTGATTGTACCACAATGTATCAGTCTTTGTGTACAATGTTCTCCTGGTTCTGCTCCTCTTACTCTGCACCAATTCCTGGAGGTCATTCCAGTTCACATGCAATTCCTCCAGTTCATTGTTCCTTTGAGCACAATAGTATCCCATCACCAAAATATACCACAATTTTTTCAGCCATTCCCTAATTGAAGGGCATCCTCTTGTTTTCAAATTTTTTGCCACCATAAAGAGTGCAGTCTTTTCTTTATTATTTCTCTGGGGTACAAATCCAGTAGTGCTATGGCTGGATCAAAGAGCAGACAGTCTTTTAGCACCCTTTGGGCATAGTTCCAAATTGCCCTCCAGAATGGTTGGATTAATTCACAACTCCACCAGCAATGCATTAATTTCCCTATTTTGCCACATCCCTTCCAGCATTCATTACTTTCCGTTGCTATCATCTTAGCCAATCTACTAGGTGTGAGGTGATACCTCAGAGTTGTTTTGATTTGCATCTCTCTGATTATAAGAGATTGAGAACACTTTTTAATATGTGTATTAATAATTTTGATTTCTTTAATGGGAAATTGCTAATTCATGTCCCTTGCCCATTTGTCAATTGGAGAATGGCTTGATTGTTTTTGTACAATTGGTTTAGCTCTTTATAAGTTTGAGTGATTAAACCTTTCTCAGAGGTTTTTGTTATGAAGATTGTTTCCCAATTTGTTGCTTCCCTTCTAATTTTGGTTGCATTGGTTTTGTTTGTACAAAATCTTTTTAATTTGATGTAATCAAAATTACTGGTTTTCACATTTTGTGATTTTTTTCTAACTCTTGCTTGGTTTTAAAGTCTTTCCTTTCCCAAAGATTTGACTAGTATACTATTCTGTGTTCAACCTAATTTGCTTATACTTTCCTTCTTTATATTCAAGTCATTCACCCATTCTTAGTTGATCTTGGTGTAGGGTGTGAGATGTTGATCCAAACCTAATATCTCCTATGCTGTCTTCCAATTTTCCCAGCAGTTTTTTTTTTATCAAATAGTGAATTTTGGTCCCCAAAGCTGGGATCTTTGGGCTTATCATAGATTGTCTTGCTGAGGTCACTTACTCCAAGTCTATTCCACTGATCCTCCTTTCTGTCTCTTAGTCAGTACCAAATTGTTTTGATGACCACTGCTTTATAATATAGTTTGAGATCTAGGACTGCAAGGCCTCCTTCCATTGCATTTTTTTTCATGATTTCGCTGGATATCCTTGATCTTTTGTTCTTTCAAATCAATTTTGTTATGGCTTTTTCTAATTCAGTAAAAAAGTTTTATGGTACTTCAATGGGTATGGCACTAAATAAGTAAGTTATTTTGGGTAGGATTGTCATTTTCATTATATTAGCTCATCCTACCCATGAGCAATCAATGTTTTTCCAGTTGATTAGATCTAATTTTAATTCTGTGGAGAGTGTTTTGTAGTTGTGTTCATATAGTTCCTGTGTTTGTTTGGGCAGATAGATTCCTAAGTATTTTCTATTGTCTAGGGTGCTGAGATATGTTGGAGATATATAGAAATGCTGATGACTTATGTGGGTTTATTTTGTATCCTGCAACTTTGCTAAAGTTGTTGATTATTTCGACTAGCTTTTTGGTTGATTCTCTAGGATTCTTTAAGTAGACTATCATATCATCTGCACATAATAATAGCTTGGTCTCTTCATTACCTATCTTAATACCTTCAGTTTCTTTTTCTTCTCTAATTGCTACTGCTAGTGTTTCTAGTACAATATTAAATAATAGAGGTGATAATGACCATCCTTGTTTCACTCCTGATCTTATTGGGAATGTTTCTAGTTTATCCCCATTACAGATGATGTTTGCTGATGGTTTTACATATATACTGTTTATTATTTTTAGCAAAGACCCTTCTATTCCTATTCTTTCTAGTGTTTTTAAAAGGAATGGGTGTTGTATTTAATCAAAGGCTTTTTCTGCATCTATTGAGATAATCATGTGGTTTTTGTTGGATTGCTTGTTGATATAGTCAATTATGTGGATGGTTTTCCTAATATTGAACCATCCTTTCATTCCTGGTATAAATCCTACTTGATCATAGTGAATGATCCTCCTGATCACTTGCTGGAGTCTTTTTGCTAGTGTCCTGTTTAAGATTTTTGCATCTATGTTCATTAGTGAAATTGGTCTGTAGTTTTCTTTCTCTGTTTTTGACCTGCCTGGTTTTGGAATCAGTGCGATGTTTGTGTCATAAAAGGAGTTTGGTAGAATTCCCTCTTTGCTTATTATGTCAAATAGTTTTTATAATATAGGGATTAATTGTTCTTTGAATGTTTGATAGAATTCATTTGTGAATTGATCTGTACCTGGGCATTTTTTAGGGAGTTCTTTGATAGCTTGTTCAATTTCTTTTTCTAATATGGGATTGTTTAGGTAAACTATTTCTTCCTCTGTTTGTACAGGCTATTTATATTTTTGTAAATATTCATATTTCTTCCTCTGTTAGTCTAGGCAACTTATATTTTTTATAAATATTCATCCATATCACCTAGATTGCCATTATTATTGCCATATAATTGGGCATAATAGTTTTTAATGATTGCCTGAATTTCCTCTTCATTAGAGGTGAGGTCTCCCATTTCATCTTGGATACTGTCAATTTGGTTTTCTTCTTTCCTTTTTTAATTAGATTGACCAGTACTTTGTCTATTTTATTTGTTTTTTCAAAGTACCAGCTTCTAGTCTTATTTATTAAGTCAATAGTTCTTTGACTTTCAATTTTATTAATTTCTCCTTTGATTTTTAGGATCTCTAACTTAGTCTTCATCTGAGGATATTTAATTTGTTCACTTTCTAGTTTTTTAAATTTGGATGCCCAATTCATTGACCTCTGCCCTCTAATTTGTTAATATATGAACAGGAGGTGATCTGTGGATTCTTTTGATTTCCACTTTTCCCTCTTGTTCTAGAATATCAGGGCAGTTTTTTTAGATAATTTCCTGTAGTATTATGTCCAGGCTTTTTCTTTGTCATGGTCTTCTGGTAGACCAATGATTCTTAAGTTGTCTCACCTGGAATGATTTTCTAAATCTTCTGTTTTGTGAATGATGTGCTTCATATTTTCCTCAAATTTTTCATTCTTTGATTTTGTTTTATAGTGTCCTGCTGCCTTGTAAAGTTGCTTGCTTCTAGTTGTTGTATTCTGGATTTTAAAGCCTGGATTTCTTCCCTGGATTTTTAGTCATTCTTCTTCTGGTCTGATTTTCTTTGGAGGTCATCTTTCATCTTCTCTGCTTCATGTTTCATTTTCTTTGCCTCAGCTTTCATCTACTGTTCCCCATTTTCAAGCTGATTAATTTTGGCTTTCAAGACACTGTTTTTTGTTTCCAGGTGACTTATCTTGCTTTTTAAGTTCTTTTCCCAGTTGTATTCAGCCTCTCTTAATTGTTTTGAATTGGTTTGCTCTTTGTTCATTGCTTGTATAGAAGCTGTCAATTGTAATTTCTCTTTTCATTTTCCATTGTTTGCTCATATTTACCCCCTTTTGTAGTCCTTGCAGTGACCTGCATTTTTGCTCCTCTCATTTTTGGGGGCTTTTCTGTCAGCCTTCACCCTTGGAGCTTTGTCAGCAAATCTCTCAGTGCAGTCTGTGGGGGAGGGGTTTTGGAGCTTGAGCTTCCCTGTCCTCTGAAGGCTTTGACAGTATTAAGTCCAGCTGGATGTGCCCTGAGGCCAAAACCTTGGAAATGGGGAGGCAATATAAAGTGTCTCTGCTGTTCCAACTAGGCTTCCCACTCTGGAGTGTTTTTTTTAATTTAGGCTTGGGGAGGGGTGTACCTTTTAAGTTGATCCAGCAGGAGGGTTTCTTGGCTCTGTCTTGTTATTATTAGGTTTGATTTTCAGTCCCCTAGGTGCATTTAGTTTGTAATCAGTAAGGAAGGGTTTTCAGAGGTCTGAACTTTCACTGCCTCTATGCTGCCACCTTGACTCTGCCTCAAGATATGTCTTTTCTATGGAATTTTTCAACCATTTCTCTATTTTTAGACTGTACTGACAGCTCTCAAAAATTTGTTTTCATATTATCTTATTGCTTCCTTAACTCTTCTGCCATTTTCATGTTGCTATGGTGTCTATGGTCACTGATTACTATTGCCTGGATATGTGATTAAGTTTTAACCTTTATTATACTACTGTATAAAATTTAAGGCAAAAAATATAATATTGCTATCAGCTTTTTATACAAAAAAAATAATCAAATGTGAATGAGCTAGTTATTCTCAGCAATACAATGGCTCAAGACAATTCCAAATGACCAAATGAAAACTGCTGTTCACTTCAAGATAAAAAATGGATGAAATCTGAATGCAGATCGAAACATGCTATTTTTCAATTTGTTTTCTTTATAGGTTTTTTATATGTCTTCTTCTTCAACATGACCAATATGAAAATATGCTTTGTATGATGTCACATGTATAAGTTATATCAAATGGCTTACTGTCTAAGGGAGAGAGGAAGACAAAGAGGGAAGGAGAGAATGGAACTCAGAATTTTACAAAATAAATGTTAAAATTTGCTTTTATATGTAATTGGGAACAAATAAAAAATTGAAAAAATATTTTAACTTATATGATCTAATAACTTATACATCAATTCAAAATCTAGCTTTATTCTGTAACAATTTATTTGTTTGTGAGGCACTGTGGTATGGAATCTAAAACTGAACGTGGGTTTGGCAAGATCCAGGCTCAATTCCACCTCTGATATTTACCAGCTGTATGACTTTGGGAAAGTCATAAGATTATAGATTAGTATTGGAAAAGATCTTAAAGGTCATTTAATTAAATTTTTTAATTTCATAGATAAGAAAATCAAAGCTCCTGTGACATCGAGTGACTTGGCTAAGGTTAAATAGTTTCTTAACTTGAGACTTTGTTTTCTCATCTGGAAAGTGAGGATAGCCATTAGCACTAGACTCAGAGTCCATATCTCAACTCACATTCGTACTGTGATTTGGGTTGGAGCAAAGTCAAATATAGCCTCCCAGAGCTCTACTGATATCTCTGAAAGAAACGGTGTCTTTCAGACATTGTATGAAGTCTTTATTCCCTCAGCATCAATTGCCCAGTTACTACATTTGCAATATTAATACCATTGATTAGCTCTCTAGCGCCATTTAAGTAATTAACATAAATTATCTCATACAAAGTCCAAAAATAAAAGTACATCTTCTCAGAGCAGGATCATATTCTTCTGCATACCACCTGGTCCTTGGAAAGAATAGGATCAAACTTAAAGCCTTTATCCCACCAAGTTCTCTTCTGAATTTGAATATTCCACACCTTATTTTTAAGTCATTTTATTGCTTAGAGAAACCAGATCTCAGAGCTGCTGCCCTTGGTGGCTGGGTTGACAAGTTACTTAGCTTTGCTCCTCACCAAATCCAGCTGCCCCATTCTCTGCCTGCTGCCTTCTTGACCTTTCCAGTCTCTCAAGGTTGTACTGCAGCCCAGCCTGTTCTTTCTCTAATACTCTTTCCCTGGAGGTGGGAAGGATTCGTGACAAGAGAACACCAGCAGAGCCACTGGCTCATGCTTTCAAATGGACCAGGGTAAAGAGATAGGAAGCTGGGAAAAGGAGGCTTCTACCACCACTCTTGGTGCTTCTGTCCTCACCTAGAGGCTTATAGAAGTCCTAGCCTTGAATCGTTCTGCATAAGAAAGACTCAAGTTGTCCCTTTGGGAGTCTTTTTGTAAGTGTGCTCATGTCTCACTCATGAGACAACTAAAGAGGTTAATTCTTTACCAAATCAATCAACCATTAAACATTAAGCACCAACTGTATACCAAGCAAGCAAAGGAAATAGTTGTAGAATATTTGCATGTCCTCCTAAGTCTATGTGGGTGATTGCTTCAGGTCAAGCAAACACTCATAAGGCCTGGACTCCCATTGACTAATCCCTTGTTGCATAAGGAATAAAATGAGATAATTGTATGTATAATGCTTTGCATGTCTCAAAGCACAATATGTCAACTTTTATTAATATAAAAGATAGGCAGTGTGGTGTAGTGGATAAAGAGTCAGGCTGAAGACAAGGAAGACCTGGTTTCAAGCCCTGCCTCTGACACATACTGGGCTGCATAACCTCTCAGTCTCCCAGGCAGCTCTTGTAAGACTATGAGTTTCAGCATAGATAACCACCTAACTGGGGAGAGGAAGTTTCCTTTCCAAAAGTTCCCTATAACAATAAAATCAGTTCCGAACCCTCTCTTCCCCCTCTCCATTATAATTATTAATACCCAGCTGCAAGAGGGCTGATACAGTAATAGCTACTCTGTTCAGCCTAAAAGGTGAAGAAGGTTCCCTTTCCCCATGAAGTGTCAAGATACCCTAGGAAGAAGCAGCCAGGGACAGCAGGAAGAACCAGGAAATGAATAAATATTATGCACCTAGTGGAACAAATTAGAAATGGCATTGCCTTCTTCATGCTTTCTTTGCTTCCTTCAGTAGTCTTCTCCTTTTTAATCCTCTGCCCCAGGAAAGAAATTACCTGATAAGGAAATCAGGTATTTAACTTGTAGTCCCAGAAAAATTTACCCCATTTTCCCCCCAGGGAGGGAAGAAGGAAATTATTCCTAATTTGTCACTCCTGGAAATTCTGTCTAAAGACCTGGCATCAGAAACTGATGGCAAAGGAGGCAAAGTTTATCTTTGGCACACCCCTGGCCACATCCACCCATCCCCACCCTTCCTTCCTCCCCACTTCTGTCTTGAGGAAAAAATTAGGTAAAAACAATTAAAACCATACATAGTCTTATTTTGAATTTAGAGTTATGGAATGTCAAAACCAATTATATTGAAATAGTTATCAAAATATTTTAAGAAACATTCATGGACCTCAGCTTAATAACTCCTGATCTATGCCAACCTCTCAATTTTATAAATGAGGAAACTGGGACCTAGAGGCAAAATAACTCATTGGAGGCCATTTAACTATTTAGTGACAACACCTACACTAAAATAAAAGTCTGCTAACTCTAAACTCAGGATTCGTTCCATTAGACAGACCACTTTGTCTCTCTGCAAGGAGCATCTCATGTACCTCTCGGCACCAAACTAATGTCTCCCAGAATAGAGCCTCCCCATTATGGAGTGGAAAGAGTGTTAGTTTTTGGTATCTGAGGACATGGGTTCAAAACCCACCTAAGCCACATGTCAACCTCTCTGGGCCTCAGGTTCCTCATCTGTCCCTCCCAGTCCTAGACCTATTAATAATTCCAATTAAAAAGTACCACTAAGGTTCTACTATGTGCAAGGTGCTAGTGATATAAAGGGAAAAAAATCAGTTCCTTCTCTCAGGGAATTTAAATCCCACTAGGAGGACTATAACATTTAAACAAATAAATAAATACAATATAATTTTAGGAAAGAGAAAGCACTAAGTGTTAGTAATATCAGCAAAAACTTTTACCTACCTGGACAAGATTCTGATCTTCATCTGCCTTTGGCTACCGTCTCTTTTACAATCTGTCCTTTATCTCTACCTTCCAAATTTTGAAAGTTACTTTCTTGGGTTCTGAAATCAGCCTGATCAGGGCTCTCATTTCCATCTACAACATACAGTTCCTCTTGGGAGATATCGGGGCCAGTTTTCTAGATATTAGTAACATTGATGCTTACAGATTTTTTAAGGGTGGGATTTTCTGCATCTACCACATTACCACCACACCCCTCACCTCCACCGCAAATGTCTCAAAACCATCACTTAGGCTGTCTATTCCTAAGAGCAAAGGAGTTTGGTCTGTTTCATGAAGTTTGTTCAACCCTTATTGCCACTCCATCAAGAATGGTCATGTTTTCCCATTCTTTCTTCCTTGATCCTGTCTCACTCTTTCTCTTTCCTCCCTTTTCATCCTTTGCAGTACTATAGAATCTTAACTTTTCTCAGTAGCTATGACTTCTCCCTAAGACTATGGCACAACATAAAAGGGAAAGAAACTTCTGCGCTCCATGAAGTATGGCTAGATGTGGTACTCAAGATCAGGAGCCCTGATTTGGAACTATGCCCAAAGGGTGACAAAGGAATATCTACCCTTTGACCCAGCCATAGCACTGCTGGGTCTGTACCCCAAAGAGATAATGGACACAAAGACTTGTACAAAAATATTCATAGCTGCGCTCTTTGTGGTGGCCCAAAACTGGAAAACGAGGGGATGCCCATCAATTGGGGAATGGCTGAACAAACTGTGGTATATGTTGGTGATGGAATACTATTGTGCTCAAAGGAATAATAAAGTGGAGAAGTTCCATGGAGACTGGAACAACCTCCAGGAAGTGATGCAGAGCGAGAGGAGCAGAACCAGGAGAACATTGTACACAGAGACTAATACACTGTGGTATCATCGAACGTAATGGACTTCTCCATTAGTGGCGGTGTAATGTCCCTGAACAACTTTCAGGGATCCAGGAGAAAAAAAACACCATTCATAAGCAAAGGATAAACTATGGGAGTGGAAACACCGAGAAAAAGCAACTGCCTGAATACAGAGGTTGAGGGGACATGACAGAGGATAGACTTTAAATGAACACTCTAATGCAAATACTATCAACAAAGCAATGGGTTCAAATCAAGAAAACATCTAATGCCCAGTGGACTTGCGCGTCGGCTATGGGGGGTGGGGGGGAGGAAAAGAAAGTGATCTATGTCTTTAACGAATAATGCTTGGAAATGATCAAATAAAATATATTTAAAAAAAAAAAAAAGATCAGGAGCCCTGGCCTCTTTTCCTGATTCTGCTGTTATTTATTAATGTTTTTGCTGACTTTTTCAATAATCCCACCATGTTTCTGTGAGGAAGAGCGACCTCCATTGACTTGAAACACTTACATAATAGGGGACAGAGGAGGAGGAAGAGGAAGAAGAGGAGGAGCAGGAGGAGGAGGAGGAGGAGTTAATAAGAATGAGAGGGGCTAATGATAAAGTTTCTGACTAGGATTAAATATTTAGAGCCAGATCTGTGTGTTTGATTCCACAGTTAATAGATATGGAAACAAAGACACAGAAAACTTAAGTGACTTGCCTAGGGTTACATATTTAAGTGTGTAAAGATGGGCTATGAACCCAAGTCTTCCTGATTGCATACCAAATAGCCTATCTTCTATACCATACTATCTCTATATTGTCTTTGCAATCTCTTGAGTCAATTTGCAACATTTCGAGTGTTGGTAATAGTAAAAAAATCAGATGGAAGTTCCAAAAATTTGAGGGAACCCAACAAGTGCAGGAAAACCAATGATTAAATCAAGTCTTAGCAGTGGATGGACCTTCTTAAAGTCAGAAAACTATAGGGGAGATTTTCTGGATTTCTGTTACCATTTGCTCTAGGTTCAGGCAGAATATACGATGCATAGAACTCTCTTCCTGACATTTTCCCTACTACTGTGTCACAAAAGCTCAAAAGTTAAGGATAAAAGGGACCTCAAAGACCACCTCAGCCCTTCTGTCTCTGAACAGAAAGTCCTATAACATCCCAAACAAGTCTTCAACCATCTTTCATTTGACAGCATCCAACAAAGGAATACGAGGACCTAAATGAAACAGTCCACCTCATAGAACTTCTATTCTACTAAGGGAATAGATATTCCTATTATATATATATATATATATGGCTTAGTGGCTATAGCTTGTGCCTGGAGTCAGAAAGACCTGAGTTAAAATTTAGCCTCAGATACTAATGTGGCTCTGGGAAAGTCACTTAACCCTGTTTACTTCAGTTTTCTCATCTATAAAATGAACTGGAGAAGGAAAGCAAACCACTGCAGCATCTTTGCCAAGAAAACTCCAAATGGGGTTATGAAGAGTTGGACACAACTAAAACACCTGAGCAACACCAACAACATAGAAAACATGTACAAAGTAAGTACAATGTATTTAGGGGGAAGATATAGACTGACAGCAAGAGGGATAAGGAAAGGGTTCAACATCATGTTTTGTGACAATAGTTGTTTTTTAAATCCTTACCTTCTGTCTTGGAATCAATATGACATATTGGTTCCAAGACAGAAGAGTGGTAAAGGCTAAGCAATGCGGGTTAAGTGACTAGCCACAGTTCTACAGCTAGGACATGTGTGAGGTCAAATTTGAACCCAGGGCCTTCCATCTCTAGGCTTGGACAACAGGTTTTTTTTTTTTAAGCTCCCTCAACCTTGCTTGAATGCCACAGAAAAATCTAGTTTCAATTTGATGTTTGTAGACAGGTTGATTCATAGTTTACCCATCATCAGATGAGTACATGTCAGGTATGCCTGGGGCAGAGGAGATGACCTTTAAATACTTACTGAATTTTGACCTATCAACCACTTGAGTGTCAGGATAAATTTGCCAAATCTAGTTGCTCTAAAGAATCCTGATTTCTTATGCATGAACTGATGAACCCAAGACTGTGATGCTGGTGAGTGAGATGGGAAGGAAGTCAAACTGACCCTGCTTCAAGATACCTGCCAATCAGTCTCTTCCATTGGGTTAGCAGTGTCAAAATTGCCATCCAGCCTCCTTCTTCTCCTTTCTAAATCCAGTTTCTGAAAGCTCTTTTGAAGATGTCTCAAAGCATAAATATTTGGAAATAGTCCAACTAGTTAAGAAAACTACATTACTTCCTACCTCTCAATGTAGTAAGCTCAGGTATGATTTCACAAAGGTCACATCAATTATAGATAATGGAAAGAATACCAAATGAGACTGCAGATGACTTAATTATTAGCCTCATGCTAGCTAATTTTGTATTCTAGGACAAGCCCTCCAACCCCCTTTCTCCTCCACCACCACCACCTCTAATGTGTTATCACAGTTTAAGGAGGTGGGACAGTTAATTTGAAGAAACAAGCAAGCATCAGGTAATACTATTAGTCTTAAGAAGGCATTGCCTTGTCATCAACTCTGAGATTACCTGGAAGCATCATACTAAAAGAGAGAAGATCCAGGGATTCTGGGCTGGGGTAGTTATCGGTCTAATCTTGTCTATCAGGAGGTAAATCCAGCAATTCAAATTTGAATTCTTTGAGGCTGGGGGGACCAGATACAGTTTAGTAGTTCTGATTCCTTGTAATCAGGGGTACACTAATAAATGTTCAACAACTGATTCTCTGGGGAGAGAAATGTGTCTGAAAAGCAAGTTTAAGTTTAATTTGTGTCATTAACATTTTCTCCATCACTTTCTTAAGCCTAGGCAATCAAAAAAAATATATTGAGGGGTCAGCTAGATGGCTCAGTGAATTGAGAGCCAGGCCCAGAGGCAGGGAGGTCCTAGGTTCAAATTTGGCCTCAGACATTCTGGGCAAGCCTTGGAAATAATACACAGTATTGACTCTAAAATAGAAGGTAAAGGGGTTTATTTTAAACCAATATATTAAGTCCTGATTTGTAGAATTGGCTGATTTCCAAGGCATAAACAAGTGAAATGAAATTTAACAATTAGCTTTTAGGCAGCCAAAGTTGGCTCTAACATACCATCCCCTGTAGCATTTGGATGTTTTTGTTCCTTGTGTTATGTGCATATACCTGGGGAAATTTTTTGGGGCTGGATCTCTGCCTGCAGTCTTTAGTCATAGAGAATACCAAAGCATTAAATGGCCAAGGCTCTGTTAAAAGGTCAATGGAAGCTCCATCCTCGACAACCCCTGAACACTTTCTCTTTGTCATGCCTATGTCAACTGATGCTGACCCTTTGTTTTATTTTCCATCACTATGTCTTGATTCCTTCTGCATTATATAAAATGGGCTCAATGATTGGTCTCTAACTCACAAGGATTTTATAGAAATGACTTTTTAGGTCCTCTTCTTTCCTATATGGTTCACCTCTTGGATAAGTGGCAGGGATAGATGGATTGTCCTACCCACCAATATGCTCCTTTCTAGTCAACAAATGCCATGTGGATTGGCTGCAAGATCTTAGAATCTCAGGAGGTTGTAGCAGGGTCTAGACTGTACCAGTACAGAAATCCAGTTCAAATGATTATCCAATTCTATCTAATGTTCCTTGTTTTTCTGAGGCTAATATAGTTTCATACTTCTTTCTTTTATCACATCTTGAAATATCTACATGTATATATGTATATGTTTAATATACATAAATTACTTACATATTATATATACTATATTATATTATATGCCATATTTTATGATACTAGGTGGTATATAAGAAGATTTATATTATATATATGTATATATATATATATATATCATGTCCCACCTCAATCTTTACTTGCTCAGTCTAAACATCCTCAGTTCCTTTGATAACTCCTCATATGATTTAATTTGGAATTCCATCACTATTCCCAGATGAGAGAATTGTTCTGAATAAATTCTGGCTCATTAATACTTTCCTAAAATATGATGCTCCAAAATGAAGTCCCTGAAGGAGACATCCAACATCCTGGCAATATAGACCAATGGCCATATGCCCTGTGCATGTGGAATGGGGAGGATGCCAAAACATCAATCTAATCCTTATTATGGAGCAAGGCAAAGTACGTAGGGTCATAGTAGGTATTCAATAAACATTCATGAGATTAAAATTGGAAATGCTACTGACCATTTGTGGTTTTGAAACTTTACCAGTGTCCAGAGCAAAAGCTAGAGGTCAGTATTCAGTGAAGAAATAATTCACATGCCTTAATGGAAAAAAAAAGTCTAGAGAGGCATAGCCAGCCTTGTAGTGCCCCAGCCCCAGCCATGAGACAAGACTCTGCTGTTCAAGCTCATTAGTCCTCTGATGACAGGTATATCGGCAGCTTTATGGCAAACAATGACAAATGCATTTCCATGACTAAACAGCCTTCATTCATAATCGACAAAGTCTTCTTAAAGTAATAAGGTGATGAAATTTTCCTCTGGACAACTAACTATGTGCTAGCAAGATCTTTTTTTTTTTACTCCAGAGCTGCCTCTCTCTTGACCATCCTGCCAGCCTCAAATTCCAAAAACAGAGAAGCTGTCTTCCCACTGTCTGTTTTACTATCCTTGGTTGTTCCAAGATGATGCCCCTGAGAACACAGTACTTGCTCTCTCTGTGTGTGGCTGTGTCTGGAAAGACCAGAGGGTGATGAATTTTCTTTTCACCACTATGAACAACATGAAGATGATTCTATGACTTGTGGCTGGAGAGCACCTGCTCACAAAGCCTATCACTGTCTGACTCTTAGACTCCTAGCCAGATTCAAGTCAGGAAAAAAAGAAAAAGGATGCTGGGCGTCATGTTGTTCCATTTAGGAGCTTGGTCTGTAGCTGCTATTGTCAAAATGCAGGGCAAGTCCTGATGCTTGCTATGATAAAAATGGAGGAAAATGATGACATGCTAACTAGCCAGATGCCTTAATTATCCAGATTTGTTTTCCGCATACTATTAGGAGAAAAAAAGGCAACCATCAAAAGGCAGACGTGATTATTAGATATTTAATAAAAAAAGTTTTTATCTTGTGCCCTAAATACAGTAGCCTACATCTATGAGAATATAAATTCCATTATCTTCTCTATATCATTTATCACTGTTGATAAGTCTCTTCTCAAAATTCACTCCTCGCCTAGGTTTTCTAATGCATTTTCTTGGTTTTCCTCATACTTCTCTGACTATTTTTCATTCTGTTTCCATCTGATTCCCCTTCCTCTCAAAAACAAGTCTTCACAAGGAATCTGTCTTGTGATCTCTTTCTCTTTGCTACACCTTTTCCTTAAGCAATATCATCTACTCCCATGGTTTCAACTATTATTCACTTTTGTGCAAACAGTTCCTAAATCCATATCTGTTGTCCCACCTTTATCTCTGCATTTCTTAACTGACTAATAGATATCAGAACTTTGATGTTTTAATGAGAGACTCAGTGTATCCTAAATCAAGCCCATCACCTTTCCCTAGAAACCAATGCTTCTTCTAATTTTCTTCTTTCTGTTATCTAGTCCCCCAAACTTGAAATCCTAGACTATTATTACTGCTTTTACTGTTTATTTTCCACATCTACTTCTCTCTCTCTCTCTCTCTCTCTCTCTCTCTCTCTCTCTCTCTCTCTCTCTCTCTCTCTCTCTCTCTCTCTCTCTCTCTCTCTCTCTCTCCCCTCTCTCTCCCCCTTCTCTCACCCCCCCACACCTCTCTCACCCCCACACACACACTTTTCTAAATAAGTTGCCAAGTCCTATTGATTTTATCTATGCACAATGTTTTTCAAATCAGCCACCTCTTTCCTATTTTAACTGTCATTATACTAACAGAGAGGTGGTATATGGGGCAAGGCAAAGTACCTAGGACATAGTAGTGAAAGGTCTGAATCCAAATCCTGACTTAAATATTTACTATGTTTGTGACCCTGGACAAGTCACTTAACTATGCTCAACCTTAGTTTTCTTCATATTTAAAAATGTCTCTGAGGTCCCTTCCAGTTCTAAATCTGTAATTCAGTCCAGATCTCGATTATTCCTCACTTTTAGTACTTCCCGTTTCCTAGTTGTTCCTCTTCCAGTCTACCTTAAATATTTCTGCCAGAGTAATCTTCCAATCTCAGGTTTTTCCTCTCTAGTTATATGCCTTTGGGCAAGTTGCTTAACTCCTCTGAACCTCCTTTTTCTTATCTGGAAAATGGACTGTTCAGATTAGATCATGTCTAAGGTCTCCAACACTTCTGAAATCCTTATCAGTTCTTGATTATGTCATGCCTAGGCTTAAAAACCATCCAGTTGTCCCCTTCCCTTCTCCTAGATCCTCAGTGCTCCAAAATAAAGTTAACCCTTTAGCACATGAGTCAAGATTTTCCATTCTCTTGCCCCAATCTATCATTCTTCTTTTTCAAGAACTCTTTACTTCAGAAAAACTTGACTACTTTCTCTTTGTGTTTTCATCACTACATATCTTTGCTCAAGTTGTTTCCTTTGCTTGGAATTTCCTCATCAATAATTGAGAACTTTCCCATCCTTTTAGGCCCAGTTCAACTTCTACCTCTTCCACAAAATCATTACTGATCCCTGCATTTATTTCTCATTTGCCTTTCCAAAGCACTTTTCTTATGAATCCCTTGTAATACCCATTGGCAGGTCTGACAACCAAGGCATGAATTATATATATTTTTAATCTAAGGTCCAGCAGAAAGCTCTGCTAGCTTCCTCTAATTCTGTTGTTCATGCCCCCAAGTTCATCTGTATGGTAGTCATTAAGGATCTCTATATGAAGCCTTAATGCCCATTTCCTTTTTAAAATTTCAATGTCTGAAGTCCATAAAATGATTGAGAGAACTGATTCTGATAGTAATTTAACATGATTTCTTTAAACGAAAGAATTGTTTAAACCCCAAATCATCTGGTTGAATGGTACAAGGAGAAATGTTGGCCAAAAGAACACCTGGGCTTAGACTAAACACACCTACTAACTTTTGCTGACCTCCTTGCCAAATGTCATTGTCATAAAGTTAGACTATGCAGGTCAAAAGAGCTATAACTCTCCTTAGCAAAGGAGAGGCTTACTAGGCTTTGCACTCCTAAGAGATGACATCCTGGAACAGCAAGCAGATGGTCTAGAGACTTAATAGATGAAGGCTAGAAGAAGGAAGCAGCTAGGTGTCAAGAGTGGATAGAGCACTTCCTGAGAGTCAGGAAGATCTGAGTTCAAATGTGACCTCAAGCTCTTACTATGTGACCCTGGACAACTCACTTAACCATCTTTGCCTCAGTTTCTTCATCTGAAAAATGAACTAGAAAAGGAAATGACAAATCACTTTAATATTTTTGCCAAAAACAAACAAACAAACTCAAATGGGGTCATGAAGAGTCAGATATAACTGAAACCACTGAAGAGCAACAACAATGAAAAGAAGGAAGCAAAGAACAATTCAGTGAACAATATCAGAGTTCCCTAAAGTGGGAAACCATTGCACACACCCAGAAATAATGAGACAGTCAATAGAGAGTAGAGATATGATGTCTAACAGACAACAGCAAGATGACCTCTAAGAACTGCAATCACAGAAGCATGAGTTGCTCTGGTCATATGCATGTACTAGCCTTACATGTCACATGTGGCACCTCCAGGTATGTGACTAGGTCAATGTATTCCCTATAATGTGTGCCTCTCCCTTGGTCACGTATGCTCTCTATATATGTTTCTTCCTTCCATTGATAATAAGGTAACCTGTAGGAGAACATTTTCCTGTAGGTTTTGCCATTCTTTTCTTGTAACTTAATTTACTAAATTGTCATATCAAATGTCTTTCTTTGAACTAAGGGTTTGTTATTTTGTTGACTTAGCAAATGTAAATCTGTAGATGGACGCTTATGAGAAAAGGTTTTAATGAACACTGATCCCCAAAGTGCTTTAAATCTAGAATAGCTTTTTTGGCATCCATATGTGAGGGGACCCCAAAATATAAAAGTTTCACCAGTCTTGAAGATGGTTTGTACTATGAAGATAGTAATTACTTTAAGGAAATCTCACAAATAATCATTTTGTATCAACTTACAAAATGTGGGCTGAGATAATAACTTACCTTTTGAGTGTAAAGAAGACATTCCATGGTGAGTGAGGGGCCAGACTCATAAACACTTATTCTAAACTCTCCCTTCCAAAAGTCTGCCTACTCCTCCAAATCCCTGATGATAAGAGGATGATTCAACACGCTTCCCCTAGAAAAGGAAATGGTAACTTGTTCACTTGGGACAATTTCATCCCAATCAGTTTACCATTCTTTCCAGGCGTGTAGACATATGTGATTAGTGACACAGCACATGCAATGATAATAGTAACTTTAGGTTATATTGTGGCTTCTCTGATACCTGAGATGCCATAAAAACATAGCAAAAAGTAAACTGCAATCATTATTTCAAGCAGATTACTGCTTTAGTGATAAAACCTAGGTTCTAAAAACCATAATATCAGTTCTCCAATGGCAGAGACCAGGCAAGAACAGCTTCTGGGTTTAATTATCTAGCTAGAACTAGTGGCATCCCCTCCCAAACACCAACCCTTTTGTATTCCAGTATCAAACTAGGCACCAGTTGGGGTCTGGAAGCAGTTTCCCGGTTTGAGACACCATTGCATAGCTAAGAATTGGGGTCATCTTCTGAAGCACCTGGCATTGGCCCCTACTGGAGGCCCACATGATATACAAAAACATCATTGTTTGTCTGGTCCCAGGAGTTCTTCTTTGAATATGCTTTTGTGTGTGAATAAAGGTGGTTATTGTTTGGACCTTTCCTTCACCAAAAAATAATGAATCTGATTTAGGGGTTTGAATAGGCAAGGAGCCTAGAAAAAAATCCCTTAAAGACTTGCCTCTTTCTGGAATTATCTTTGAAAAATTCCTTTTCACATACCAAGTGTGTTGGATCTGACATTTCCTTTCCTTAGCTGATACTTAATATTAGTCCTATGTTTCCTAGCACTCGGGAGATTTGATCTGGCTATTACAAATGTAACAAGAATTAATTCTTTTTTCAGCTAATCGCTAATCTGTTGTAAACTGAAGCAAAGGAAGATAAACAGGGACAGGGACCAAATCAAAGGGTTCATAAGGGCACTAGGAAAGCATTTCTAGCAAACAGAGGAAGGGCGATGAAGGGAATAGGGTGGTAGAACTGGAATCAGCAAGTGCTAGGTTTGACTCCCCTCTCCCACTAGTCACTAGCTCTGTGACCTTAGGCAAGTCACTCAGAGCCTCCTCTTATGTAAAATGAGAATCCGTAGCTCCTACCTGTGAGGGCTCTTATGAAGAGCAAATGAGATAATGAAGGTAAATCACTTCTTAAGTCCAAGAGCTACATAAATATCAGTTATTATTATTAAATGAATTATGGCAGCTATGTAGCATAGCATATAGAATGCCAGTTCTGGAATCAGGAGAACCTGAGTTCAAAATCAGCCTCAACACTTACTAGCTGTGTGATCCTGTGCAAGTCACTTGACTGTCTCAGTTTTTTCATCTGTCAAATTTGCTAGAGAAGGAAGTGGTGAGCCACTCCAGTATTTTTGCCTAGAAAACACCAAATGGTTTTATGAAGAGTCAGACATAGCTTAAACTATTGAACAACAACAACAAATCAAATAGATATTAGCCTTTCAGTTATTCAAGTCCCAGTTGGCTCAGTGTGATGGATTTATGGCTAAAGATAAATTCAACAATCTGTGGGAGACCATCAATTTACTCCTTTATTCTTTTCCACATGCCTAGGAAGGTAATGGGCTGATTGAAATTGAACCAAGTTAGGAGGGGAACTTGGGAACTCCTGAGTATGTATACTTAGGAGTATGGGTATGTTCACATGTAAGTATATATGTAAGTTTTGCCTACTTCACAAGGAACTCACTAAACCATGTAATTCATAGGACATCAGGAAGTTTTTGTCAATCTAAAATGTTTTCCCTTTCTACTTGCGTCTGGTGCTCCAAGTTTCCATTAAGATCACGCTCTTGGCTAAAAGAATTATACCCAGGAGGACTTTATTAAAAGGCAGATATATCATACACATAACAACATACTGACCCATAAGCATCTATTAGCACATTACCAAGAATTAATTTCTTTAAAGGCTCAGACCCCCCCCCAAGACTTCTGGAAACCTCAGAAAATAACTTACGTCTAAGTATCCACAGATGTGGGGGAAAGGGTACCTCAGGTCCTATGTCTTTGTTTTATTTCACAGAAAAAAATATGAACCCCCCCAAAAAACACTAAAAAGGAGCCTATGAATCATCAGCCATGCCCTCCCTTTTCAATGAGGCCTATTTGTCAATCAGAGAACTATATAGTTATTGAGATTCATAGCACCACCCAGCCATTGACATTCCTTTGGAAGGAAAATGAATTTGTGTCCCAGAGGCAGACAGCACGTCATCCTCACATTAATTTTGCCCAATACATAATATTACGCATATTTTAATGAAATATTGTTCTTCATTTCATCTCTCTTCCACACATGGCATCATAGCATGTCAGAGGTTACAGGGATCTTAGAAATCATGATTCCAATCTCCTCAAAATAGATAAGGAAAATGAGTGCCATAAGGAAAAAGGGACTTTGATTAATCAATTGTTATTCTCAAGAGAACTCTAATAGAATCTGAAAAAATATATAAACCACTGTTTTTATAACTGTAAGATGGGAGGAGTAATTTTTGCTGGCCATTCCCCAGCCATGGGAATTTTGTGAGGACTGGTTAAAACTCCAAAATTTAACACTATAGAAATGCATTCCTCCTTGAGAATAAAGGAGATTATTGGTCATGTAATACCATTGTTCTATGCTCAACTTCTAGAATTAACCCATCTCCTAAATCCCAGCTCTTTCCTCCTCTTTTATGAATGCCAGAATAGGTATCATTGGCTCCCCAAAGATTGGGAGATGAAAGAAACTATTTACTTGTTCTTTAAAAGGAGGATTCCACTGCGTATTAACTTGGAGTAATCATTCTGAGCATTTGTCAAACTCTCTCCAGATTCAGGTGCTAGACAAACACTAGGCTTTGTGTTTTGAGTATGATTCATTTTGTGGTTAACCTTTTACTTGCCTAAGAAATTACCATATGTGGAAATAGAGGAGGAAAAATCCCTACACAAATACACATGATATTTAACCTGGAGAAAACAGCATTCCAAAACATAAACTGAAGATGAAATTGGAAGTGGGTGTGTGTGTATTCAAAAATGGGTGGGTTGGATTAGATGACTTCAACATTCCCTTCTAATAGTATATCTATGATTCTATGATCTTAGATGTCTTCCTTTTGTGGTTTCTTCCTCTTATATTTCTTCTACTTTTTGGTGATGGATGAAATTTAGCCTTCTGCTGAAGATACCATCCTTCTTGTTTTACCTTCTCCAAGATTAATTGCCCCTTTTCTTACACATTCTACATGACATACAAAACCAGGCAGGTGGAGTTCACATAATCTTTATTCCCCACCATCACTTTTAGACCTCTCTGCTACAGCAATCAGCAAGCAACTCTCCTCATTTAAAGTTCACTCCATCCTGGCCAGATTCTTGTTGTCATCTATGGATCTCCATGACCACCCCCGATAAGTTCAGGACCTGGGTCAGAGTTTGGGGAATTGTTTCTACCTCAATATCTTTGTGAGTATCCTGGTCTTCTAGTTCATCTTCCTCAACTCCCATGACTTTTGAACTCCATACCATCTTAAACACATACAGAATAAGTAATATCCAGTATCTATTCAAATCTTCTTTTCCCAATCTTAAATTTTCCCCAGTTGCTAGATTTCATAACAGCCCTGTTTATCTGTCCTTATAAGATCATATTATTCACATTTACAGATTGGCTTGGAAATCTATTTGGCATTTATATCACTATTTTTGTGGGAAGCAACATTTTTTTAATAATCCAATGAGATAATGTACAATCACTTAGGTGAAATATTGTGAAAACTTTAAAGTACTATAAATGTTAATTTTTTTCTTTATTCAAAGATATTTTTCCCAATTACAATTAATAAAAAATTTCAACATGTGTTTTCCAAAATTCTAAGACCCAACTTGTCTTCCTTCCTCTTCCCTGTCCACTCTTGGAGAGAGTAAGCCATTTGATCTGGGTTATACATATATTATAATGTGAAACATACTTCCACATTGGTCATTGTTGTAAGAGAATATTCTTATAAAACTAAAATCCCAAAATATAACCATAAATGAACTAATGTAAAAGATCCTTTGATCTGCATCAGACTCCACTAGTTCTTTCTCTGGAAGTGGATAGCATTCCTTGTCACAAGTTCTTCAGAATGATTCCTGAACACTGTATTGCTGAGAGCAACTTAGTCTTTCACGGTTAATTATTGTACAATATTGCTGTTATCAGGTACAATATTCTCCCAGTTCTGCTTATTTCGCTCTACATCAGCTGAGGTAGATCTTTCCAGCTTTTTCTGAAATCATCCTGTTTATCATTTTTTATAGCACAATATTATTCCATCACCAACATATACCACAGTTTGATCAGCTATTCTCTAAATGATGGCCATTCCCTCAATTTCCAATTCTCTCCCACCACAAAAAAGAGCTGCTATCAATATTTTTGTACAAGAAGGTCTTTCTCCCTTTTTTATGATCTCCTTGATCTATTATAGCCCCAGTAGTGGTATTATAAGATCAAAGAATTTCATACCCCTTTGGACATAGTACAAATTGCCTTCCAGAATGGTTGAGTCCTTTTACAACACCACAAATAATTCATTAGGATCCCATTTTGCCACAACCCCTTGAGCATTTGTCACTTTCCTTCACTGTCATATTGGCCAATCTAATAGCTGTTAGATGGTACCTCCGAGGTTTTTTATGTGCATTTTTCTAATCAAGCATGATTTAGAACATTTTTACAAGTTAAAATTTTTAAATTAACTTATTAAAATTTTGAAAATCAAAATAATATAGTATTTTAAGATCATCAAGGTACTTTCCACACAATAACCAGGTAAAAGAGCTCATGTAAATATCATTATTCCTGTTTTAGAGCTGTTAAAACTAATGTTCTAAGGCTTATCTAAAGTTACCTAGCAAGACAGTGTCAGAAGCAGGATTTAAACTTGGTTTTTGTGCCTCCAGGGCCAATATCCATTGACACTATGTCTCAGTTGCGTACTGAGCCAAACTCTGAGACCATAATTTTGCATATAGAAGTCTGTCTATAATATGTCAGAGAACACAACCTGCTCATTCTATTCATTCCAGAAGAAAAGAAGATATAGTTGAAAGTGGGAAAATCAGGGCCAGGGTCATTTCTCAAATTTAATATATCCATCACATTTACCCAACATGTTTCAGAAATTTAAAGTATTATTTATTTAAAATTTTGCAAATTGAGTTCTGAATTCTCTCCCTCCCACCTTTTGCCCACCCATTTTGAAGGAAAGAAATATGATTTCAATTACATATGTGAAACCATACAAAACATGATTTCATATTAGCCATTTTGCAAAAAAAACATGAAAAAAAGAATAAAAAGTATGCTTTAATCTGTTATAAAAATTGTCAAGTCTATATCAGCTATGAAAATTAGTGCATGGCTTTCTGCCTTGACCTATGGCATAAAATAAATTAAGGTCAGATGCATGAACTGCTTGTTTTTTTAATTTAAAATTATTTTTTGTTCCATTAAAATACCCCATTTTAACTCCCTCCTTCCTCCCCTCCCCTCATTAGAGAAGGCATCATCTGACAAAAAGATATATGTATTTATAAAACTATATCTTAGCAATTTCTACTTATCAGTTCTTTTTCTGGAAGCAGACATACACAAGTATTTTTCAAATAATATGTCTGTTGCTATACATAATGTTCTTGTGGTTTTGCTCATCTCAGTCTTCATAACTTCATGTAGGTCTTCCTATGTTTTTCCAAAACTGACCTGCTTGTCATTTCTTACTGCATAGTAGTAGCATTCCATCACTACCATATGCCACAACTTGTTTAGCCATTCCCCAGGTGATGAGCATCCCTTCAATTTCCAGTTCTTTTCCACCACAAAGAGAGTTGCTATAAATATTTTAGAACATATAGATTCTTTTCCTTTTCCCCAATCCCCTTAGGAAATAAATCTAATAATGGTAATGCTGAGTAAAAAAGCATACACAGTTTTATAACTCTTTGAGCATATTTCCAGATTGCTCTCCAAAATGGTTGGATCAGTTCATAGTTCTACCAACAGTGTATTAACATCCCCATTTTTCCATATCAAATGTTTTAGCCATGTTCCTGTTTTCTTTTTGTTCAGTTCCCATAAGAAGATGTATTTGAAGGGAACTCTGCTCTCTTAACAGGGCCATTTGGAACACGTGGAAGCAATGTCTTAGGGAGTAGTGTTTCCTGATTTAGTCTTAGGACAATGATCTGAGGGGTTCACACTAAAAACTCTTAATGGTGCATTTAGCAGTAAATAATTGAAGAATATTAGGAATAGTATATTGAATTATCCTGGGAGTTTGCAACACTTTTTGTGATTTATGTTTTTATTGCTGTTTTTAAACCTTTACCTTCTTAGTATCAGTTCTAAGATGGAAGTGCAGCAAGAGCTAGGCAATTGGGGTTAAGTGACTTTCCTTGGGTCACATAAAAAAGAAATTTCTGATGTTGCATTTGAACTGAAGTCCTTCCAACTCCAGGCCTTGTGCTACTTCATTCCGATTGCTATTGTTGAAAGGGCTTTGTGCACCAAAAATGTTTAGTTAGACTCACTAGGATAGAGGGATAGGGAGTTAGCCTCTGAGAAAGGCCTAGGTTTTAAGATCTTCTTCTGATACCTCCATATCATAGCAATATCATCTTGGGTGGGTCCCTTAACTTTTCATTCATGCTAGGAAACTCTCGAAGATTTTAAATTGTAGATCATTTGTTGATATGCATTTATTAGTAGAGGACATTTACTCATGGAGAGTTCTCTATATTGATGAAATTGGGCATGGACCAAAATAGGCAGAATGGGTAGAATTCCAGTCAATCAAAAAAGCATTTATTAGGCACCTATTGTGTGCACTGGGAAAGCAAAGAAAAAACAAAATGGTCCATTCCTCTAATGAATTTAGATAGATAGATGGATATAGATGATATAGATTGAAAGAGTTAAATTAAGGAGTTTGACAAAGTGAGTAAAGCAGTTTAACAGAAATTTTGTTTAATTTAAGAAAAAAGTACAAATAGAAAGACAGAAAAGAGGAAAGAGAGATTATTAATCTTATACCCTATAAATATACCTAAAATTCCCAATAACTACCTAAAATTTCCTAAACCTACCTGTCTTCTGAGAACAGTTTCTCCTGCTTAGCATGCCAGACCTATCTAGCCTACTCTATCTGTAAATGATTCACTAACTACCTAACTCCCTAAAATAATAGAGAGCCACCACTCACTCACTCCTTCAATCAGTTTTCTATAGCAGTACAACTGTCAGTAACCAACTGCCAGCAGATCTGTGCCTCAGAGAAAGATCTGTTCTCTAGAGATCCCAGAGACAAAAGACCCCACAACTGTCAATGGCTGCTTCCTTTATCTCCTCACTGACCAACTCTTCCCACCTAACTTCCTGTCTGAAGGCTGGCTACTTCCTCTTCTCAGTCCTGATCTCCCTGATAACAGAATCTTCAGCTCTGGCTCACTGACTCCTGTCAGTTCTAATCTACTTAGAAATCCTGCTCTCTAGCCTCTTAAGAAGACAGAGGGAGAGATTAAGAAAATCCCTTTAATTATATTTATTTTATATTATTATATTATATATTATTATATTATTATATATTATTATATTAATTATATTATATCATATCATCATATCATATCATATCATATCATATCATATCATATATTATATTATATTATATTATGTCATGTCATGTCATGTCATGTTATATTATATTATTACATTCTATTATATTATCATATTATATTATATTGTGTTATAATATTACATTACATTACATTATATTATGTTATGTTATTACATTACATTACATTACATTACATTATATTATAATATTATATTACATTATAATATAATATTACATTGTATTACATTATATTACATCACATCACATTACGTTACATTACATTACATTATATTATAATATAATATAATATCATATTATATTACATTACATTACATTATATTACATTACATTATATTAATTATATATATTATACACACACACACACACTCAGAGCAAGAGAATGACAGAGATACACAGAATTAGAGAAAGTGAGAGACAGACAGACAGATGGACAATAGGGCTCTAATTCGGAAGTTAGAAGACTTGGGTTCAAATTCAGTCTCTGTGCTTTACTGAGTGATTTGGGGGCAAGCTATTGAATCTCTCAGGGTTGAAGTTTCTTAATTTTCAAAAATAAATAAATAAGGGGTAGGTTAGACAACCCCTGAGGTCCCTTTGAGCTTTAAATCTATGATCCCATGATTCTTTCAGCTCTAAATCAATCATCTCATTCCACTAAGTAAATTTAAAATGTATGAAAATAAATATTTTTTGTAGGGTGGCCTAAATTGTTCTAACAGCTGTGGAAATCAGGAAATGCCTCTCCTTGGAGGTGGCCTTTGAAGGGAGCTAGAGGTTTCAAGAGGCAGAGGTAAAGAAGCAGTCAGGGTACATTTATTAAGCACCTACTATGTGCTAGGAACTGTGCTAAACAGAGCATACATCATTTCTGGGAAGAGTAGACATGGACTTAAAAGTCCAATATTGTGAGGTACTCACACAGAGGACACGTGTGACTGTAGAACTCAGACCTCTGGTACTGCAGTCCTGATGTCTGTTCTCTTCTCAGTCCTATCCTTACACTACTCCCCATCGGGTGACATGTCTCCTTCTTGACAAGTAGCCCTGATGCAAAGTGTCATGGGTAATGGGCCATAAATGGAGGGGTCACACACATAATGCTACTTCCTATCTTACACTGCATCTTAACATTTGACTGATATGGTTGACAAGTTTGTTTTTTAAGGGCCACCAAGGAGGAGGTCAATCTTTGAGCATTCAATTAAAATCTATCTCTAATTCTGTCAGGAAAATTTCTTCAACACTTCAGAAAGGGAGAACTACATGTATATATCTTTACATTTATTTAACAAAATGACACCTGATTTCCCTCAGCCATATTGGGATTAGAAAGAGAATTAATTAATCAAGGACCAACTAGTCCCTCACTATGGTGTGACTTAGAAACAATAATAATTATTGAAAATTACCTCATATATTTGTGTTAAAGAAGAGCAGAAAGAACCATGATCTTTCAAAAATAAATTTCTATGAACTGTTTTTTGTCACATAGCTAATCTCTTTATTTCTCTGGTTCCAAGGAGATATCCCTTTTAAAATTTATTAAAATTATATCCCTTTAAAATTATATCAAAATGGAATTTTTAAAGGAAGAAAGAGGAAGAGAAAAAATTCAGCAAAATGAACATAACACAAAAAATCTGCTATTATTTACAATGTTTTTCATACCCATAGAACCTGACTTTAAAAAGAATGAGGTGACAAGTTGTGTCCTAATTTCTTTGGGGCCAGGCTTCCTTTACAATTTTCCAACATTCAGTTTTGATTGCTTTGTAGTGTTTGATCTTTCATTATAATAGTCCCTGGTATTTCATTTTCCTAGCCTTGTTTCTTTCACTTTGTGTCAGTTCATATAAATCTTTCCACGCTGCTCTATATTCATCATGTTCAACATTTCTTTCAGAACAGTAAATATTCCAGTACATTCTTGCATCACAGTTTGTTTAGGCATTCTTCACAATTGATGGGTATTTACTTTGTTTCCAGTTATTTGCTCCCCAAAAAGTGCTTCTATAAATGTTTTCTGGTGTGTTTAGAGCCATTCACTGTCTTAAGTAGCTTCCTTGCAGTGTATGTAAACATCTCTTAGTTAAAAAGGTAGACACTTTATTTGCATAATTCTACATGCCACCAATTATACATTCCACTGTCTTTTTAAAAATTGGAATTTAACATTGAATTTGTAGTTGTTTAATCATATCCAAGTCTCTGTGACCCCATTTGGGGTTTTCTTGGCAAAGATATTGGAGTGTTTTGCTATTTACTTCTCTCACCTAGGGTCACACAGCTAGTACATATCTGAAGCTTGATTTGAACTCAGATCTTCCTGTCTTCAAGCCAGTGCTTAATCCACAGTACCACCAAACTTCCTATAAACTGAGGAACTAAGATAAGAAATGGATATAACCTGGAGAGTTAATAAGCAGCTTGGGGCTAGTGTTCACATTCCTTTTTTTCCTGTCTTCCTTTTAGTAGTAAAGTTACCAGTGATCCATCCTAATCTAGATTTCCTGTCCCCCAGGAAACACTGAAAATGAACACTTTAACTTGCAGGGAAAGGAAAGAATCATTAAAGAAATGGTGGTGAACCACCATCAGAGAGGGAAATTATGATTATAAAGAGTAGGTATAGCTTTATCAAGAACAAGTTATGCCAGGGGTGGGGAAAAATGAATATCATTTCCTTCTTAACAAGATCAATAAACTAATAGATGGGGGGATACTGCAAATATAGTTTAGATTTTAGCAAAGCTTTTGCTAAAATATCTGATGTTTTTTCTTGTGGAGAAGATGGAGAGATATATTCCTGGCAATAATACTGTCAATGTGAACTTGGCATCAACTTCCTCATTCAACCAAAACTGTTCTTTCCAAAGTTACCAATGATCTTTCTCCTTAAAACCTAACCTTCTGTTTTAGAAGAGATACTAGGTATCAGTTCTAAGGCAGAATAATGGTTAGGGCTAGGTAATGGAGGTAAAGTGACTTGCCCAGGATAATAAAGTTGGGAAGTGTGTGAGGCCAGATTTGAACCTAGGACCTCCCATATCCAGTCTAGCTCTCTATTCCCTGTACCACCTCACTATCCCACTCCCAACAATGATCTTTTAGTGATGAAATCCAATGGTCCTTTTTTCAGTCTTCATTCTCTTTGACTTCTATGTGTGTGTGTTTTTACACTACTGATCTCTTTTTTTTTCTTGACACACTCTTCTTTGTAAATTTTCAGGATTCCACACTCCCCTGGTTCATCTCCTATCTATCTTCCTGTTCTTTCTCAGTCTCCTTTGCTGGATCTTCCTCCAAATCATGTCCCCTAATCATATGTATCCCTCAGGGTTCAGTCCCGATTCTCCTCTTTTCTCTCTCTATACTGCTTCACGTGGTGATCACATCAGCTCCAATGGACTTTACTTTCTTAACTGATGATTCTCAAATCTGTCTATCTGGAACTAACCTCTCTGCTGACTTCCAGCCTTCCATCTCCAGCTGCCTTTCAGACATCCCAGACTGAATATCCAGTAGACATCTTAAACTCTAAATATCCAAAAAGAAATCATTATCCTCCCCCTGAGCTTTCCAACCTTTCAAATTTCCCTATTACTGTCAATGGCAACATCATCTTCCCAGTCCCTGAGGCTCAAAATGTGTTATCCTTGATTCCTTACACTTTTGCCCCAATATCCAATCTGTTGGGAAGGTCTCTTTATTTCACCTTGGCAATATCTCTTCAATCCTTCTAACCTTCTTCTGATTCTGCCAATGGTTCAGGCCTTCATCACCACACACCTGGACTATTACAATAGATTTCTGGTTGGTCAGCTGGTCACATGTCTATCCTTTCTCCATTTTTCATTAAACCTCCAAAATGATTTTCCTAAAGCAACAATCTTGCCCCCATCCCCTTCCTCCATCGCCATAAACTCCAGTAGTTTCCTCTCACCTCCATCACCAAATACAAAATCCCTCCTTTGGCATTCAAAGCCCTTTATAGCCTAGCACCATAATTCCTTTCCAGAGTTCTTAAACCTTGCAAACCTCATACCCCCATTTATTGTACAATGCAATGACACAGGCCTCCTTCCTGGTCTATGAGCGAGACAGTCAATTGCTCTCCTCCCAGCATTTTCTCTGGTTGCCCCCATGACAGGAATATTCTTTCTCCTTCTCATCTCTACCTCCTGGTTTCCCTGGCTTCCTTGAAGTTTCAGCTAAAATTCAACCTCTTAGGGGAAACTTTTCCAAATCTGTTTTAATTCTAATGATTTGCCATTGTTAATTATTTCCTTCTAACTCTATACTTGGGTTATGGGGTATGTTTGTTAAATTATGGGCTCCCATTAGATTGTGAGCTTCTTGAAAGCAAGCAGTGCCTTTTACTTTTTTTGTATCCCCAGCATTTAGCACAGTGCCTGTTGCTATATTGCAATACTGTAGGAGCTTAAAAATGCTTATTGAGTGACTGATTGGTGGGGGGTCTCCAGTGGAACACCCTGGGGATCTGCATTTGGTTCTGTGCTGTTTAGTGTTTTTGTCCATGATCTGGAACTTCCTTAGCAAAATCTGTAGAACTGAGAACAAAGGAGAGACGACTTCTCTGTCTCAGCGGGCAAAGAAAGAAGGGGTGGATATCAATTGAGTGAAGGTAAATAAGGACCTTGTCTACATTGTCTGTTCCTAGCCTCTCCCTCATCGTGTTTTGATTTGTCATCACCTTTCTATTAGTCACAGGTCATCTGAAGTGAGGCAGACACTTTGACATCCTCTCTAGGGACTGTCGACAGAGCATGACTCATGAGCACTCCATATTTCTCACTGTCATTCTGAAAAGGAGCCTGTAATACTCAGTGAGAGTTTTTGTTGATGGAAAAATGCTTTCTTCTGTATTAGTCTCACACTATTTCTCTGTTGGTTTCCACTGTGGTTTTTGCCCTCATTTCTGAAATTCAAATCTGCTTGGGACCTTTTTAGGATTATCTCTATAAAGAATGGTGATGCAGAGAGAACAAAGGGCCTGAGTACAGAACAATGGAAGGCAAGGAGAGCAAATAACTACCTTTTCTGGTCAAAACTGAACTTAATGTATTGGACAAGTTTATCGTCCTGTGAGTCAGCTAGGTAGTACAGTGGATGAAGTGGCAAGCCTGGAGTAGGGAAGATTTATCTTCATGAGTTCAAATATTTTTTCAGAAACTAGCTGTGGGACCCTGGGAAAGCCTCTTAACCCTGTTTGTCTCAGTTTCCCCATTGGTAAAATTAAATGACAAACTACTCCAAGATCTTTGCTAAGAAAATTCCAACTGCTATAACCAAGAGTTAGACACCCTGAGACTGCAACAACTGGCCTTACCTTCCAACAATGACCTCCCCTTGTTTATACAGCTTTTTATTAGGAAAAGTAGAATATATGTAGTGCTGGCTCATTCTTAAATCTACACGAAGCAAAAACCTCTGACAAAGGTTTAATCACTCAAATTTACAAAGAGCTAAATCAATTGTATAAAAAATCAAGCCATTCTCCAATTGATAAATGGGCAAGGGACATGGATAGGCAGTTTTCAGATAAAGAAATCAAAACTATTAATAAACACATGAAGAAGTGTTCTAAATCTCTTATAATCAGAGAGATGCAAATCAAAACAACTCTGAGGTATCACCTCACACCTAGCAGAGTGCTCAACATGACAGCAAAGCAATGAATGCTGGAGGGGATGTGGCAAAGTAGGGACATTAATGCATTGCTGGTGGAGTTGTGAATTGATCCAAACATTCTGGAGGGCAATTTGGAACTATGCCCAAAGGGCATTAAATGACTGTCTGCCCTTTGATCCAGCCATAGCACTGCTGGGTCTGTACCCCAAAGAGATAATAAGGAAAAAGACTTGTACAAGAATATTCATAGCTGCACTCTTTGTGGTGGCAAAAAATTGGAAAATGAGGGGATGCCCTTCAATTGGGGAATGGCTGAACAAATTGTGGTATATGTTGGTGATGGAATACTATTGTGCTAAAAGGAATAATAAAGTGGAGGAGTTCCATGGAGACTGGAACAACCTCCAGGAAGTGATGCAGAGTGAGAGGAGCAGAACCAGGAGAACATTGTACACAGAGACTGATACACTGTGGTACAACCAAATGTAATGGACTTCTCCATTAGTAGCAAGGCAATGTCCCTGAACAACCTGCAGGGATCTACCAGAAAAAAAACACTATCCACAAGCAGAGGACAAACTGTGGGAATAAAAACACCAAAGAAAGGCAACTGCTTCTAATACAGGGACCGAGGGGACATGATTGGGGATGGAGACTTTAAATGAACATCCTAGCGCAAATACCAACAACATGGAAATGGGTTCAGAACAAGGACACATGTGATACCCAGTGGAATTGTGCGTTGGCTATCTTTGGCTATAGGAGGGGTGGTAGGAGGGGAGGGAGGAAAAGAAAATGATTTCTGCATTCAATGAATAATGTTTGAAATTGACCAGTTAAAATAATGTTTAAATTTTTTTTTTTAATCTACACAAAGAATTTAAAGCTACAAGACCTATTTCCTTGGATGGATACCATCAATGTCAGGTTGTTTTCAACTTAACCTTTGAATCAACTACACCCAACAATTCAATTATAGGAAGTAAATGGCCTGAGACTTTCATAGTTCTTTTGGATGTGCTTAGTTCAGGGAGTGAGATGCAGCTGAATAGTGGGGAAGGAGCCAAAGTATTTTAAGTAGTATGCCTTTCCACAGTCAAGTCAACAAGTATTAATGCTTAATTTATTGTCATAGTACCCACTATGTGCCTGAAAGCACTGTCCTAAGTAAGCTGGAGATACAAAGAAAGGCAAAAGAAAAAAAAAATCCCAGCCCTAAAAGAGTACATAACCCACAGGGAGAAATATCCTTGAAAATATCTCAGTATTCTGTTAAGTGTCCTTGACCCAATTAGAAGAGACCAAAATGGTGGCTGTTTTTATGACTTAGAATGTTAGAGTTGAGAACTTTTGATAATCTAGCTCAGTAGCATGATTTTAGAGATAAGGCAAGGCAACATCATCAGAGAAGTTAAGGTATTTGTCCAAAGACACACAGCTAATTAAGGAAAGAGTTGGGATCAGCATCTAAGCCTTCTGACTACTAAACTGGTTCTTTCTATGACATAGTCTCCTAGCCCAAATTCCCCTTTTAATGTCTGCATTAATATGAGGGAAATTGGAGGCTCCAAAATCTTGTTTCACTGGGATACATAAGGAAGTCATTTGTAATTTAATCTGTGAGATCCCTTGGAGGCTCTGAGAGGCTAAATTACTTGTCTAATCATAGAATTAAAGGTATGACTTGAATACAGTTCTTTCTAAATTTAAGACCAATCTCCACTTCAACACATTAAATTTATCCTTTCTAAATGCAACAAATTAACTTACTCCACTTTTTCTGTTTATTTCCACTTCAATTTAGACATAAAGCCATAAAGGTCCTCTTGAATCATTAGCATTTGTCAAATACACTCACTTTAAAGTCTGCAAGGGAGATAACATATGGGTTGAATTTGAGAGGGTATTTATCAATTTTTCATTAACATATGAATATAAAAGCAACCCAAATTAAGATTTTATTTCATCTACTGATTAGACATGAAGATAATCTACATATTTTGTCTCCTTCAAGGGTAGAAAATAGGGGAGGCTCATTGTATCACATGCCCGTTCAACTATTGAGTTAATGAGCATTTACTAAAATTGATTTTAATAATAACTATATTTATATATAATAATTATATATAATAATATATATTTATATATAATAATAATAACTAAAATTTCTATCATCTGAATAAGAATCCAGGAAGATATGCAGATTTAAAAGGGTTTTGTGTAGGGGTGTGCTTAGGCTAATTCATACTGTCTAAAGAGAGCTGATTGTTAAAAGTTCAGGGTGTACATATATATGTGTGTGTATATATCTATATTTGTAAATTGGCACATGCTATCAATCAGCGCTTGATTGTTTTGTTGAGTGTCTAAATTTTTAAAAAGTGATGAAGAATAATTTTAAAAAAATAAATCTTACCTTCAGTCTTAGAATTGATCATAAATATAAGTTCCAAGGCAAAACAGTGGTAGGGGCTAGGCATTATGGTTGAATGACTTGCCCAGGGTCACACAGCTAGGAAAGGTCAGAGGATGCATTTGAACCTAGGACCTCTCCTCTCTAGGCCTGGCTTTCTCTCCTCTGAGTCATCTACCTGCCCTAGGAAAATGTGAATAAAGCAGAGTGAAGTTAAAGTGGACATTTGGGGGGGGGGGAGGATGCTGTTTAAGCATTTACCTGTACACCTCTGCTCATGTGTAAACTGGCCATAATATTACCTGGACAACTGAGAGAATGAAACGAGAGCCCATGTTGTGTTGTTGCTTTGGAGCCCATCTCCTAAGAGAATGGTATGAGCAAAGGCTTCCTGTCTTAGCTTATTTCTTCATTTGAGTTGCTGATTTTGATTAACACTGATCATTCTTCAGAAAAGAAATAAACATTAGATTAGGAAAGGATAAGCACCCCCCTTGAGGAAGGGAGAGAAAATGTATTCAGAGAGCTGTAAAGGACCTCTTATAATCACCTCGTCCAACTCCCTTAATTTTACAGATAAGGAAACTGAGGCCCAGAGAGAAGTGATTTGTTAGTTTGGCAGAGTCAAGAAAGAAATTAAGTCACAAATAAGAATGCCCTGATCTTTCCTGTCTCTTTCCACTGCCCACAACAAAAATATGATTTTTTAAAAAATAAAAATCTTCTAGAAGGGATGCAATGGAATGTTTCCTTTCTTTCTATCCCTCTGATTCTTTCTTTAAAAAATCTTGACCATTTCCCAGGATTTGGATGGTGAGCTTTTTTCCTTCATTCTCAGAAGGGAAAATGAGGTGAAAACAGGTGAGGTTAGGCAAGGTAATGTCTATATTAGTACCAGCCTACCCTAGATGTCAGGGCAGGATGATCAAATCAGAACCGTAGACTGACTTATCTCTTCTCAGCAGACACCTAAAGTTTCTGAGCGGTACTGGAAACCAGAAAGACTGCCAACCTGGTCCCTTTCAAGCCTCGCCCTTTCAGAAAGCTCAGAAGCAAGTATGGCAAGCTCCAAGCACAGCAATAGCTTTAGCCAAAGCAGTTACTGCTGCAGATTCCTAGGCATTGTTATCCATGGAAATTCTTCCTGCATGATCTCCTTCCTACAAGATCACCTTCTACACAAAGAAGTGCTAATTCTAGAAACTATAAGATAAGGAAGGAAACAAGCATTTACTATGTATGAGGGTACTAGATGCATAACACCGTGCTAAGCATTTTGCAAATCTGAATCATGAGATCCTCATAACAACAGTTATATATAATTACTATTATCCTCCTTTTACAGGTGAGGATAATCAGATAGAAGTTAAGTATCTTGTCCACAGTTACTGAAAGTCTGAGGTCAAATTTGAACTCACAACTTCCAGACTCCAGACCCAGTATTCTCTCCACTAATCCCTGTATTGTATAAATCAATGACTGTAGTATCTACACACTCAGATCGTCTTGACTATGCTTGGTACCTAGTAGATTCATAGTTACTATCCATTACTAACAGTAGGATCCCCCATATTCACAGGTAATATTTTGCAAGATCTACTGTGGATGATTGTAGTGGCCATAAGCAAAAATTTGGTATTAATCAAGGGCAACTGAATCAGGGGATACATGGGACACAACTTCACTACCAGCACCACTATTCTTGGGCTCTGGGACCATTAATCAAGTAAATAAGGGATTTATTAAACAAAGTCACTGTGATAATGCTACAAGGAATGCAATCAGTGAGAACACTAAAAGCAGACTAATGGAAAATTTCACATGGGAGGGAGAGAATGGGGACAAAGTGAGAAGAGTCATATATTGGACTGGTGGATTTCACTGTGTTCTAGTCTATACTTTCTTGGTGGACAATTTGAAACTTATAAACGATTTTTTCTGGAATTTCTCAAATTTTTTAAATTAAATTTAAATTAAAATTTTTTTTTATTTTTTTGCATTGTTAACTATGGGTATCTGAATCAGCAGACACTGGGGTACAACTGTATTAGGGAACTGGTCACTAAAATATACATGGATTAAGAACTGAGAGGATCCTCAGTAATCCTTTAGTCATTTTACAAATGAGGAAACCGAGGCCAACAGGGATGAAGCAATTGGTAATGGTCATATGAGTAGTTTGAGGAAGAAATAGAAAACATTATACTATTTTAATATTATATATAAATAATAGAAAAATAGAAAATATTATATTCCTTACTCTTTTGTATTGTTATCGAACAATATTCCAGTTAGAGATGTGATTGGGGTGAGGTGATCTGGACTTTCCTCCAGGATACCAAAAATTTAGAGGGGACAAAACAAATAATGATTTTAAAAGAATACAAATATTTGTAATTTGGGATCATAACTTCATGCCTTCAGAAAATTGGAAAGAATTATATTAAGTCCTTATTTAGCAAGGATAATAAAAACAGCTAATTTAGGAAATCACAAGATATCAGGTTCTTTCCAGGTGGCTAAACAAATCCTCCCTCCCTATTGAAGCCTCACAGTATCCTGAACTCTCTACATATAAATTAACAGAAATATATTTTATCTACCTCCCACCATCCATTCCCTTGGAAAAAAAGGAAAAGAAAAATAAATTTCTTGTGACAAAAATTCACAGTTAAAAGCTGTAAACTAAAGAGTTGCCCATCAAGCCATGAAGTTTTAATTAGTACAATGCAATTAAGTGGTTATGTCACTAACCTGTCTTATTGAAAGAACAAATTCAACTTCTTTTTTTAAAATATATTTTTTATTTTTCCAATGTCAAAAATCCACTTTCTCTCCCTCCTACTCAAATTCCACTCCTCAATTAAGAACTAAAGTAAAACAAAACTCCTGTTATAAACATATGTATAGCCAATCAAAATAAAGTTCTTCATTGGCCATATCCAGTAAAATATGTCTAATTCTTCACTCTGAGTCCCTCACCTCTCTATCAGGAGGTGGGAAGCATTTTATATGGAATCACAATTAGTCATTACATTGCTCAACATTCCTAGCTCTTTCAAAGTTGTGTGCCTTATCATATTGTCATTATATAAGTTCTCCTGGTTCTTTTAATTTCATTCTACATCAATTTTTATAAAACCAGCTCCTAGTTTTATTTATTAATTCAATGTTTTTCTTATGTTCAATTTTATCAATCTCACCTTTGACTTTTAGGATTTCCATTTGCTATTAAATTGGAGATTTTTAATTTGTTCTTTTTTCTAGTTTTTTAAATTGTATTTCCAATTCACTGATCTGTTCTTTCTCTATTTTATTGATATACGCATTTAGAAATAAAAATTTCCTCTAATTACTGCTTTTTTTTTGCTGTTTCCCTTTAGGTTTTGATATGCTGTCTCATTATTATCATTCTCTTTAATGAAATTATTTATTATTTCTTTAACCCACTCACTCTTTAAGATTATTTAGTTTTCAATTAATTTGTGTTTAATTTACTTTGTGTTTCCATATTATATATATATATATATATATGTACATATATATTGCATTAAGATCTGAAAAGGACACATTTAACACTTCTGCTTCTATATCAGTTTGTACAATTCTTCCCAGGTTTCTCTGAAACTATCTCCTTCATTTCTTTTGTTTTCTTTTCTTTTTAACTGTTACCTTCTATCTTAGAATTAATACTGTGTATTGGTTCAAGACAGGAGAATAGTAAGGACTAGGCAATGGAAGTTAAGTGAATTGCCTTGGACCACATAGCTAAGAAGTATTTGAGGTCAAATTTGAACCCAGGATCTCCCATCTCTCTATACCTGGCTTTCAATCCACTGAGCCACCAAGCCATCCCCCCCATTTCCTTCATTTCTTACAACACAATAATATTCCATCACATTAGTATACCATAAATTATTCAATAATTTTCTAAGTTACAAACATACTCTTAGATTCCCATTCTTTGTCACCTGAAAAAGAGCTTTAGATATTTTTGTAACCCTTAACATTTGTTTTGTTTAGGGCTAATTCCTCTCGTAATTGAGCCTTCCTCTATTCTCTTTCTCTCCTCATCCTTTTTCCATAAGGCTATTTCCCTACTCAAAGAAATGTATTTCTGTACCCAGCTCCTTGCCTGTGGTCTTCTTATTTGCCCAGTTCACATGAGAATGAGGTTCAAGTGTTAGCTACTCCCTTTTGCCCCCTTCCTCCTTGTTTGTATACATACATCTGGATTATGTGAGATAATTTCCCTAAGCTTCTTTTCCTTTCCCCTTGCCCAGGTCTCAATATATTCCCTCTTATTGTTCTTCTCTTAAAATCATTGAGTCATAACCAGACCTTGTTTTATTGGGCTGCCCCTGATGTCAATAAAAAGGAAAAGCATGTGTTATCCTCTAATATTCAAATATAAGCAATTTATCCTTGTTTAATCCTTTATTTTTCTATGTTTGTTTTTACTTTTTTATGTTTCTTAACTCCCATGTTTGAAAGAGCTATTTTATTACAAGGCAGCCCTTCACTGAGAGTTCTCTTCACCAATAAAATCACAGGGCCAGAGCTCTTCTCCTTCCCACCACATCCCAGCTCCCATCTAGGTTATAGAATTGTTGTGAGGGTCAAATGATATTTATTTATTTATAGGTTTCCATGAGAAAGCATTATAAGAATAGACACTATTATTATTTCCCCCCACATATAGACAAAGAGTTGGATAAAATGAGCCTTAGGGTCCTTTCCAACCCTATATCTATGAATGATAGGCAAGTTCTTCTGTAATTCCTAAGGCTGGAGTCTGGCTAGCTCAGCTGGTAGAGCATCAGACTTTTAATTGGTGGGTCCAGCATTCAAGTCCCTGTTCATATGCACATCTAATATTTTAAAAGAATACCTTTACAAGGAAAGATTGAAAAATAATTACATATTATAAGAACGTTAGCCCACATTTGTATAGCATTTTAATGTTTACAAAGTACCTTCACAGCTCAGTGAGATAAAATTATTATCTCCCTTTACAGATCAAGAAATTGAGGCTCAGAGGTTTTTTACTTGCTTGCCTAACAAACACATAACTTTTCAAGTTTAAAGAAAAAGAATTGTGGTACCCTTTGAACTCTGTGTCCACTGTTCCAATTCTCATTATGTGGATTATTGGATGGGAAAAAAAAAATTAGCCGTTATACAAGTTGCAATGACTCAGGTCATTAGAGCATCTCAATGAACTGGAAGAGGAAATTGACTAAATAGTGCCTGAACCAGGTACTGTCATTCCCTTCCTGCTTCAGCTCCCTGCCCCCAAACCCCAATAAACACAACCCTCCCTCCCAATCCCTGAAGAATTCACTGGGACCCTTAGGAGCTGCATAGGTTTCTTCTACACCATTTCCAAATTAGACTGAAGTCCCTTTTTATTTTCACTTTCCTTTCAGTGTGAAGGGAAAGGGTCAAGGTAATTAATCTGATGTCAATGGTTTTCTGCCTCCCATTTCCCAACCCCCATCCTCATCTCCCCATTAATTAAGAAAACCAAAGGAGAAAGCACAAGCTATTTGTCTCTGATCTCACATTCCAGTTCTTTTCTCCTCTGCCTGGCATCTTGATTAGAAATGAAACTTTATGAAGCTACTTTTTTGTAGCTTCTGTCATTCCTTTTGTTTGTAGGAAATTTTTTTAAAAGATAAAATCCACTAAATAAAGAAGAAACAAACACATGGGAGGAGATCAGAGTAGAGGGCTGGTAGGAAATATCTATTTCAGGGTCTGGGGGTCCAGCAAGAGAGGTGATCTCACTGATCGTGGTCAACATTTTTAAAGCCATGCCAGCCAGTGGTCTTGGCAGTCTCAAGGTTAATGCCCCCTGTCTGGGAAGAGGAAGACAAATGCTGCCTTGCTTGGAACATATCAGAGCTGGAAGGATGTGGGTCTGTTTCCATAAATATTTAAATAACACTTTTTGTGTGTGTTTACTATATTTCTCATTTAAGAACAATTCTGGAAACTTAATTGCAAACAAAATAGCATCGAGAAAGCATATGATGTGTCAGTCAGAACTATTTTGTTTCTTTTAATGTACCAAATTCAATTCTCCTTGGTTGTGCTTGAGGTTAAAAAGATTTTTCTAAAGTGCTTAGCCCCTCTTCCTCCCACATTTCCTGTCCCTTTTCTGTATTTATGGCTCCTTTCCTGGAATAACATTTAAATGATTAATCAGCAAATAAGGATAAAGTTTTGTCAAGTATCATTAGTATTCCTCCCTCATTGTCCCCATTCTCCCACCCCACTCCCAAAGCCTTGCCCACAGAGAGTATAGAAATGTTATCATTGTATTGTTTTTACAAAGTGAGTTACTGGTTATATCAACCACAAGATTTAAGTGAAAAATCACTGGACTGCCTTTGAATGGGTTATCTGTCCCTTCTTGGTATTCCTAGCTCCCCTGGAGATCCATTTTAAGTAATACCACCTATAAGAGGCCTTCCCTGAATCTTGAAGCTGTTAATGCCCTGTGTGCCTCCTTCCAAATTGCTTAATGTTTATTCTGTCCACAGACTGTATTTACATGTCTGTTTACATGTTATTCTTAGGCCTGGCACTCTATCTACTGGGCTACCTAGCTGAGATAATATTTGTAAAGCATAAAGCAAAATAACTGCTATATTGTATATTCTCTATAAATAATAGATATTAATATTCTCAAAATAATTTTAAATACATAAAATGAAATCCATATTATAAAGGAGTTAAATCATATTGAACATACAGTTATCCAAATATTTTTTAAAACAAGTTCACAGGTCCAGAGTTAAGAACACCTCAACTAGAAAGAACACATTTCTACTCCAATTAATTTCTATGACAAGAGAATAGAATCTTCAAATGATAAGCCATTGATTTTTATTTCAATTCCTAGAATAAGTCCATAATATATAAAAGAGACAGTTAAGGACTATGAGGAAAAGAAAATGGTAACCGCAAAAAGCCAGAATGGTTCCATCAAGAATAAGTCATAACAGGGGCAGCTGGGTGGCTCAGTGGATTGAAAGACAGGCCTAGAGATGTGTAAAAAATAGACTGGAATACAGGACTACAATCCCCACAATTCCTTGCTCCACTTCCCCAAAATGCCTTGTAATCTCACCTGGGCCAAGATCGAGAAGGTATTTAAGCTGATTCAAAGGCTTTTGAGGGCTCTTGGCTCTCTTGGTGCTTGGACTTCCATTTTGGGGCAGGCGTGGCTTTTTTTTTTCCATAATGTAGATGAGGTTGTGTCTAGGCCTCTCTATGGCCTGGACACTTGTCTCTTATCCTATATTTTCTTTAATCCTTAATCTTCAATAAACCTCTAAAAAAATATAATACTGCTTGCAGAGAGAAACTAATTTCTGCCTCAGATGCCTCAGTCTCCCTGTATTCCCTAAATTTTAATCTTTACAGTTTGGTGACCTAATGGGGAAAAAAACTCAATCTTCTGATTTTTTTTTCTGATCTTTAGTTCAACTTTTAATATCTAGTACCTAGAATTTTTTTTTTTGAGCCGTATCTGTCTGGCCAAGGTTTTTAACCCTTGCAAAGCTGCTACTCGTTCAGTTCCAGCAAGTAGATAGCTCACAGGCTCGGTTCGGACCCCGCTCATCTGCTTTTGCCTGCGGGTGTTCAGCCCCCGATCCAGACCTGTTGCTTTTTTGCTGCCCACCTGGCCCCTGGCTGCTAAGTTCTGCCTGCCTGCTTCTCCTGCTTCTGCTCCTGCTCCTGGCCTCTCACCTGGTTCCCCAGCTCCACTTGTCTGCGCTCTGGCTCCCGGCCCGACCCACCCCAGAGGTCTGTCTCTCACCCATCTGGCCTCCGACCCAGATGGCTCATCACCCCAGCCCCAGACCCACAAGCACGACCCCAGCAGGCTCATTACCCAGATCCTTGGAGCAGATTGCTGAGGACTTATTGTGACCAGCTGGTAACAGTATTGGCCACGTGGGCGGAGGGGAGAGAAGAGAAGGAAAGGAGACCTGGAAATTTTCCCTTAAGCTAAGCCTCCCAGCAAACGGGGTGTATTGCCTCCACGTGGGTGGCCTGGGCTCCACGTGGACTGGGGCAAGAGGAGGGATCATATCAGGGGAGAGGGGAAAGAGACTAGAGGAGAAGAAACCAATATTACAAACAGAAACCTAAAAAGCAATGGGCTGTTTAAAAGGATTTTTGACTGTTCTGGTAATTTCATTGATTTTACCTGCCTGTCAGGGAGCAGACTCAGCCCAAAGATTCAACTTTAACTTTGGGGAGGCAAATGGGTGGCTCAGCGACCTGATAGCCAGACATAAAGACATTCGGTCCTGGGTTAAAATCGGCCTCAGATACTTCCCAGCTATGGGTTCCTGGACGGGTCCCTTGAAACCCATTGCCTAGCCTTTACTACTCTACCTTCGAACAATAGACATTTAAATGGATAATTAAAAACAAACAAACCAAAAAAAAAAACCCACCCAAGGAACTTTGAAGGGACTAAAGGCTATATTTTGAGACATTTCAAACTCTAATGGTTTATAAAAAATCTCTGTATTCTATTGCATTTTTTGTTAAGGTTTAACTTTGTGATTTTAAGTTCATATATTACTGGATTCAATATTATTCTGCTTGAACTGAAGGTTGATTGAATTTATTTTGAATGTACTGAGTTTTTAAAATTCTGTTGTTTTTCCCCTATAACTATTGAACAAATATTATTGTGAATAAACCCATATATGAAAAAACAGTTTTTCTATTTTGCCTTTGTAAAATTGTCATAGAGATAGATGGACTTCTTCAGAACTGGTTATAATTGCATAACAACCTGGGAAAATTTTAATGTGCTAAATACCTCAAATGATTTGAATTTAAGGGTTTTTTAAATATGATTTTTGGATTTTTTTTTAACAATCTGGTTATTTTTGCCTGCCCCTACCACGAGGTAAGGCCCATTAGCTGAAGTGAAATACATTTTATAATCCCCAACTTTCCCACATGTGAATGGAAGTTGGGCAGTTATTCTCAGGGCATTTGTATCCCTAAAAGCCTCCAAAAGGAGCACACCTTTATTTATACTCTTCAGCTCACTACTTTACTTGCACCAGAATGATATCTAGATTTCTTGATTATGTTCTTAACCCAAGATGAGTTTTACTTTGTTTAAAAAAATATGTTTAAATACCAAGGTTGAAAGATTTGCTATGATTGTAAAAAATTGTGACAAATGTCCATCAATTCATAGGTTTTAAAAATGTCATACAGCAACTTATGTGAAATATGAAAGTGTGTTTGTTTGCTATTGTAATTAATTGGGCTATTGAGAATTTTGGGGATTTTGGTAACTACATATTTGTTCATTTTAAAAATGAAAAAATTGTTAACCTTGTTCAATTCATTTGCCTTCTACTCACTGTGATCATGGCCAGATGTTAAGAGGAAATTGTTCTCATTTTTTGGTGAGGAAGCCTTGTATTTTATATTTTCTTAACTGACACAGTGTCAATGATTATAAGCTATATTTTTGAATTTTTTAAAGCTCTTTTATTACTATATTTTTCTTGCATGTGCAATATACTTTTTCAGTTTTTTTTAAATTATTTTTTCTGTCCTTTTTATATTTGAAGCACATGTCACCAGCATTAATATTTCTTTAACTTTTTGACTTTTCAGTGCTACAAATTTGAAATACATTTGCTAATGCATGCCCTAAAAAGCTTGTGACTATAAAAATGATGCCACTAATTATTTAAATAAATTATGGGACTTTGCTTAATGATTCTGTCTGATTCCAGGACAAGATATACACACAAGAGCCATTGCACAGAGCCAAAGAAAGGCCAATCCAGGATGGATTGATGCACGTCTAAGCCAATACAAAGGTCTTGAACCTAGTGTGAAGACTCGAGGTTACTATGTTTAACATGTGTTAAGACATAAGCTTTCCTTGTGTCCACACTCACTCTGAAGATACTCACAGACGAGTATCCCCAAAACCTTGGCTCCTACTTGGCTTCTATAATCTGGTCCCTTTCTTTTCTGCCTCTCATAGTGTGGTACCTTTCTGTAGTCCTGGCTACTGACTGGGTAAATGCATCATTGCTTCGATCATTTTGATTGGGCCCTGATTCAAGGACCTGTTATAGATTATTTTTCTTTTACTTGGAATTTTTACACATAAGACTTTGATAGTCTATATTTCATCCAGAGATTTTTCTTTTCTTTTTGATTTTTCTGATGTCTTTTTAATATCTCTTGCCAATTGATTCATATACCTCATACCTCAGCCATGCATCCCTAACTGATTCTGAATCTTTCAATCACCCACAACACGGGGAAATGTAAAAAAAATATTATTGTAAATTGCAAAGTTGAAATTCCTTTTGAGAAGAATTTTAGGTAAAGAAGATGCTACGTCTCTGAATCCAGAAACTGAACTGTTGGAGAAGCCACCATGAAGAAGCCTCCAGACCACAAGCTGCACAAGATCAAAATGAACTTTGGGTGTGGTTGATTGAACATTTATTTGTATGTATACTTTCATGCCAAAGGGGACTGCCCCCTAACGGCTTTTTGTCAATATGTTCAGCAATTATTGGTTTTATTCTTTTTTTCTCTCTTATCCTCACATTATTGTAATCTTTTAAGTTGATTATGTTTTTATGATCCTTTTGGGGAAAAATTAATTTTTCCAAAATGATCACAGAGGGAAATGTAAAAAATAGATTCGAATATAGTACTACAATTCCCACAATTCCTTGCTCCACTTCCCCAAAATGCCTTGTAATCTCACCTCAGCCGAGATCGAGAAGGTATTTAAGCTGATTCAAAGGCTTTTGAGGGCTCTTGGCTCTCTTGGCGCTTGGACTTCCGCTTTGGGGCAGGCGTGGCTTTTTTTTTTCATAATGTAGATGAGGTTGTGTCTAGGCCTCTCTATGGCCTGGACACGTGTCTCTTCTCCTGTATTTTCTTTAATCCTTAATCTTCAATAAACCTCTAAAAAAATATAATACTGCTTGCAGAAAGAAACTAATTTCTGCCTCAGATGCCTCAGTCTCCCTGTATTCCCTAAATTTTAATCTTTACAGATGGGTGGTCCTGGGTTCAAATCTGGCCTTAAACTTTTCCTAGCTATGTGACCCTGGGCAAGTCACTTAACCCCCATTACCTACTTCTTACCATTTCTTACCATTCTACTGCCTTAGAACCAATACATAGTATTTAATCTTTGGCTTGCAACTTTAGCTGGTGACTTGCCTCTTGGAGGTGGCTTTGGACTGGGACATTGGTTTTGACTTGAGACCTTGACTCTTGGATCTTCTCCTTTGGACTTTGTCTTGGGTGAGTGAGTAGCTGGCCTTCCCCTCCTGGTTTCTGGAGAGATTAGTTTTGCAGAGGCCTCCTTCTGGAACCTTTGTATAAGACATCATCAGGTCCTCTGGCTGAGGGTTAACAAGCCCTGTCAGGGCTGAGCCAGACAGTGGAGCAACATTTAGTGTGACAGGTTAGACATTTTCTCTACCCTCTTCTTATATTTTTCTACTTTCATTTTTTCTACCTCTTTGTAAATAAAAGCTACTAAAAGTCACTTGACTTGAGCTATAATATTTTTTAATTGGTGAACACAATATTTCTTTAGAATTCTCATATTTTAGTCAAACCCATAAATTTTAATTCCTTACATTTCTTACATAGTATTGGTTCTAAGACAGAAGGTAAGGGTTTACAAAAAAGAAAAAGAAAAAAGAATAAGTCATAACAAGCTATCTCCCCCCCCCCCATTTCTAGCAGAAGATTATTTGCATCAGGTACCAAACTCTTTAGAATAAAAAGCAGGGATGGTGCTAGCTCTATAGCTAGAGTCCTTAGGCTCTAGCACCCATTGTTCTAATCTGTTCAATTCTTTTTGAATCTTGTATCTGTCCTCTATTGTGTTTGCTATCCTTCCTACTTGGTGTCACCTGCAAATGTGATAGTAATAGAATCTATGCCTTTTGCCAAGTCATTATTAAAAGTTTTAGGCAGCAAATTGCCAAGCACAGATCTTTAAGGGACTCCATTGGAGAACTTCTTTCAAGCTGACACTAAACCATCAATAATTGCTCCTGCATCTGGTCATAGAGTCCCCAATCCATTTAGATATTATATTGCCTTGTATATATCTCTCCATAAAAATATCATGATAGACTATCAATTCCCACTAAAACTAAACCAAGTATACCTATTCTATCTTAGTCTCTTTTGCTGGTTCACCATCTTACTCTTGTCCAATAATATTAGACCCATTCCAAACCTACCTTCTTTCTCTATTTTCTTTTCTCTTTTTATTCTCTTCTTTGGCAGTTTAAACTGCTTGGAGTGATTCATATAACAATATATAGATGACCCTGAGATCCACACACCCAGTAACTATATCTACTTTGGACTCTAGTACAACATCTCCTGCTACCCACTGGACCTCCCCACCTTGATGACTTGTCACACCCCAAGTGTAACATGTCTAAAATATAGCTTATCCGCTCCTTTAACCACTATAATTTCTTCCAACTTTCCTATTAATGTTGATGGTACCTCCATACTCCCTAGTCACCCAGGCTCAAAAACTTAGTTAGGCTTGATTTCCTCCTTTTCCTATCCCTCCCACACCCAATTAGTTTCTATCCCCAGAATATTTTTCATATTTGTCTCCCTCTTTCTATTCATTAAAACAACTCATTTAGCATCCACCAAATTGACCAAGATAGTAAGAGATACAAGTAGTCAATACTGTGTGAAGATAAACTAATATATAAGTATAAAGCTATAAGTTCAACCATTTGGAAATAATTTCAAATTACATAAGAAAGTGTTTATATTCTTTGATCCAATGATCTCACTACTGAATGTACACCACAAGGAAGTTAATGACAGACAGAAAGGTCCCATTCTTACCAAAATATTCATATCAACACTACTTGCAATAGCAAAATACTTGAGGTTTTCCTTAATTATGTGCCCAGGGCCTGGGGTAATGATTGAGCAAACTATGGCATATAACAAAGATGAACAATTTAAACAAGGGAAGAGTGGAATGATCAACTGTGATAGAATTGCCTATTATCAGCAATTCAATGATCCAGGACAATTGTGAGGGACTTGTGACAAAGAATGCTATCCACCTCCAGATAAAGAACTGTTGGAGTCAGAATGTAGATGAAAGCCGACGATTTTTCACTCGTTTATTTGGGTTTATATTTGGGGGTTTTGGTTTTATGAGATTACTCACAGGAATGAACAATATGGGAATATGTTTTGCATGATAATACATAGATAACCCAGATAGTATCACCTGCCAACACTGAGAGGGGGCAGGCAAGGGAGGGAGAGACATAAGTCTGATCATATAACTTAGGAAAACTTGTATAGAAATTATTGTTACATGTAATCGGTAAAAGAAAACCCTAAAAATTAAAAATAAATAAATAAGAGAAGACTTATATGAACTGATTCAGAGAGAAGAAACCAAATAGAAATATACATAATGACTATGATAGTGTAAATTAAAACAACTCTAAGAAAAAACAACACAGAATTCAGGTCAAACACTACAGTAAATGTTGGTTCCAGATAGCCAGTAAAATAACTTTATTTTCTTTTTTAAAAAATAGCCAACTGACTGAAAATAGAAATTTATATGTGCTGTCAATGACATCCATTCTATTAAATAGTCATACTTAACTGTTTTTAATGTGTTCTGTGAAAGGATGTTTATTTGAAAGTGATCAATACATCAAAATATAGCATTAACCAATCAATAAATATTTATTAACCACCTCTTATGTGCCAGGCACTATGTGTTAGAGCTGAACATGACCTTAAAAGTTATCTAATTCAGTCGTTGTATTTTGTAGCTATAAAAACAGAAGTCCAGAAAGATTTCATGAGTTGTCCAACATGCTGGAATTGGAGGAATTGAATTCAAATCTTATGTGTATGATCATAAACAAGTAACTTAATCTCTCTGGGCCTCAGTTATATATAAAATGAACAAGTGAGACTAGATGTTCTTTAAGATCTCTTTCATCTGTAGCACTGTGATTCAAAGACCCTGTGATTTTATGATTCTGACATTATACAAATAGTAAGTAGGAGAACTGGGATTCAAATCAGTCTTCTGACCTTCCCTGCCTCCTCCTCTTGTTCCCATGTACCTAACATCTACAGCACCTAAATTTTGAGCCCCCCCAACACTGAAAATAATGTTCGTGACATCTAGTATAACTGAGAGATGCTATATATTGTTCAGGGATTTCCTCTGCCTTGGGTATAATGAATATTTTTTTCTTGTCATAGTCAAATATTCCAATGAATGTGTGATCTCAACAGGTTGAAAATTCCCTGCAGTGATACAGATTAGAGACCATCCATACAAGACCACCCTCTGAGGCCCTTATCTATACCCTCCCATAAATTCTGTATCCAATATGTTAGAAGTTTTCCTCACTTTCTTCTTCTTTTTATAAACCGTTACCTTCAGACTTAGAATCAATATTGAGTGGTGGTTCCAAGCCAGAGGCAGAAAAGCAGGAGGGGCTAGACAATGGGGGTTAGGTGACTTGCCCAGGGTTACACAGCTAGGAAGTATCTGAGGTAAGAATTGATCCCAGGACCTCCCATCTCCTAGCTTTCTATCCACTGAACCACCTAGGTGCCACTCCGCTGATGTCATAATGATGCCAATGGAATACTCAGCCTGTCCATCTGTCGTCCATCATCCTTATCATGTGACTGACACATTTTCTCCTATTCTTATAAATTTCCCTAATAACATTTTTTGCTCCTTTTCATCTCTGAAGTTGGGTATTTATTTATTATATGTTTAAGCCTGCTCAGACGTACCATGCATCTCTCTGCTGCCTTCTGGGTGATGATCTTTCAGTTCTTTAATGACTATTGTCAATTCAGTGTCCTATGTCTCCTGAGCATCTGAAAAATCTGTACAAAAGAAAAGACACAATAGTTTGTGGGAAAGTGGCCCCCGATACAGTTAAATGAAAAAACAAAGGAATTTATGGCAATAAAATAGTCCGAGCATTTGAACTGAGTACAAGAGGGGAAGTAATTATGTTTATATTTTAGCTTTAGTCACTAAAAGGATGGAATGACTAAGCTAAAACACATCTGTATTTCCAAGATCTAGAAAGCACAAATTCGCCACACATCTGAAAGTTCTCTGATAAAATGTAAACCTCATAGCTCTTTCAATGTTCTAGAAAAATTTTCTCCCAAGTCTATCTAGCTCCTGGTCCCATCTGCTCCTTATGGTCAAGCTAACATCTGGCATAACTCTGCCATCTAGTGGTTTTGTAGTGAGGCCAGATTCCAGGGCTGGATCATGTTTGAGTTTCCCCTACTGTAATTAAGAACAAGTGGGTGGCACTCAAATGCAGCTGTGTCTGCATTACAGGAAACAACATGGGAGTGAAAAGCCAAGGAGAAATCAAAGCCATATCATACAAAAAGTCAATGATTTCAAAATCAAGTCATCAAGCATTTATTACTGCCTGCTGTGTGCCAGGTGCTGTGTTAAACATGGGGAGGGGGACACAGAGAAAAATGAACCAGAACAATCCAAAACAATATTATCAACAATAAGTAGACCCTGCTCTCAAGGCGCTCACACTCCAATGGGAAAGAAAATGTGTAAATAACAATTTACATATATATATATATATATATATATATATATACAGAATAAAATAGAGATTTATCAACAGAGGGAAGGCACTAAGGAAAATTAGGACTAGGAAAGGCTCAAAGCATTTGTTAAATGTATACTTGTGGATCACATGTGTGGATGGCCACATACAAAGACCACTACCTAAAATAGTCTTTGATCTCTAAAGTCTATCAGCTAATGCAGGAATTGCAGTTTACTGCCCTAGCAAAATGTTTAGAAGTATCCCTAACTGGCAATAAAGTTGACGGATAGGAATCTGTTTTCTTTGCACACCTTTCTTTTTCTGTAGGTGAGAAGGGTAAGCAACTGGAAGAAAGGAAGTTTAGGAGAAGAAGCTGGGAAGTCTGGATAACACTGGATAATCAGTCTCTAACTCTGGTTATAAATCTTATTTTAATCCCAAAATGAAACTCATTCAGCCAGTCAATAAGCATTTGTTGGGCTTACTGAGTGCCAGGAACTGTGCTAGGGGCTAAGAATGCAATGAAAATCAAAAACAATCTCTGCCTTCTAGGAGTGCACAGTCTAATGTACAAAACAGCATGCCAAAAATTATTTATGGGAGATATATACAGTGTAAATGGAAGGGAAAGTAATCTCAGAAGGAAGTAATTGGGGGGAAACAAGAAAAGATTTCCTGAGGAAAATAATATTCAAGGTGAGTCTTAAAGGAAGGAGTGAGAGAAACAAGAAAGCAAAGGAGAGGAAGGAGAGCACTCTAGGAAAGAGATTTTGTGTGTATGTATGTATGTATGTATATATATAAACATATGTATTATACCATATTATATAAGAGTGTTATATACATGGAACAGCAGGAAGACTAGTGGTGATTGATCATAGAGAAATTCAAATCCTAGCCTGGAGTTTTAGAGGTTCTTCATGCCTTCCACTTCAAGACTGAACAAACAAAGACAACTCAACTCCGAGTTTTGCTCATTCAGCTGGCAGTGCTATGTTGCAAAATGTCATATGGATACATCCACATCCTTGTGTAGCTTGGGTAAAGGTTTCTAGAAGCCATTACTATTTCTCTCTTGCACTTCTTGTGCATAAGTATGTGATGAACTTTTGTTTCATTTTCTTGAGTATTTGTCTCATGCTTTGGCCACTCATAAACCCAGTCCCACTGGTGATAGGTGCAGGAGCTCTGTTTCTCATCTGGACTGGTTTGCCTCTCCTTAGGAAGTCTGTTCCTGATCCCAAAGGTCCACCATGTTAGAACCAAATTTAGTATGGATACTCAGTTTTAGTCCTACTATATTTTAAAACTCCTGAGCTCTATTGATCTTGGCCTCCCCAGAAGCAGGGATTACAGGCATGTGCCACCAATCCCAGCCATGGTATCCCTATTGGGAAGAGCCCCTTCTAATAGTTGAGTTTTATCACAATTGTAAACAATAAGTAAACCAAAAGCAGTTTTTAAAAAATAGTATTCAGAGAGGAAATTATCATAGTTTTAGCAAATGTGGCTTAACAAGACTAAACAATCCATTATTGACATACTGAATGTACACATATCTGTTAACAAAATTGTTCCTAGAGTCTAGAAATTTAAGTTGGTAGAAACAAACAAGATCTGCCTGAGCTCCAGTTTGGGGGCCTCCTTGAAATACTAGAGCAGAAGGGGGAACAAGATTCTCTCTGAGGCCATCTGATGTTTGAAATGATTGATTATTTTGAAGTTCTAGGGTTGCTCTCAGTTAGAGATCTAAGACCCTTGTGTAGCATGTCTTAGTGGAAAAAAATACTGGGTTTGGGGACAGAAGATCTAGTTCAAGTCCCCAATTTGATATTTACTTGTCATATGACTCTGGATTTATTGCATAGCTTCAAGAGACTTGCTTTCTTCATTTTTAAAATGAGGATAATAATATTTAATTGGTCCATTTATATTTCATATCTTTTCCTTACACTCAGCTTATTGTATACCTTTAAAGCAGTCTACATTCTATGGTATTAGTCATTGTAAACACAAACATTTGTTTGTGCACATAGAAGTCAACAAACATTTATTAAATACAAGTATCCTGTCTATGTCATCAGGGTTAGGGGTGAGGCACCCTAGTGATCTACAAAAATCTACATAAAAATTTTGGCCCTCCTTTCATATCAGAGAAGTCTGATTTTTTCTTTGTCGTTTATGGGGTGTACACTATATGCATTTATGATGTCAGCCTGGAAAAACACAGAACTACTAAAGGAAGCAGCAAAAACAAATCATTAATCAGGAAAGAGACAGTGTTCAATATTTGGCTGCCATTCAGAATCAAGTGCCTAAAAACCACACATTTCCAAGGACTCCGGGGCTCTGGGAACAGTGTCTCTGTGAGAATCACTGCACCAGATGATTCTATAAGGAACAATAAAACAAAAGGATCTTATATACCTTTTGGAGAACTCAGGACATCAAACATACACTGACAGGTTGTAAGCAGGCTTGGGAAAAAGGCTGTAACCAGAGGCTGGGGTATCAGAGAGTGGTTTACTACAATGGATACAAAAAAGATGGTTCCTACATGTTGGCCTTCTAGGGAATAGATCTCTGATATGATGGGGGAAACTTCTAGGACAAAAAGGGCACTTCACATTTGACTGTATCTCCTACTCCCACATAAACTGGGATCATTAAGTACTTTAAGGTCTATTGTTCAGTCCAAAATGGAGTTCTCAGGGGACAGGGGCAAGATTGGATTTCCAAAAAGAAACAATTGATAATGAGTTACTAAATTTTTAAAGATTATCTCTACATTTTTTACTAGTCTTTGTGTAATATCTTCTGTATTTCATATTCTTTTCACAAATTTTAATGTTTTGCTTATTTTTACTTTTAAAATATTGTGTATATTTATGGTATTAACAATAAAATATATTGATATTATACAATACTGTGCATATATCTTATGCATTGCTAAGTTTCTAATTTTTTCCTGTCATCTTCTGGCCTTTGCATGTCATTTGTGGCTTCCACAAAACTCCTCCCAAATTTCCATTTAATTTCTTATGCCAACCTGTGATAGATTGAAACCATGATAGGGAAAGTCTTGATGTGGAAGGAATGCCTGTATTTACTATGTCCCAGTTACTCAGTTAAGTGCTGGGAATACAAAGAAATGTCCCAAACACAAAACAAAAACAAAATTCTCACCACAAACTCTCAAGGGGTCCACAATATAATGTACACATGGATATAGATGTATGTATATTTCCTTTTTTAAAACCTTCCATCTTGTAATAAATATTGTATATTGGTTCTAACACAGAAAAGTGGTGAGGGACAGGCAATGGGGATTAAGTGACTTGCCCAGAGTCAAATAGCTGGGAAGTATCTGAGGTCAGATTTGAACCCAGGGCCTCTTGTCTTCAGGCTTGGCTCTCTATCCACTGAGCCATCTAGCTGCCCCTTGTATATTTCCTTTTAAAGAATCCAAATTTTTAGGGTACAATTTTAATTTGGGTATAATCCATTTGTGAACCAATATGGACATTATTTGAGCCTCTTGCAACATAATATTTCCATCTTTACAATATGTTTAACACTCAAAAAGGAGTTGACTTTGACTGGGATACAGAGATTTAAGATGTTGTAGATGAAGAATGTAACAACCATAGAGGAATCATATATATTTATGTCAACAAAAAAAAAAGTCCTCATTCAACTGTAACTCTTGTGTTACTTATGTCTTCTTCTTCAGTAATGGCAGAATGGAAGAAGGGGTGTTGAAGTGTGCCAATCACAAAGTTTTTAGAACATCTATAAACTTTAAATCAGTTACTAGTACTCTAAATGTGAGCTCCTTGTCAAATGTCAATAACTGGAGACATTCCTAGAAGAACTAAATTATGTCAATCTTGACATTCTCACTATACATGAAGCCAGAAATCAGGAAGAAAGAGAAGATAGATGGAAGGATTCATTGATTCTCTTCAGAGAGACAGAGGAGGTGAAAAAGTTAGTTTCATAATTTGTACAAAGACAATAAGAAACATTATTTCATGTCATATTTTGTAATGTTTATGATAAGTATTTGCAAAAAGATAATTATGGAAATAATTGCCACTTGTGCACCAAGATCTGCTGCAGATAATAAAGCTATAAAGAAATTCTAACAATATCTCAATAAGATCCTCCACATCAGACTGACTTGCACTCTGATATCTAGGGACGTCAATACAAAGGTGGTATTGGGCAGAGGACAAAAAATGTTAGAATAAAGGGTCTGGGAATAGGGAATGAATTGCCCCAAATGTATAACCTCAAAAGAAAAGAAAAGAAAACCAGAAGATGTGAGACATGGAAGACATTTAATAACATCACAAAAAAAGTGAAATTGACTCAACTGATGGAAATTACTCTTGAATAAGCTGTCTATATACAGGCAGACCTCACTTGTTACTTCAATGATTAAAATTAGTACAAAAAATTTTAAAGACTATATCTGAGAAAAATATATGTTATGAAGTTGAAAATTATTCCATCTTGACTTATTTAAATAAGTTGTTATTTATTATGGGGAAAATAGAATATGTGTGGAAGTTTTAACTGTCTTAACAAGGAGATCAAAAGAACTTTAAAAGTGCCTTGCCCCATAAACACTTGGATTACTTATCAAGGGGGGAGGAGGGATATGGCAGCCAAGCACAACAGTTGTTAAAATGGTTAAGATCTGGATTGCGAAATCTTAAAGAGAAGGACAATGGAAGATTACAAGTGGTATCACCTTGTAATAAAGAGAGAAGAGAGGAGATAAAACCAGTTTTAAAAACACTAGCAAGAGACTCAACTAAGCATATTCATCCTGAAAGTATTTATGGATTAACACAGAAGGAAAGAGTAAGGCATAAGCATATAGTAAATGCTTACTATGGGCAAGACACTGTTGAGAATTTGGCAAATATTATCTTGTTTAGATAATGAGGACAACAGAAGAAATATGGAGAAAAATATGCAAAGAATTGTATAAACCTTTTTATCATCAAGGACAGGGGAACCTCCAAATTTGGACTATATCATCCCAGTCCTAAATAGGCTTAGAGAGGAGACAGAAAAATCAGTAAACAGAACAGACGTGGAAAAATCAGCTGAATTATCTGTATAGGAGGCAACATATTTTTCAGGTCATTGAGGGAATATTCAGAGTATAAAGAAGATGATGCAAATATCTCTAGCATTATGAACATTATTACCTCTTGAGCCTATGGTTTGAGAAGTCAATTAAATTTTGGTCATTTTATCCCTTCTTAATATGAGATCATTACTTCATAAGTCAGCTCACTTCAGTGTCAGAGAGGTCCAGATGTAAGGAAGTATTTACTTATATTGAAAGGAAATTTGCCTCAATGTAATTTCTATTCACCAATCATTCTGTCCTCTGGAACTACATAAAATATATCTAGTCCCTGTTACATAGGGACAATCCTCCAAATCTTTTGGGACAATTATTATGTTGGTTTACATCTCTCTATCAGGACAGTTGGTTCCCTGTGCCTTCTAGTTCTAAACTATCATTTACTGTGGTCCTCTGGGCACATTCAAACTTGCCAATGTTCCTATTAAAATTTAGCTCCCAGAAATGAATTAAATAATGCATTGTATCTAGTAGGCACCTAATAAATATGAATGAATGATCAGAACAGACTAGATTGTGTCTCATTCATTTGGGGTGTCATTCTTTTATTAATATAATCTAAGTCAAGGATGTGCTGGTAAATATTTAGCATCAAGTGAATGCACCACTTCTAAGTAAAATCTGAATTATTAACATTTTTCCATTACTTTCCTAAATCTAGATAAAATGTAGCAACAAACAGAAACAGAAACAGATCCCTGTGGGTATGATATTAACTTAGAAAACCACAACTTAACATTATCTATGTTGTACTATGTGATTTCATTAATCATTTTTCAATTACATTTAATCTGACTCAGACCAGTGGATATCCAGGTTAACACAATTGATCTAAATAATCACTAAAACAATAACCAAGTCATCATTTATAGCAATTGCCAATTTCCAAGGCAGAAATGTGCATTCTGAAAATTTAACATCCAGCTCTCATGAGTTGGTTCAAGCTGGCTCCAGCACTTCTCTGGATTGTTTAGATTCACTTTTTGACAACCATATCATGCTTTTGATAGCTATTGAACTCACCATAAATTAAACCCCATTCATCTTTTCCACATAATTTGCTATAGGTCAATCAACATCTCCCACAACATTCATTTCTGACACTTATTTTATAAAATGTATGAATAAGTTATGTAAAGTGTGTCACAAACATTGAAGTGCTATTGAAGCATCAGCTATTATTCTTTTGTAGCATTTTCCCAAAAATAAAGGTTAAGAGGCAGAGTATTCCATGCATAGGCAACAACCAAGTACTAAGATAAGAAAACAAGAGAAAAAATGTCATGTTTACAGAACTGCCAGATGGCCATTGTGGTTGAATCATAGAGTGAGAGGTGGATAGTATAGTATAAGAAGCCTAGAAAGTTATAAAGAGCGAAGTTATGAAAAACTTCAAATACCACATTACTTTATAATTGATTCTGGAGGTAATTGGATGCCACTAGAGCTCACTAAGTATATGGTTACAATTTAGAAAAAAACACTTTAACAACTGAGTGAAGAACGGATTTGGAATGGGGAGAGATTTGATGCAGGAAGACCAGTTCAAGGCTATTGCAACAAACTGGGCAAAAAGACAAAAGGGCCCAAAATAAGATTATAGCTAAATGAATGGAAATAAGGGGCCTTATGCCAAACACGTTGTGAAGGTAGAGATGGGAAAATTGGAAGTGAACTTGATACATTGAGTAAAATGATGAAGAGCCAAAGTTTACATTAAAGTTATGAGTTTGGGTAATTGGGAAGATGGTAGCAACCTTGACTATTATAGAAAGTTTGGGTACAGAGAAGAGTTTGGGTAAATATGAGGAGTTCTGTTTTTGGACACATTCAGTTTGAGATGTCCAAGGGACATCTAGTTCTAAGACACATTAGGAGATGCATAAATAGTTCAGCAGAGAGACTAGAGCTAGAGATATAGGTCTCGGAATCATCCTAATAAAAATGAGAATTAAATCCATGGAAGTTCGTGAAATCACCTACTAAGAAAGCATTCAGTAAGAAGAAAAGATGCTTGCTTTTCACCTCTGTAACCTTTTGGCATGCTCTTTTTCCTTCCTCAGTCAAAGTTGATATCCAATAAAGGTTGATTTTATATATATATATATATATTAGTATTGGGAGTTATAAATGTTTTGTATAAAGTAGACAGCCATGTAATTGGCCTATACTTAGAGGGGTTGATGGCGTTCTTATGTGTTAATAAATATACAGGATCAGACTTCTATCTAAGAGGAAACCAGTGAGATTCCTTGCTAGTCATTTAAATGCCACTGTGAAACCATTGTTTGTTATGTGAGCTAAGTATAATGTATCTTATCCACATGGAGCAATGTCCAATCTTGTAGAGAAAAGTTTCAAACTCTTAATTTCCCACCTGGCTGTATTATTTTAGATTTCTTTGGACTTCACCATCTTTTTTTCTCTTCTCTATACCTTTTTCAGTTTCCTTTTCTGTATTGTTTCCCTCCATCAGATTGTAAGCTCCTTGAGGGGATAGACTATCTTTTTCTTATTTATATCCATAGCACTTAACCCAATCCCCACACAGAGTAGGTGTTTAATAAATGTTTATTGACTAACTGAAATGCTTTTCTTGATGTCATTACTTGGGTCTGCATCACATTAATGCTGAGTAAGTTTTCTCTTTCTCATATGATCCAACTTATTTCTTCATTATGTTGGACTTCTTGCAACCATTTAATTGACCAGAAAATTTTCACTTTCTCTTGCAGAAATCCTTGCCTCTGATTTCATTAATTCTGAAGCACCTACAATAAAATATTTTATTGATGTTGAATTTTTTATCTTTGAGCTTATTTTATTTCTTCAATCACCTCAACTTTTTGACTTTTACTTTCAAATGCTGATTTAGGGAATCTAGGATTTCTCATATGCTTCTGTTTTCTTAATTTCTTTCCACATGTTTCTTTTTTTAAGTTGCTTTTAATGGAGCAATATGCCATACAAGTTTTCCACTAGACAAATAAGAGAGGGGTTTTTTTGTTTTTTTCAGAACCTTTACATAGATATTCAATAGTTCTCTCAAGACGTTTTGATCATGTTGGTGTTTGATGCCAATCCTCAGGGATATCCCTTGACAGCTCTATCTTTTTCTTACATTTCTCATCATAGAAGTGATTACTGCCTGCACTGGTATGTGTGGGGTATGGAAATGTCTTTAAACTTTATGTCAGATATTGTGGGGAAAATTACTCTGTTTGGTATAAATGATCTAATACCAGGATTCATGTCATCAAGTTCAAAAAATAACTTGAGACTTTGGTACTATTGAGACTTTGGTACTATTTTTCTCCTCTACCTGGATGTGAAATATAGTTTCTGGCATATAGCAATTAATGATTTTCAATTATTCCAGGGTCCTCAACTTTTACCTCTTCACACTCTAATTAGTTACTTGATTTAATTTATTTCAACGAGGGGGAAAGTTGTGTCTGTGTGTGTGTGTGTGTGTGTGTGTGTGTGATTGTTGAAAATTGGTCAGCAATATGTTGTTGTATAACTTGGATCAAACGGTACTATTAATAATAAGCATCATGATGCCCTTGCCTGTAACTGATAAGAGGTTTCAAGTTTTGTTATGAATGTGGTTATTTATACAGGGATTGGACATGTGGTTTCATTCATATAAGGAACCCTCACATAAGAAAACTCTCTCCACCAAAGCAGGTCAGCAATTTAAAATCTTATAGAGTTACCTAGAACTTCATTTGCTCTGCTTTACTTATGGCTTTAGTAGGGCCTGTGTACAACCTTATGTCACCTTGTCCATTCTTTGACTCTTAGGAGGACTTATATGATCTAGGTGATAATCAGTGGTATCACTACAGTCCAATTTGACAAAATTTTTTGGCTCTTTTCAGGCCTTTGTAGCTAACATTGCCACTGCCCCCTCATATCATGAATGGTTGGACTTCCAGGAAAATTTTCTTCTTCTCATCATCACCATTATTAAATTTTTTTCAAGGCATGCCCAAAATATGTGTACTGATGGACTAACTTGGTGGGCACATCATCAAAATGCAGAGAATAATTTGTTAATAGAAATTTTTTATCTATTTGATTTTTCCTATATGCATTACAAGACTGATCTGTTTTGAGTAGTCACTGATCTCATGGTGGAGACCCTTTACTATTCTGGGGCTAGAATATGAGTTATCAACAGTCTTATAGGAGATAACTGAATCAGCAGTGGGATATGGATCTCAAAACTCCCAGTCCACAGGCCACCATAGTGGGATATGGATCTCAAAGCTCTTAGTCCACAGCCTATCATACCACCTTGGAGGAACTAAAACTTGCAGAAAACCAGAAATAAGGTGAAGGGTAGCATCAAGGAAGGACTGAAGCTTAAGAGGGTGCCCTACCCTCCCAGAGAACAAAGAATACCTTTAAAAAGGCTGGGAAAATGAGCAAACATCAAAAAAAAACTAACCATAGAGAATTTTTATGGAGACAAAAAGTAAGGCACAGACATAGAAAGGGACAATGAAAGCAAGGCAAACACATGCAAAATCCAAAAGAAAAAAATATGAATTGGACTCAGATTCTTGAAGAGCTCAAAAAGGATTTCAAAAATCAATTAAGAGATGTAGAGGAAAATGGGAAATAGAAATGAAAGCAATGCAAAAAGACATGGGTCAAATGAAAAAGGAGATTCAAAAGCTGAAAGAAGAAAATCATTCTTTAATTTGAATTGGACAACTAGAAGCTTATGACTTCATGAGACATCAAGAAACAATTAAAAAAGAAAAAGAAAAAAAGAAGAAAATGTGAAATATCTCATTGAAAAAACAACTGACCTAGAAAATAGATCCTGGAGAGATAATTTAAGAATTAGTGGAATATATGAAAGCCATGATCAAAAAAAAAGTCTGGACATCATAATCCAAGAAATTATCAAAGAAAATACTCAGGTATTCTTGAACAAGAGAAAAGACTAGAAATTGAAAGAACCCACACATCACCTCGAGAAAGAAATCCTCAAATAACAACTCCCAGAAATATAAAGCTAAATTCAAGAGCCCCAAGCCAAGTAGAAAATACTATAAGCAGCCAGAAAAAAACAATTCAAATGCTATGGAGCTACAATCAGGATTACACAGGACTTAGCAACTTCTATACTAAAGGACCTTAAGACATAGAATATGATATTATGGAAGGTGAAAGATATAGGTTTATAATCCAGAATCAACTATCCAGTTTTGAGATGATCATTCAATAAAAACAGAAAATTTGAAGTCCAAATCTAAGACCCAAATAAAGCCTAAAATAAATAAGAAAGAGAAAATTTGAGGGACTCAATAAGATCAAACTGAATGCATTCTTATATGGAAAGAGGATATTTGTAATTCTTAAAAATTCTTACTCATAGTAGAGCAGTTAGAAGGAGTGTACTTAATAGAGAGTGGGGAAGTAAACTGATTAGGATGATATGATATGCAAGACAAAAAAAAATAAAGGGGTAAAAAAGTGGATTGCATTGAGAGAAAATAGAAGGGAGAGATGGAATGGGGTAAATTAACGTTTCCATGTTATCTAAAACTAGTTTGGCTGGTTCATAATTACAATAATAAGCATTGAAATACTGCTTTTAGGTTTAAAAAGCACTTTATAAATAATTATTGTATTTTATACATACAACAAACATAATTGTTTGGTGTTATTATAACTAGTTGTTATTAATAAGTATTAGATATTATTTTAGAAAGGTATTATTATTATCCTCATTTAATAGATAATGAAACTGAGGCAATCAGTGACTAAGTGACTTGACTAGGGTCATATATTTAGAAAAGATCTTGGGCTAGATTTTAACTCGGGGCTTCCTGGCTCTAAGTCCAACACTCTAACCATTATGACATCTAGCTAGGTGGGAGTGATTAGAAATTGGTAATTATTTGCTAATGCATGAAACTATTAAGCAAAGGAACTATTATGAAACTATCTGAAAGCCCTTTCATACTTTCTCCCCTTTTTCTCATCTCTATGGTTTTCTGTCAACCCTCCCCCCCCCCCAGTCTTTCTGAGATAACTTCCATTCCTTGTCAAGAGCCTGCCATTCTTTTATCATAAGTCATAGTGCAGGAAATAAAATCCAATTCTTCAACACCACTGTTGTAGCCAGCTGTTCACTTCCCATGTCCTCCCTTCTCTTCCAAAGTCATGACCTTCAGCTTGAAGAAGTGATGAAAACACCATCTGCACTTCCAAGTTTTTTCAATAAGCTCCCCAGAACTTCAAAGTTACTAGAGGTGGATTCCAAGTTTCTTTTAGTGATATAAACCAGTCTCACATGAATTAGCATAAGAGGACTGAAATTCCAAAGCAGAATAATAGTCTTTTGACTTAGCAAAAATTAAGTAGACTAAAGGATATGTAATTACCACCACAAATTCAGGAAGAGGCAGCAGAAAATGCGTGAAAAATTACATGACATGCTAGTTTTAAATAGTCCCAAAGATATATAAATAAGGAACTAGATGTCTGATTTGATTTCAACAAGATTACCAATTCACTTTACAGACTTGGGGGAGAAAAATAGTGCAGAATCATTTTGGCTCTGATATCTCCAATCAATATCTCCTTATCAGATAACGAGCCATTATTCAAGAAGTCAAACAGGACAGCAGGTAGATGGATGGTTCACATCTACTTTTTTTGTCTTCTAAAATTATTCATTTAGGGTTTTGCAAACTTTTGTATTGATATAGTTTGTTTAAGCCCACATTCATTTCTGAAAAGGTCATCTCCTCTCCTACCCAATATGCCTTCCTTTGTACAAAAAAAAATTTTTTTAATCAGTTCAGTAATGTAAATGGATACATTGACGACATTTGACAACATATGTAACATTCCACATTCACATGGAAATTCCACCCCAGTGAAGGGAAAGAGTTATGTTTTCTTCTCTCTTTTTCTGGAGTTAAACTTAGTCTTCATAATTAGACAACATTCCTTTCCATTTCATTGTTCATTCTCTTTAAATTGTTGTAACCAGCATACATATTGTTTTCCTGGTTTTTCTTTGTATCATTTCAATGTGAGTCTTTGGATATTGTAAATTCTTTATATTTGTAGTTTCTTTTGCTGCAGCAATATTCTAATATATTAACGTGTCACAATTTGTTTAACTATTACCTACTTTGTTTCTAAGCTGTTCACAGTTAGAACACTTATCTTTTGAAATTGGGGTGAGTCAAGGTCTTCTATTTGTGTGAATTTTCCAGGTAACTGAAACATTTCATATGCCAGAATCTTAAAAATCATAATGAAATTCTTTAAAGATAAATTCAATTCAACAAATATTTATCATGTATCTATGATATGCAAGATATATAAAATTAGAACTGAAGTTTTTGTGAAGCACTTAAGTATACTTCTTTGCCTTCTTAACTAAGAACTTGGCATAGATTTAAGTTTGGAAGGGACCCAAGATGCTATCTAGCTCAACTCCATTTGATTGATGAAGAAAGTAAGGAGAGAGGTTAACTTTCCCAGGTACAACCTGACAGAGTCGAGATTCTCTTTGAAATCCAGCTTGCTTTCCACTAATCTAAGATGATAATTGAATATTTAGTGATTTGTGATCATCATAATAAACATTCATTATTGCATTGTGCTCCATTAAAGTAAAGCAGAAAAATGTAGTAGAATGAATGCTTTGAAGTTCAAAAGACATGGGTTCAGGGGGCAGCTGTGTGACCCTGGGCAAGTCACTTAAACCCCACTGTCTAGCTCTTATCACTCTTCTGCCTTGGAACCAATATACAGTATTGATTCTAAGATGGAAGGTAGGGGTTTTAAATGTTTTTTAATTACAAAGACATGGGTTCAAATTCTGGGTCTGCTACCTATGAAACATCAAGCAAATCACCTCACTGCTTCCATTTTCTCATCTGAAAAATGAAAAGGTAGGATAAGGTCAGTAAAAGTTCCTTTGAGCTCTGAAATTCTATGATCCTAAGGTGATTAGAGAGAATTCAGTAGGCTATTTCAGGATGAAAGCTACAAGATGAGCTCTATCTCAATAGAGTCATCATAGATCTAGAATCTAGTCTTTAATTTTATATAGTCAGAAAATCAATTTTTCAGCCCAGCTAGAGAGGTCAAATACTGGAAAGAGGCTGATTCACACTAAACCCAGGATTCATAACTTGAAGTTTGTGAATTTATCTTTTTTATATTTTGATGGAATTTGTCTCTCTAATAATCCCACATTTTATATTATGCACTTAAAAACATTATTCTGAGAAGGGATTCACATGCTTCCCCAAACTTCCAATGATGTTAATGATACAGAAAAGTGAAGAAACCTTTGGATGTTCACTAACAAAAATCATATGATACTGTGGGATGAACCATAATGCAGTGAACTAATTTTCAGTTTACCTAATCCAAGCCCTGGGACCAGTTATTTCCACAAGCTCTTCCTCCTTGTCATGGGCTCATTAAGAAGATCAAATGCAAAATCACAAGTTTTCCTGATTAGCAAAGATTTGAAAAGAAAGGAAAGTGTAACTAGGGATAGTTCACTAAAGTTTGGTTAGACTGCTAGACCAACCTCCTCTACTGAAGGGATAGTTCTGTTTAAAGTTTGGTCCCCTGGCTCTAGAACTAGATACTCAAATGGATCTGTGATACAATTAATCAATAAATATTTATTAATCTCTTAATATGTGTCATGCACTGAACTAAGCACTGGGGATAAAACAAGAAAGCAAAAGATAATTTCTGCCCTTGAGGATCTTCCAATCTAATGGAACCGATGATTCCATCAATTTGAAAATTCCCTCCAATGATGCCTATTTCATCTCATCCCTGCCTATCCATCCTGTAGACTCTTATCCATGCCCACCATCAATTTCTTCACTATCAACAAATATTCTTTTGTTATTTTTCCTTTTTTATGTTTTTCTCTGCACTTGTAATTTCATTGACATAGGGAATTTCCAATGGAGAATCTTATTCTGCTAATGAAGATCTAGAATTGTTTTCTCCTTACTATCTTAGAAAGGTCCTTGGGGCACAGAGGGGCTAAGTTATCTACCCAGAGTCACACAGCCAGTAAGTATCAAAAATGGAACATGAACCTCAGTCTTCCTAGCTTAGAAGTCAGTCTTCTACTACACTATCCTGCCTTTCGGGCACCAGCTAGCAGTTGTCTTATTATTTGTAGGTTTCCTTCAGCATGTCTGTCCTGCACATGATAAGTATCACCAGACTAAAAGATACAGTCTATGGCCACTTGGTAGATTGTTTTCCCTCTGTGGAATAATTGTCCCATAACTTTACATATTAAGTGCCTATAAGCAAATAATCTTAGTTGATTTTTTTAGTTACATACACCTACAAAAATGATCCCATGTTTTATATTCATTCATTCTAAAAATATTTATTGGGTACTTGTTACTAGGGCACTGTGCTAGATATAGTGGACCAAAACTGACCCCTTCCCTCAAAGTAGCAGAGAAATAAACATAAAATACATTATAAATATAAATTAAATACAAATAGGGCCTTTTGTATAGTCCATATAGTTTATGTTTATATTTATATGAATCTGTGTCTATAGTAAAGTTTTTAGAGTTATCTTTGGACTTCTTCAGGGAACCTGAGGGGCAGTTGGAGTGGGTAGCTCAGTGGATTGAGAGCAAGGCCTAGAGACAGGAGGTCCTAGGTTCAAATCTGGCCTCAGACACTTCACTTCAGACACTGGAGGGGCAGCACAGTGGATAGAATTTCAGGCCCCCAGGAGGGAGAACCTGGTTCAATTTTTGTCTCAGACACTTTCTAGCTATGTGACCCTGGCCAAGTTATTTAACTCTGATTGCCTAGCCCTTGCCACTCTTCTTTTTTAGAATTGATATTAAAATAGAAGGTAAGGGTTTGGGGAGAGGGAGAGGGAAAGGAGGAAGAGAGAGGGAGAGAGACAGAGAGAGTGAATGAATTTCATTTCAGTTGAAAATGACCATGAGAAAATCCTACTCTGATCTCCACAAAGAGCAGGGTATCAGACTAGAATTATATCTAGCTGTTCCTCTAAATATTACAAATGGAATAGAATGATTTTCCTCTTAGGTTTGAACTCTTTTCTTGATTGTTATCCTTCAAAGAGGAAGGTATATTCCTGGACTTGATCCCTTCCCACCAAAAGCTAATTTTACATACACACACACACAAACACACACACACACCATAAATATTATATAAACCCATTTCTCTTAGCAGATAGAAGTTAGGAGAAATTATACAGAGAATATGTCAGGAAATAAAGTAAATTAACTCTCCCACTAGGAGTGAGATATCCCAACTTAACCAAGAGTTCTTGTTCTCATCTAAAGGGAAATTGCCCCCAGTTTTCTAGAGAGGTGGGTCTCTGGCAGTTAGGGTGATAGTCACTATTGGATCAAGTTAGAAATCAGGTGTCTAGTGAGGAGTAAATTTTCCTTCATGTTTGCATTCCAAAGTCTTTTTTTTAGCTTCTTAGAGTCTGTTCCCAAGCATCGGTATCCTCTCTCAAAGCAAAAAGGAAGAAAAAAATATTTCTTCCCTCTAAAGATCTTGTGCCATCTCAAATCCTCATTAGCCCTGCAATATTGATTCATTTTTCTCTCCACCAACAAGGAGAGTCTTATACAAATGTTCTATGTTCAGGGTCTGAGTTACACAAAGAAAGATGGAGGGAGGAGTGAACAACCAGACAGAGGGGCAAGAAATGTCTCATGTAGATGGTGATACTTGAACTGAACTTTGAATGGTTAGAGAGTCTAAGTAGCAATTGAGGAAGGACAGTGCCTGGGCTTAACCAACACTTGAAGTGATGTGAAGTAAACTGAACTGATTTCTTTCTAGGAATAAGAGGCAGAAAGCTAAGATAGACTGTTGTGTAGGGGAAAAGACAAGTAGGCCTGGCTGTCTGCATTATAGACTATGAAATAATCAAATTCAAAAAACAATCCACAATTTACAAAATGCACTACACATAAAAGCCAGTAAATTGGCTGCCAAAATGTACTTTCTGTAAGCTTTGCTTTAAAAATGTTCAGGCTCATAACTAACTCACATATAGTACAGCTTATTTTCCCCCCGTGATCGATGAGAGAAATTCTGCTTGTAAAGGAAAAGTGTGACATTTAAAATCACTTTTTCTTTATAAGATCTGGAGTCATTTTCATATCTCACAATGATTTATCACTTTGAAATGGAGCCATTCCTCTATGTGGCTATGATCTATGGTTTTTACAACTGTTACTGCCACTCTATCCCATAAAAGCTGCCTGAGGCTGTGGCAAACTGTGGGAGCCTGGCAGCTCTTCCAGTGTCCCCCAGAAAAGCATCTTAACATTCATCCTGTTTCCAAGAAGTCTGACATATACTGCATTTGAAATGAGGCAGCTTCACGCTCATCATCTAATCCAGCCTTCTTCAATCAACCACTGAATCAATAGGGATTTCTTAAGTGTTTACTCTATTTTATCTACAGTGTATCTAGAAAGAGCTTCTTCTCACACCTTCATGGCACGGTAAATTAACAAAAGTTAAAAATTAATGTAATGAAATTCAACCCAACAGCGTTTATTAAATGCCTACTATGTGTCAGGCTCTGGGGGACTTAGTTCAGGACCTACGCTTAGGCACCAGGAGTTTAAAGACAAAAAAACGACAAAGTTCCTGCCCTCAGATAATTTATATTTTACTAGGTGGAGAATGAGACAAAGGAACAAACATGTATTTAGCATCTACCATAGGTCCAGCACTGTGTTAAGTGCTTCATGAACATTCCATTTGATCCCCACACAGCCCTAGGATATAAGATATTATTATTAAGCCAGTTTTATAGATGAGGAAACTGAGGCAGATAGTGATTGACCCAGGCTCATACAGCTAGTGCCTGAAACCCGATTTGAACTTCTCTTCCTGACTCCAAGCCTAGTGCTCTATCTACTGTAAGGTCTAGGCACTTTATGAATATTCTCTCATTTGGCTCTCACATCAGCTCTGGCAGGTAGGTGCTATTATTATCCCCTTTCATACATGAGGAAATGAAAGCATATAGGGAGGACCAGCCCAGGGAGTCAGAACTAATAAATGTCTGAGACTAATTTGCACTCAAGCTTTCTTGACTCTGGGACCAGTGCTCTATCCACTGTACCACCGAGTTGCCAACAGACAAATACAATACATTTCATATAATACAGAGATTATATTTGTGAATTGTGATTTATTTTTCAAGTTTGCAAAATGAATCAGCTTTAAACTATTTTGTTGTCATTGTTTCCATTGATATGCGTATAAAATCAAATTTCCTTTTGCTTATTGAAATTAATCTTGCTTTTGTCTTAATATAGTTAATAGTGTCAGCTATGAAGTCCTATGCTGAAACAAATATGTGCATATGTGTGTTATATATTGTATACATTTGTATATAAATGTGCCTTTATATTTATTATTTCATATTCTATATTCTATATTTTATATTTTATATACATAACATATGTAGAGAAAAGATTTGTCTGTAAACAAATGATAAAGTCTTTGCCTTCAAGGAGTTTACATTCTCCAAGCTTAGGATAAGAGGGAAGGGAACAATCATTGAGTAAGTCCCTGTTATATTCCAGGCACTTATATGTGTAAATATATATGTACATAAACACACATACATACAAAAAAGTAATTACTAATATCTCTAGCTTAGATTACATTAAGATACATTAAGAATTGGGGAAATCAAGATCAAAATAGAATTTTAACATCCTTGGAGTTAACATCCCTGGAGGTTCCAAGAGGTAGAAGGGAGAAAGCTGAAGCATGGCAACCAGAGATAGAATATTGTATATGGGTGAAACAAAGACATCCCTATTGGCTAGAGTACAGAGTGCATGAAAAGGAGCAAAGCAACCTGGAAAGACAAGTAGGGGCCAGATTTTCCCTTGGCAACAATGCTAGCTTTGCTGTAGTCCCCAGAAAAGTGTGATATTCAATCTGTTTCTAAACTCTATGAATAAAATAGATCAAATGGCTACCATCTGGTAATGCATTTCATTGTGAGATGTTCAGTAAAGCATGGCATTGACCAAGATTTTACTCAGAGGATTCTGTTTTCATCAGGTTTTGTTTTAGTGACTGTCCTCTGTCAATGCTTCCTTCGTGAACTAAGCCAACATACTAATGATTCAAGATTATGGAAGGCATCCACCAGAGAAATAACATAAGGAAATATTTCAAGCATTTACCAAATAAGATGCTAATGTTTTCAGTTTTAAAGAATTAAAGCTGCCATCTCTTATTATGCATGGAGTAAAATTGAATTCCTATTTGCAGTATTTTGGTTGAACTTTCTGTCTTGTCTCCAGCTTGGCTTCTCCAATTCCCCACATGCTCAAAGGCTTCCCTTTATAGGTCAGTGCCAGGATTTACTTTAGCTCTGCCTGAGATTGAGTTTCTGCCTCTAAGCTAGGAAACTCTGTAAGTCTTTCCTTCACTGTGGAAAAAAATATCGCATTGGTGCTAATTGGCAGAAGTTAAATCACTTCATTCCCTTAGATCATAATTATATAAATTGCAGAAGTGTTCATTTAATTACACTTAAACACTTAACTGAAATACAGTATGCCTCTAGTTTCTAGGGCCACAAACCTGTACCTCACTGTTGGTGATCAGAAAGTACCTTCTGGCCATTGCTAGCATTTACAAGCTGCTCTATACCTACCATGGCAGCCACTGATGGATCAAGTATCATATATGCTTTCAAACATTGCCTCAATCAAAGTGGCTGGACAGTTGAACAGTGGGGGTGTGGAAAGTGGCAGCTGTTGTCAACTGTCCTCATGAGGCTATTGATCCCCTTTCCACTCTGAGGCTACCTGCAGAACTTCTAACCAATGTTTCTACGTTGGCCCTTACATTGTGACTACAGACCTGATTGATAGTCATCAGATAGTGAGATTTAGCAGAGGGATCAGGAGACATGAATCCAAGCCCTAGCTTCATTACAGCTATGTGAACAAGAGCAAGTCACAGGTCACTCTGTAAGCTTTGGTTTTCTCATCTGTAGATTGGGGATTATAATACTTGCTCTATTACCTCCCTGTTGTGAGAAAAGGGCCTTTTGAACCTGAAAGCACTGTATAAAAGCATTCCTGGTCTTGTGTTATTGTTTTAGTTCATAAACATTCACCCAATCCATACTCTAGAACCTCATTGGGGAAGCTGTGGCACAAGGGCAGAACCAGCACTGGGGGAGCTGCTCCTTTCCCCTCTTCCCAGTGCCCAAGGACATTTTTTGCTTGTCTGGTCCCCTGTCCAGCAGCCCAAAGCAAGCCCTTTCTCTCTCAACTCTCTCTCTGGCAATGGGGGCTCACAGACAGCTTGAATTTGCCCTCTGGGCACCTGAAGTGGGAAATGGTTGGCCAACCCTGCCCTAGAAGCTGGGATCTTCAGGACACTGCAGACACATCGCCCCTCAGGGTACTAGAGCTAAACCTGAAGTATGTACATGTTGTCTTTCTAATACTACTGTTCATGAGCCCCCACCTGACATGTTATGTCCGTGTCATCTTTCACTAAATATCTCCCCAATATTATTTAGCCAATTGTCATCAATTACCTTTTATGAAGGGACATTTTCTGAAAGGGTACAGCAAAGACCAAAGAACACCATTTCAAAACGGGGATGACACTACTCTTTACCATCTTATACCCTGCAAAGAATAAGCTCAAATTTAGAGTGCTTGCTACAAAATAGCCTCCCTACCAAGTTCACTTCAGAACTTCACACACGTAGCAAATAAATACGTTGCTTGCTTGCTTTTGGGACCTGGTCTCTTTGAATCTAGACCAATTTATTTCTAGGCAGGGTCAAGCAGGAAACAAAAAAAAACCCCTTACCTTCTGTCTTAGAATCAATACTATATATTTGGTTCCAAGGCAGAAGAGTGGTAAGGGCTAGGAAATATGGGTTAAGTTACTTGTGCAGGCTCAGACAGCTAGTAAGTGTCTAAGGTCACATTTGAACTCTGGACTTCCTAGCTCTAGGCCTGATATTCTATCCACTGTGCCAACTTAAAGTGTCAGAAACCAATTTTGAACTCAGAAATTTTCAAGCTCCAAGCCTATAGTATTTCCATTGTATGATGTTGCCTCCTCCTCACTAATAGTTTGTGATATATAATAAAGGTCTAATAAATGCTTTTCATTTATCCCTCCAATGGGTCAGATCTGGAATTGAACATTTACTTTGGACAACAAGCAAAGGAAAATCTGACTAAAACAAATTCTCCTGGGGATTGTCTCAGTAATTACTGTATTTTGCAAGAAACATCACAAAGAGATCACTGGATAGCAGCCCATGTATTGTCCTTACTTCATCTCTATTGCACAGAAACAGGTTTAAGATCAGCTTGTGTTGTTGTACTGGGTTTTGATGCAAGTTGTCTGAGGACTTAGGCCCAGGAAGTCCTGAAAAGGCTGGGCAATGAAGGTAAGTTTGGGTTACAAGATCAGTTGTCAACTGTGTCTTTGACAATACTTTGAGTTGGCTCTTTTCTTTTTATTTTTTTAAACCCTGACCTTCCATCTTAGAATTAATACTGGGAAAGGCGGAGTCAAGATGACAGCTTAGCAAGCAGCAAAAGTTCAGATCTTGTGGAAGACCCTTCCTTACCGATACAGACTGAATGCTCCTAGGGCACCGAAATTCAATCTGAACAACAGGACAGAAGCGGGGAACCCTCCTTCTGTACTCAAATCAAAAGGTACGCCCCCCAAAAGCCAGAATCCGAGAATACTCAGGGCTAAGGGGAAGGCAGAGGGAAGGTCCCAGGACCCCTCCCCCACAACCCAGAGGGCTGAGCCCCCAGCAGCAGCGGGAACCTCTGAGCGGGCAAAGGTGCTGGTTTGCAAGGTCTACCTTGTGAGCAGCAGGGCGCCAGGCTCGGAGCATCCAGCTTGGACAGCGAGGAGGAAGCCAGGGAGAAACAGGCCATGGCTGGGTCCCTCCATCGGGCTCCAGTCTCACCCTTGCCTCGGGAACATCCAGACCAATCCAGTTGAACTAATCCCATCAGAACTCCTTAGAGTTTAGGGAGGCAGGCAAAGGCACTTACAGACAGCTGAGAAGCAGCTGGAGAGAACTGGAGAGAGCCTGGGCAGCCCAGCCTTCCAGGAGTCTTCAGAGCCTCAGTGCTTCATACCACATACAGCCCAACCCAATTGAACTCAATCCAATCAAAAGCATCCAGAGGACAGGGAAGCTAACATTCCTCCCCTAGAGACTATACCAAGAGATCTGACAAAGCTCCAAGAGGGGAGACTGACAGCCCCAAAACCAAAACAAAATGAGAGGAGCAAGAGCACAGCCAAATATGGGGGGCAAAGACGGGATAAACTCAAACAAACAACAGAAAAAGAAGAAAGAAATTACAATAGACAGCTTCTGCACAGGTAATGAGCAAAGAGCGAATGAAACAGAGGGGGAGGACCCAGCAAAGGAAAAATCAGAAATCCCAGCAAATTGGATACAGGCTTTGGAAGATTCAAATACAATTCAAAATACAATTAAGAGAGGCTGATGACAATTGGGAAAAGAACTTAAAAACTAAGATAAGTCATCTGGAAACAGAAAATAGTGTCTTGAAAGCCAAAATCAATGAGCTGGAAAATGAGGCAAAGGAGATGAAAGATGAGGCAAAGCAGATGAAAGATGAGGTGAAGAAGATGAAAGATGACCTCCAAAGAAAATCCGACCAAAAGGAAAAGGACGACCAAAAAACTAAGGATGAAATCCAGTCTTTAAGAACCAGAATACAACAACTAGAATCAAGCGACCTCACAAGACAGCAGGACACTATAAAACAAAACCAAAGAATGAAAAATTTGAGGAAAATATGAAGCATCTCATTCACAAAACAGAGGATTTAGAAAATCATTCAAGGAGAGACAATTTAAGAATTATTGGCCTACCAGAAGACCATGACAAAAGAAAAGGCCTGGACATTATATTACAGGAAATTATTAAAGAAAACTGCCCCAAAATCCTTGAACAAGAGGGAAAATTGGAGATTGATAGAATCCACAGATCACCTCCTGTACTTAATCCCCAACTGACAACACCCAGGAATGTTATAGCCAAATTCAAGAACTATCAGACCAAAGAAAAGATATTACAAGCTGCCAAGAAGTCATTCAGATACCAAGGAACCACAGTGAGGATAACTCAGGATCTGGCTGCATCCACACTGAAAAAAAGAAAGGCATGGAATATGATATTCCAGAAAGGAAGGGAACTAGGTCTACAACCAAGAATCAACTACCCAGCAAAACTGACTATATTCTTTCAGGAGAAAGTATGGTCATTCAACAAAATAGAAGGATTTCAAGAATTCGTAAAGAAAAGACCAGACCTGAAAAGAAAATTTGATGTCCAAGCACAGAATTCAAGAGAATCATCAAAAGGTAATTTAAAAAGAGGGGAAAAAAGAAAAACAAACAAAAAAAATTTTAAGAGACTCAATAAGTTAAAATGATATGTATCCCTATAAGAAAAGAGGTCATTGGTAACTCTTAAAAATTGTTGTTATTTGCTGGGCAGCAAAAAGAAGTATACTTAGAGGGAACAGCAACAAACTGTATAGGATGAATGGACAAGACATAAGTAGGTATATAGATACATGCATGCAAAAATACATACGCATGAGTATGCATATATATATATATTTATATATATAACTAGAGCTTTAAAATAGGTTAACATTAAAAGAAATGGGAAAAGAAACAAATAGGGGTAAATTTATATGTCATAAAGAAGCTCATGGTGGGAGGGGGAAGAATATCAATACACTGGAAGGGTAAAGAGGTCAGAGACAGGAAATACTCAACTTTTACATGCTTTGAAAGTGACTCAAAGAGGGAAAAGCAATCCAATCCATTGGGGGCAGAGAATAGATTTGCACCCTACAGGGGAGTAGAAGGGTAACAAACGGTCTGGTGGGGAGGGAAGCAGTACAATAGAGTGAGGGAGTGGGGCATTAATTTTAGAAAGACTACAGGGAAAATAAGGGGGGGATAAATAGGGAGGGGGGTAGAAAGGGAAGTAAAATAAGGGTGCAAACAAGGGGGACTGTTCAAAAGCAAACATGGGTGTAGAAGGAAATAATGAAAGAAGAAAAGGCAGGTAAAGGAGCAGAAATCAAAATGCTGGGAAATACACAGCTAGTAATCATAACTCTAAATGTGAATGGAATGAACTCACCCATAAAATGCAAGCGAATAGCAGAGTGGATTAGAGTCCAAAACCCTACCATATGCTGTCTACAAGAAACACATATGAGAAAGGTAGATACACATAGGGTGAAAGTAAAAGGGTGGAGCCAAATCTATTGGGCATCAACTGACAAAAAGAAGGCAGGAGTCGCAATCATGATATCCGACAAAGCCAAAGTAAAAATAAATCTAGTTAAAAGAGATAGGGAAGGTAATTACATGCTGATAAAAGGCAGTATAGACAGTGAGGAAATATCTGTACTCAACATGTATGCACCAAATGGCATAGCATCCAAATTTCTAAAGGAGAAACTAGAGGAACTCAAGGACGAAGTAGATAGAAAAACTATACTAGTGGAAGATCTGAACCTTCCTCTATCTGAACTAGATAAATCAAACCAAAAAATAAATAAGAAAGAGGTAAGAGAAGTAAATGAAATCTTAGAAAAATTAGAGTTAGTAGACATGTTGAGAAAAATAAATAGGGACAAAAAGGAATATACCTTCTTTTCTGCAGCACATGGTACATTTACAAAAATTGACCATGTATTAGGGCATAAAAACATTGCAAACAAGTGCAAAAGAGCAGAAATAATAAATGCAACTTTCTCAGATCACAATGCAATGAAAATAATAATTAGTAAGGGAACATGGAGAGGTAAATTGAAAATTAATTGGAAATTAAACAATACGATTCTCCAAAACCAGTTAGTTAAAGAACAAATCATAGAAACAATTAATAACTTCATTGAAGAAAATGACAATGATGAGACATCCTTTCAAAACCTATGGGATGCAGCCAAAGCAGTACTCAGGGGAATATTTATATCCTTGAGTTCATATATTAACAAATTAAGAAGGACAGAGGTCAATGAATTGGGCATGCAAATTAAAAAATTAGAAAGTGAACAAATTAATAATCCTCAGATGAAGACTAAATTAGAGATCCTAAAACTCAAAGGAGAAATTAATAAAATTGAAAGTCAAAGAACTATTGATTTAATAAATAAGACTAGAAGCTGGTACTTTGAAAAAAACAAATAAAATAGACAAAGTACTAGTCAGTCTAATTAAAAAAAGGAAAGAAATAAACCAAATTGACAGTATCCAAGATGAAAAAGGAGACCTCACCTCTAATGAAGAGGAAATTAAGGCAATCATTAAAAACTACTATGCCCAATTATATGGCAACAAATATGGCAATCTAGGTGATATGGATGAATGCTTACAAAAATATAAATTGCCTAGACTAAAAGAGGAAGAAATAAATTACCTTAACAATCCCATTTCAGAAAAAGAAATTGAACAAGCCATCAAAGAACTCCCTAAGAAAAAATCCCCAGGTCCAGATGGATTCACAAATGAATTCTATCAAACATTCAAAGAACAACTAATCCCAATATTAAACAAACTATTTGACAGAATAGTCCAAGAAGGAGTTCTACCAAATTCATTCTACAACACAAACATGGTACTGATCCCAAAGCCAGGCAGGTCAAAAACAGAGAAAGAAAACTATAGAACAATCTCCCTGATGAATATAGATGCAAAAATCCTAAATAGAATACTAGCAAAAAGACTCCAGCAAGTCATCACAAGGGTCATCCACTATGACCAGGCAGGATTCATACCAGGAATGCAAGGATGATTCAAAATTAGGAAAACCATCCACATAATTGACCATATTAACAAGCAAACTGACAAAAATCACATGATTATCTCAATAGATGCAGAAAAAGCCTTTGATAAAATACAACACCCATACCTATTGAAAACACTAGAAAGTATAGAAATAGAAGGGTCATTCCTAAAAATAATAAACAGTATATATCTAAAATCATCAGCAAACATCATCTGCAATGGGGATAAACTAGAAGCCTTTCCAATAAGATCAGGAGTAAAACAAGGATGCCCATTATCACCTCTATTATTTAACATTGTACTAGAAACAGTAGCAGTAGCAATTAGAGAAGAAAAAGAAATTGAAGGTATTAAAATTGGCAATGAGGAGACCAAGCTATCACTCTTTGCAGATGATATGATGGTTTACTTAAGGAATCCTAGAGAATCAACCAAAAAGTTACTCGAAATAATCAACAACTTTAGCAAAGTTGCAGGATACAAAATAAACCTGCATAAATCATCAGCATTTCTATATATCTCTAACCCATTTCATCAGCAAGAATTAGAAAGTGAAATACCATTCAAAATCACCCTAGACAATATAAAATACTTAGGAATCTATCTGCCGAGACAAACACAGGAACTATATGAACACAACTACAAAACACTTTCCACACAGCTAAAACTAGATCTAAAAAATTGGAAAAACATTGATTGCTCATGGGTGGGACGAGCTAACATAATAAAAATGGCAATCCTACCCAAATTAATTTACTTATTTAGTGCCATACCCATTGAACTACCAAAACACTTCTTTACTGAATTAGAAAAAACCATAACAAAGTTCATTTGGAAGAACAAAAGATCAAGGATATCCAGGGAAATCATGAAAAAAAATGCAAAGGAAGGAGGACTTGCAGTCCCAGATCTCAAACTATACTATAAAGCAGTAGTTATCAAAACAATTTGGTACTGGCTAAGAGACAGAAAGGAGGATCAGTGGAATAGACTTGGTGTAAATGATCTCAGCAAGACAGTTCATGACAAACCCAAAGACCCCAGCTTTTGGGACAAAAATCCATTATTTGACAAAAACTGCTGGGAAAATTGGAAGACAGTGTGGGAGAGATTAGTTTTGGATCAACACCTCACACCCTACACCAAGATAAATTCAGAATGGGTGAATAACTTGAACATAAAGAAGGAAACTATAAGAAAATTAGGTGAACACAGAATAGTATAGCAGTTAGACCTTTGGGAAGGGAAAGATTTTAAAACCAAGCAAGACTTAGAAAGAGTCACAAAATGTAAAATAAATAATTTTGACTATATCAAATTAAAAAGTTTTTGTACAAACAAAACCAATGTAACTAAAATCAAAAGGGTAGCAACAAATTAGGAAACAATCTTCATAAAAACCTCTAACAAAGGTTTAATTACCCAAATTTACAAAGAGCTAAATCAATTGTACAAAAAATCAAGCCATTCTCCAATTGATAAATGGGCAAGGGACATGAACAAGCAGTTCTCAGCCAAAGAAATCAAAACTATTAATAAGCACATGAAAAAGTGTTCTCAATCTCTTATAATCAGAGAGATGCAAATCAAAACAACTCTGAGGTATCACTTCACACCTAGCAGATTGGCTAACATAACAGCTATGGAAAGTAATGAATGCTGGAGGGGATGTGGCAAAGTAGGGACACTAATTCATTGCTGGTGGAGTTGTGAATTAATCCAACCATTCTGGAGGGCAATTTGGAACTGTGCCCAAAGGGTGATAAAAGACTGTCTGCCCTTTGATCCAGCCATAGCACTACTGGGCTTGTACCCCAAAAAAGAGATAATAAGGAAAAAGACATGAACAAAAATATTCATAGCTGCACTCTTTGTGGTGGCCAAAAATTGGAAAATAAGGGGATGTTCTCCAATTGGGGAATGGCTGAATAAATTATGGTATATGTTGGTGATGGAATACTATTGTGCTAAAAGGAATAATAAAGTGGAGGAATTCCATGGAAACTGGAACATCCTCCAGGAAGTGATGCAGAGCGAAAGGAGCTGAACCAGGAAAACATTGTACACAGAGACTGATATATTGTGGTACAATCGAAGGTAATGGACTTCTCCATTAGTGTCAATGCAGTGTCCCTGAACAATCTGCAGGGATCTAAAAAACACTATCCACAAGCAGAAGATAAACTGTGGGAGTAAAAATACCGATGAAAAGCAACTGCTTGACTACAGGGGTTGAGGGGATATGACTGAGGAGAGACTCTAAATGAACACTCTAATGCAAATACCAACAACATGGAAATGGGTTTGAATCAAGAACACATGTGATACCCAGTGGAATTGCGCATGGGCTATGGGAGAGGTGGTGGGAAGAAAAGAAAATGAGCTTTGTTTCCAATGAATAATGTTTGGAAATGACCAAATAAAAATAAAAATAAAATAAAAATAAAAATAAAATAAAGATGAAATCAAAGAAATTAAAAAAAAAGAATTAATACTGGGTATTGGTTCTAAGGCAGAAGAGTGGTAAGGCTTAGGCAATAGGGGTTAAGGGAGTTGCCCAGGGTCACACAGCTAGGAAGTATTTGAGGCCAGATTTGAAACCAGGACCTCCCATCTCTGGGCCTAATTCCCAATCCACTGAACTACCCAGCTTCCCCCTGTCTCTTTTCTCTTAGGGGTGCTTATCAGAAAACTGAGAGACCTCTTGCAGTCAGAGATCATAGGACCCTCACAGCCAGCAGTTCTGGGAAATATACATTTCTTGGTGCTTTAATTTGGGATATGAAGTAAGAAAAATGTCCAGTATAGAACGTGGGAGGATGGTAGAAGAATATTGAGAAATTTGTTTTGACTGATCTTTTGTAGGATTAAGGCACCCAACCAAAAGTTGCCCTGATCAAAAAATGACTAGATAATCAGCTTCTAAAAGTGTCGCTCATTCTAGAAGGATCGAGGACAGCTGCTAGGAGGCCAATTGCTGCCTAGTTGTAACCCCACTCTCTCCTGGATTTGGCAAACCTAGAATCCAGCCATTTTTATGCTTGTGTATGCCTGAGTGACCATGTTGTAAGGCAGACCTTCAGCTACCTAATTCTGCAGGTGCAGCACGTCAACCCTGATCAATGCTGCGGATGGCAGCTGGCCTTTGAGAGAAGCCTAAGCCCTTCTGCAGCCTTTGAAATACCATGTTGAGACAAAGGGAGGGCTTATTTTTATCCTTCCCATTTCCTGCTGCTAGTTTAATTTTGTCCCAACAGGATGACATTTGGGAGGCTGCCAAAGCTGCAGTAGACAGCTCTTGACTGCGGCGGGTGGAAACCCTGTGTTTGATTAAATGCTGAAAAATAATTATATTTGATCTGCACATCCAAATATTTACATGGGAGTAGGCTGAGGAGCTAGGACGGGTGAAGCTGTCTTCTTGCTTTGTTTTGCCTTGTGGAGGGGTGGTTGGGTGCCTCAGTCCTACAAAAGAGTGTTTTCAGTTACCCAAGAGACAGGATCATGTGGAATCTGGTTGTTTGCAGAGCAAAAACTTTGAGGTCCTGGGGGCAAAGAGTTAATTTGATTCAGTTCAGTTCCCTTCAATTCAGTTCAGCTGGATCTGCCTAATTTGCTTAGGTTCATAGGCATTTAATAAATGCCAAATAAATGCTTTTTCTTTCCTTCACTAGTTCATATCAGAAACTAAAATTTTACATTGGACACTCAATTTAAAAAACACTTATTAAGGGCATAGGATGTGCCAGGTACTGTGGATACAAAGAGGGGCAAAAGACAGTCCCTAACCTAGGTTAAAAAGAGATAATTCTGTGTCTAATGAAATGTTCATTTCTTGATCTGAGCCATCATACTAAAGGTTCATTAAAGGGGCAGCTAGGTAGCTCAGTGAATAAAGAGTCAGGTTTACGGGCAAGAGATCCTGGAATCAAATGTTTTATCAGGCACATCCTAGCAGGGTGACCTTGGACAAGTCACTTAATGTCAATGGCCTAGCCCTTCCCATTCTTCTGCCTTGGAGCCTTTACTTAGTACTGATTCTAACACAGAAGATGAGGGTTGGAGTTTTTTAAGGTTCATTAATTTTCTGCATTTGTTAAGTGCTTAATTCATACAAGATACTGTAGTAGGTTCTAGGTATAGGAAGATAAAAATGAAACTGTCCTTCAGCTAAAGAACATATATTCTTCTGAGTGTATTAATTAGAATGTTATAACTAGGACCACATTTCCCACAGTTCCTTTTTCCCTTTCATGTACCTGCATCATAACGTTGTTAGTATTTTAATTTCGGTTCTCTCAGCAACCTCCTCTCTCTGTTCCACACGGAAGGCTGGTGAGCTCTCTCAGTTTCTCTAGCCTTTTACTTTCCCTTTGCCTCAAGTTAAATATTAATAAATATTATTAAATATGATACTTGGAGTATTGAATAGAACAATTAATCCAAATAAGCCTAATGGTTGGAGAACTGAGGAATGAGGGGACACTCATAACTGAGGTGGGCCAGAAAAAAACGTTCAGAAGGTGTTGGAGGTTTTACCTCCAGCATCCTCTTAGTTCAGGTGTGATGTTGGGAGGTAATGAGGCAGTCATGAGTCACTGAACAAAGGAGGAGGTTTTACTTTACTCTAACACTAAGAGAAGAGGCAATAAGTGGTACTTCGATTTTCTGGGCGTGGCCCTTCTCTTCTCTCACTGGTAACAACTTATCAGGGTTTGGCATCTCATTTTCAGTCAAGCACTGACCAAATCAAAGTGGTCCTGACCATATATAGCTGGGACCTTTTATCCTCTCAACAAGGAAACTGGTCATGGAAGCTGGGACCAATCAGGTTACCTAGGTGTGGGTGGGGGGATAGGAAGTTGAGGCTGTTGGAAACTGGGGATTATCAAAGGAGCTGAGGTTATCAGGAAAACTGAGGCCAAAGGATGTTGTGTTAGGAAAACTCTGGACCTAACCAGAGTTAGGTCTGTACTGAGCCTTAAAGGAAAACAAGGATTCTGAGAGACAGAGATACATGGCAGACATGGGTGAGAGAGGGAATGTTTAGTCTGAAGAATTTGACTCAAACATGAGGTTCATAAAGGGGAATAAGTAGGAAATAAGGTTGGAAGATAGGTGGGAGGCAAATTATAGAGGATCTTAAGTGAATGACTAAGGACTTCTTTATTTTCTCCTATAGGTGGTGGAAAGATCTATGCTCATAGATCTGAAGCTTTATAGATTCAAACTGAGAACTACTGCAGGAGTGCACAGACAAAAGACCATCTGGAAAAAATGTAAGCACAACACAGCTTATGTTTATTTTGAATTATTAGCATCTTCTCCATCACTTTCTTAAACCTAAGCAATAAAAAAAAACTCGAGGAAATTATCCCTACTTTTAACATTTGCCCATTTCTGAGCTACATATTATCACTCTGAAAATTTAACGATCAGACTGGTACTATTAGATCCCTAAAACTCAGACCTAGATGAATTAAATGATTTGCCCAAGGATACACGGGTAATTGGCAGAGGAAGTAATATGGTCATATCTCTGCCTTAGAAAGTTTATTTTGGGAATTTTATAAAGGGTTAATTTGCAGAGCAAAGAGACTGGAAGCAGAGAGATTAATCAGAAGATTCTCAGCATTTTCCGATCATTATATCATGGCCTCCAAACAGAGTGACAGGATTTCTATGTGCCTCCTACCCTCACCTAGAAAGAAATGTAAGTTATAAAATGCCCTTTTGGCCCCATTGCTAAAAAAAGTTTTAAAGGTTTTTTGCCATTTGACAAATAAATAGTATTTAATAAGCAAGTGGCAAAAAAAAAGACAGAAACCAAGTAGCAAAAGTCATATTTGGAGTCAGAACTGAATGGCCTGATTTTGCCCTTTATTGTCTATGTAAAGTTGGGCAAATCTCTTCCCTTCACTGAGCCTCAGTTCCCTAACTATAAAATGAAGGGATTGAGCAGATCACTTCTAAGGGCCCTTGCAGGTCTAAATCTATGATCCATCTACAAAACTGCCTTCCCCCAAATCACTTATGAAATGAGGATAATTCTCAGTTCAGCTGAGACTGGAATAATCAGTTTGTAATTAAGTTTTAGACATACTAATACTTTTTATTGTAAAGATGAGGTTACCTGGAAAGACAAACAGGAACTCTAGGTTACTGTTCCACTCAGATGGGTGGATGATGATGGATAAGAAAGGTTTATGAGGAAGCCCTTAGAGAAATCATAATGTAAAAATATGAATAATTATTGAACAAAAGTGAGGATCCTCTCTTGACCCTTTGTTCTCAGTTCTGTGCAAAACAGAATTCCAGTCAGAGAAATTTTGTAAACAGTGTCCAGGAGAGTGCTGAGAAAGGAGTTTGAGTAGGAAGCAGCTTTTACCCAAAAATGAGAAGGAACCTGTAGCCTAGGCCTAGAAAATCTTACTTCATTAATAATACTAGCTAATATAGAAAGGTATACACACATCTAAGTATGTACATATATTTCTAAACATAACATTTGCAAAATAACTTGCATCCATTATCTCATTTGAACTTCATGACAACCTTGTGATGTAGGTATGTTATTATCCTCGTTTTACAAATGAGGAAAAGGAGGCTGGAGGAAGGGAACTGGATTGCCCAGGCTCATACAACTAAGAAGTAGCAACAGTAGGATTTGAGAAGCCTATTTACCAAGTACTCCCATACAAACAGCAGATCACAAAAAGAGGATCATGTATGAAATTATAAATGTGTATCTATTTCTTTGCCTTTTATTTTTTTAAAGTACAATAAATCCAACCCTAATGCATTCAAAATGATCCTATTTGCCTATGCTTCCTTCTATATTCTTTGCAGTTTAAAACATGATTCAATGTTTGTTTTTTGTTTCTTGCTTCTTGTATCACCTCCTTTGTTTCTTGTATCACCATTACTATCCTTTCTTCAAGATTAAAAATAGAGGTCAATATCATAGACACACAAAACAAATCTGCACAATGGTCATGTACAAAATCTGTTTCTTTCTGTACCTTGAACCTGTCACCTCTCTGTCAGGAGGTGGATTAGGTAATATGTTTCATTTTAGATAGTTTTGGAAATATGGTAGTTCATTGCTTTGGTCAGAAGTCGCAAGTCATCCTCTCATCTTTGTTCACTTCATGTTATATCAGTTCCTACTGCCTTATTGTTTATTGTGCAGTCACTTCAGTCATAACTGACCCTTCATGACCCCATTTGGGATTTTCTTGGCAAAAATATTGGTTTGGTTTGCCATTCCTTTTTCCAGCTCATTTCCCAGATGAGGAAACTGAGGAAAACAGGCTTTAGTGAATTGCCCAGGTCCCTAAAACCAGTAAGTATCTAAGGATGGTTTTGAACTCAGGTCTTCCTGACTCCAGGTTTGTCATTCTATTCACTTTGCCACCTACCTTCCCCTACCTAAGATGCTTTGAAATAGATGCCTCTGAGATTTCCCATAGCACAGTAATATTTCATGACTCTCATATTCTTTTTCATCCATTTCCCACTTGATGGGGACCCTTTCAGTTTCTAGCACTTTTTTCATCCTTTTATGTTTTTTTTTCTTTTTTCTTAGGCTAAATTCTTAGGATAGTTTATGGCTTTTCTCCTGCTCTCTGGTGAAATCTGATCCCTGGGCATGGCTGTAGGATGGAGTGGTAATTGAATGAATGAAAAGAACCTATGAGTTCTATGTTGTAATAGAGAACATTGTTCCATGATTAGTTAATGCATTTGCCCTATTGTGAGTCCACGTGAAGAAGAGTGACTGAATACAAGAGAGAAGAAGCTTGTATGGAATAGGGTAGTTTGGGAGACTTCAGAGTGGCACTGGTGGCGTGGCACACATGCAGAACCAGCACTCAGGAGCAGGAGCTGCTCCATTCACCCTCCTCCCAACATCCAAGGACATTTTTTGCATGTCCCACCCCTGTGTCCAGCTGCCCAAAGCAAACATTTCCTCCCCTCCACTCTCTAAGGTAATGTGGGGAGGGGGGAGGGTAAGGGGATGGGAGCTCACAGGCAGCTTGAAATTGATTGCATTATGGGCACTAGTACTTGAAAACCGTTGCCAATGCTGCTCTAGTGTAAGTGGCTGCCATCTGGATAATGAGAGCATGTAAAGAGTGAATGGTGCTTGAACTCCTCAAAGTCTATATTGTGCTTTCTCTACCAGCAATATCAACATTTGGGTAGCATTCCTCAACATTTTGATATCCTCTCCTAATTCTGCCCATTATTCTTTCACTATATCTTTTTAGACCACAGGTTTGCTTTTAGTCAGTCCCTCTAATCCCCACCCTTATTATATTTCCCTTTCTGCCCCCTCCCATTTTGTTCCCTTCTTATTTTTTTAGTGTCTATTAAGTTCCCTCCCCCCTTTCCCTCCTTTTTTGTACTCCCCCCTACCCCACCCCCTTAGTTTTTCTCTTCTCAATTTCCCTGTAGTGTAAAAATATAATTCTATACCCCCAATGGATCTAGATGTTCTTCCCCCTCAGAATTGATTTCACTGAGAGTAAGGTTTAAATATGTTCTATTAGCACTCTCTTCCTCTTTCTTATAATAGTATTCTTCCCCTCTCCTTCCCATGTGCCTCTTTGTGTGATATCGATTATCCTATTTATCTTATTCCTTCAAGTTTCTCTTGGTGCCATCTTCTATTCCCCCCTCCCTTTTACTTTTTTTTGAATATTATCTTAGACCACTCATTACCCTGATCTTTACCTATGAATGATTCTTCTAATTACTATAATGGTGAATATAATTTTTGAGAGTTACAAATAACATTTTCCATATATTAAAATAAACAATTTGATTTTATTTAAGCCCTTAAAGAAGAAAATTTAAATAAAAAACATTTTCCCCTTTTCCTCTCTCTTATTTACCTTTTCATGTTTCTTTTGATCTTCGTGTTTGGATATCAAACTTCCTGCTTAATTCTGGTCTTTTCTTTACAAATACTTGGAAATCTTCTATTTTGTTGAATGCCCATACATTCCCCTGGAAGTATAGAGTCAGTTTTGCTGGGTTGGTGATCATTGGTTGAAGACCCAATTCTCTTGCCTTTCTGAATATCATATTCCAAGCCTTGAGGTCCTTTAGTGTGGAATCTGCCAGATCTTGTGTGATCCTGATTGGTGCTCCTTGATATATGAATTGTCTCTTTTTGGCTTCTTATAAATTTTTTTTCTTAGCTTGGAAGCTCTTAAATTTGGCGATTACGTTTCTTGGGGGTTGTCTTTTGAGGATTTAGTGTAGAGGGTATCCTATGAACTCTTTCGATATCTATTTTGCCCTCTTGTTCAAGAACATCAGGGCAGTTTTCTTGGATAATTTCTTGTAGTATGATGTCAAGGTTTCTGTTTATTTCTAGGTGTTCAGGTAGACCAATGATTCTCAAATTGTCTCTTCTAGAACTGTTTTCTTGGTCAGTCATCTCCTCAGTGATATTTTTCATGTTTCCTTCTATTTTGTCAATCTTTTGATTTTGCTTTATTAATTCTTGCTGTTTTTCAAGATCATTGGCTTCTAATTGCCCAATTCTGGTCTTTAAAGACTGGTTTTCCACTATAATCTTTTGATTTTCCTTTTCAATTTGGTCTATCCTATTTTTCATGGCTTCCAGTGGTTTAATTTTGGTCTCTAATTTATCATTTCATTTGATTTCTGGGCTTCTTTCTTCAATTAGGCGTTCCTTCTTTTGAACTGTTATTTTTTTTTAACTATTTCCCACTTTTCTTGCCAATATTCTTCTATCTTTTTTATTAGCTCTGATTTAAATTCTTCAAGAGCTTGTGGAAAACTTCCATTTTGGGGGAAGGTTTGTATGTATTTATTTGCATGTCCTCTTCTGTTATTTCCTCTGTAGTCTGGATTTTTCCTCCATAAAAATTATCCAGGGTCAATGCCTTCTTATTTTTCTTGGTGTTGGGAAGTTCTTTTTCCTGGGCATTTTTTGCCATCACTATGGTGGTTTTTCCTTCCCTTTCCAGTCAGAAGTTGGAGTGAGGAGGGCAGGCTCTGTGTATGGAACTAAGAAGTTCAGTTTTTGCCTCTCAAGTCTCTGGAGCTTCTACTGTTTGTTGCCCTTCTTTGTGCTATCTCCTCACCCAAGGTCTGTGGTCTTTCGCCTGTTGGAGTCTCAAGTCTAGCTGCTCTCAGAGGTAGGTCTTTGGTGGTCTTAGTCAGCTGCCAAGGATCTAGAGGTGCCCCCTCACTTGTTCACTGATTCTAGCATGCACTGGCTCTGAGACTAGCGCACTGGCTCCATAAGAGTGGGGGGGCAGGGTATATCAGCTCCCATTTTGGTGGAAGTTATTTCACCCTCTTATAGTGTGGAAATGCCCAAATTCCACATACCTTCAAAGCTGCACCCTACTGTAGAGTCCCTTCGTTCATATGAATTTGGGTTTTTTGGCCTTTTGAGGTATTCTATATCTCATTAAGCACTGAGGAGAGATAGATTCCTGTGTCAAAGCTGCAGCTATGTTTACCCAGAAGGCCCCTTGGGTAGCACTTAAGAGAGAGTCCTAGCAGATAGACATTGCTTATTGGCATAGATATGAGCTCCAGCAGTCTCTGAATAGGAAAAAAAAGTCTATCACTGGACATAAAATTTGATGAATTATCTGTGTGTGCATATTTGTATGTCTCCATATCATCCCAGTGTAGAATTCAAGTGCTCCGGACAACTGTAAGAGTTTGGGTTGCAAATATTCTACATTGCATAGAACCTTACTCACAAGAACCTTGGAAGACAGGCAGTTATAAGCATGAGATATTTATTTCTCTGACAGCAGCCAAAAACCTAGTTCACAAGAAGCTCTACCAGTAAATGATCCTAATGCTGTGGTCATAGGATGGGCACCAGAACATTTTAATGATCAAGTTCTGAATCAAGCATTCCATTTATTACTGAATGGTGCTCCTCATATAGCAATACACAAAGCCAGATATTATAAGAGGAAAGATGACTTAATTGTGGGACCTGGATCATTTGTGACTGGTTTGGAGTATGCCACAAACATCAAAGACATAGTGGTAGGGAAGTCAGAGGGAAAATTTTTCTTGGAAGCCTTATGTGGCATTGGTTGTATACCAGAAGTCATTATGATTGGAGATGACTGCAGAAAATGTTGGTAGAACTCAGAATATTGGCATTCTGGGTATCTTGGTGAAGACTTGGAACAACAGATGAAGAGAAAATTAATCCAGCTCCTTACTTAACCTGTAAGAATTTCCTTCTTACCGAGGATGACATCTTATAATATGAGAGGATGAAAATTCCTTGAAATATAACTTTTTATTTCCCATAATGCATCTTTGTAAACTCTTTGGGTCAGGATACACAGACACAATTTTTTTAAAAATTATAAATAAAATGATACAACTGGGGCTTTTAACCTGGGTACCAAAGGTTAAAGGGTATGGACAATACTCACATGCCTTTAACAGCATAGAAACAATTAAGGATAATGGCAAGTAAGCAAAAATATTTCATTAAAATGAGAAGCCATCAGACAATGTGAACTTGCTCTTCTTTATTGATGCACCCTAGGGGAATTCTATACTCCCTACTCCAATGGAGTAGCTTCTTCTCATCCTTGAGTCCAAGTCTTCCACCTCCTTCTCAAATGAATGTCTTGAGATTGTGATGGAATACTACTACACCATAGTAAATTATATTCAGGTTAATTTTGGAATAATAATAAATTATGAAGAGTGAAATAAGCAGAACCAAGAGAATTTGTTTCTTTGGATAAATGTATTTACCATAATTTATTACACATTATAATAAATCATATGTGTTAAATCATTATTATGTTATATATTATGTTATATATAAAGATAAAAATAAATATCTATGTTTTTTTTAAAAGAGAGAGAACATTATATACAGCAACAGAAGTATTACTTAAAGAATGGCTTGTGTCTCTCTACCTCCAGAGAAAGATCTGATAACTAGAAATAAGTAACACATAGTTTTACATGTATCTTTTTGCATGTGAAGCCTTCTAAAATGTGAGGAGAACAGAGAAAGAAAACTATAGGCCAATCTCCCTGATGAATATAGATGCAAAAATCTTAAATAGGATACTAGCAAAAAGACTCCAGCAAGTGATCAGAAGGATCATTCACCATGATCAAGTAGGATTTATACCAGGGATGCAGGGCTGGTTCAATATTAGGAAAACCATCCACATAATTGACCATATTAACAAGCAAACTGACCAAAATCACATGATTATCTCAATAGATGCAGAAAAAACCTTTGCTAAAATACAACACCCATTCCTATTGAAAACACTAGAAAATATAGGAATAGAAGGGCCTTTTCTAAAATAATAAAGAGTATATGTGTAAAACCATCAGCAAGCATCATCTGCAATGGGGATAAATTAGAAGCCTTCCAAATAAGATCAGGAGTAAAACAAGGATGCCCATTATCCCCTCTATTATTTAACATTGTACTAGAAACAATAGCAGTAACAATTAGAGAAGAAAAAGAAATTGAAGGTATTAAAATAGGTAATGAGGAGACCAAGCTATAACTCTTTCCAGATGATATGATGGTCTACTTAAATAATCCTAGAGAATCCACTAAAAAGCTAGTGGAAATAATCAACAACTTTAGCAAAGTTGCAAGATACAAAATAAACCCACATAAATCATCAGCATTTCTATATACTTCCACCTTATCCCAGCAGCAAGAGTTAGAAAGAGAAATTCTCTTTAAAATAACCTCGACAATATAAAATACTTAGGAATCTATCTGCCAAACTACAAAACAGTCTTCACACAATTTAAACTAGATCTAAATAATTGGAAAAACATTAATTGCTCATAGGTAGGATGAGCTAACATAATAAAAATGGCAATTCTACCCAAACTAATTTACTTATTTAGTGCAATACCCATCAAACTACCAAGAAACTTTTTTTACTCAGAAAAAAAATTAACAAAGTTTATTTGGAAGAACAAAAGATCAAGAATATAAAGGGAAATAATGAAAAAAAAAGTTAAGGAAGGTGGCCTCGCAATACCAGATCTTAAACTGTACTATAAAGCAGTAGTCATCAAAACAATTTGGTACTGGCTAAGAGACAGAAGGGAGGAAGAGTGGAATAGACTTGGAGTAAGTGACCTCAGCAAAACAGTGTATGATAAACCCAAAGATCCCAGCTTTTGGGCCAAATATCCACTATTTGACAAAAACTGCTGGGAAAATTGGAAAACAGTATGGGAGAGATTAGGTTTAGATTAATATCTCACACCCTACACCAAGATAAATTCAGAATGGGTGAATGACTTGAATATAATGAAGGAAACTATAAGTAAATTAGTTGAACACAGAATAGTTTACCTGTCAGATCTTTGGGAAAAGAAAGATTTTAAGACCAAGCAAGAGTTAGAAAAAATTACAAAATGCAAAATAAATAATTTTGATTACACTAAAAAGTTTTTGTACAAACAAAACCAATGCAATCAAAATTAGAAGGGAAGCAACAAATTGGAAGGAAATCTTTATGACAAAAACCTCTGACAAAGGTCTAATCACTAAAATTTATAAGGAGCAAAATCAATTATACAAAAAAATCAAGCCATTCCCCAACTGATAAATGGGCCATGAATAGGCAATTTCAAGATAAAGAAATCAATACTATTAATAAGCACATTAAAAAGTGTTCTAAATCTCTTATAATCAGAAAAATGCAAATCAAAACAACTCTTAGGTATCACCTCACACCTAGCAGATTGACTAACATGATAGCATAGGAAAGTAATAAATGTTGGAGGGAATGTGGCAAAATTGGGACATTAATGCATTGCTGGTGGAGTTGTGAATTGATCCAACCATTCTGGAGGGCAATTTGGAACTATGCTCAAAGGGCGATAAAAGACTGCCTGCCCTTTGATCCAGCCACAAAACCCACTGCTGGGTTTGTACCCCAAAGAAATAATAAGGAAAAAGACTTGTACAAGAATATTCATAGCCATGCTATTTGTGGTGGTAAAAAATTGGAAAATGAGGGGATGCTCTCCAACTGGGGGATGGCTGAACAAATTGTGGTATATGGTAGTGATGGAATATTATTGTGCTCAAAGGAATAATAAACTGGAGGAATTCCATGTGAACTGGAACAACCTCCAGGAACTGATGCAGAGTGAAAGTAGCAGAACCAAGAGAACATTGTACACAGAGACTGATACACTGTGGTATAATCGAAAGTAATGGACTTCTCTACTAGTAGCATTGCAATGATCCAGAACTATTTAGAGGGACTTATGAGAAAAAATGCTATCCACATTTCGAGGAAGAACCAAGGGAATATAAACACAGAAATAAAACAACTGCTTGATCACATGGTGTCGATGGGATATGATTGGGGATACAGATTCTAAATGATCACCCTAGTGCCAATATTAATAATATGGAAATAGGTCTTGATCAATGACACATGTTAAACCCAGTAGAATTGTGAGCCACCTACTGGGTGGGGTTAGTGGGAGAGGAGGGAAAGAACATAAGTCTTGTAACCATGGAAAAAGATACTAAATCTACTAATTAAATAAAATTTTCAAAAAAATTAAAAATTAAATAAAATGGGGAGAAAAGAAGGGAAGGGAGTTAGCAGGTATTCTAATGTAACAAACTATTTTTTTTTAAATTAAAGCTGATTTGAGGACACCTTTAATGCTGCTTGTTTCAGTCATGTTTTGTGAAATTTGCTTTAGGTGCAAAAAGAAAAAAAAATCAGTTACAGCACTTGAGACCAGTATTATTTCTTTATTGATTTTACAAATGGGATTCAAAGAAGTTAATGACTTGTGCAGGATCACACAACAAATGACTAAGCCAGTCTTAGATCTTGAATTATTTTTTTTTAAGTCTAATTTCCTTTTCCCCATACTGCACTGTCCCTCAGCTCCATTGCCCCCTCAGTATAGTACTAGTCACTTTAGAACAGAAAAAAAACATGACATTTGCTTATTATTCTCTTAAAATAAATTTTGTGGATTTTTTGTTTTCATATCATCTACATTTCCCAATGTATCCCTTCTCTCTCTCCTCTCAGAAAACCAAACCCTATAACAAAAAAACTAAAATTATAAAAGAACTTCAGTAAAACTAGTCAACACATCAGAAAAAAAATGTCTGACATTACATGCAGTATTCCCCTCCCATAGTCTGCTGTCTCTTTAAAGAAGGAGCAGGGAAAGATTTGTCTATTGTTTTTAAGAGCAGAGGTTGAACTTGACTTTAATGAAGTTCCCTTGTACTTTTTCCAACCAAAACACATACAAAATACTTTATATGCTTGGCTTAGTTGATTCAGTTCTTGGCAAGAATGACAATTATGAATCTGAAGTGATAAAGGAGACCTACAGGGGTCATCTAGTCTCTTTCTGTCCCCCAATTCTCACCCCCTTTTAATTATATGTGTCAAGCTGCAGCTGGCAGCCATAGATTCTTATCTAGCTATTAAATGAAGCCTCAGAGCAACTCATTTTATGAAGTGATGAGGCAAAAAATATTTCAGTGAGGTCTTCTAGACATCAGCTCAAAGACTCAGAGATTTCAGTCTAAAAGGGACATTGTATGACATCTAGTCCAACCCTTTCATTTGATAGTTGGGGAAGCTGAGGCCCATGGAGATTGTGACTTAGACCAGGTTACAGCAATATGAAGTAGTAGGCATAAGATCTGAGCCCAGGTCCTATTCTGACTCCAAAGCCAAAACATCTTCCACTTTACCACCTTGCCTCCAAGTTCTATTGTCCAGCATCTATCTTTAGAGGCAGAGTCATAGCCAATATAGTGTTCATACATTCTAATTGGACCTCTTCTTGCTCAAACTTTGGTGTGCCATATCATTCATAGCTATGCTCTCCCCCACCCCCTCCTCCCAATTAAACTTTCCTGATCCAGACTCAGGGCTAGCTCTTATTCTGATTTTCTTCAGACATTGAGTTCTATGGCCCTTCAAGAACCAGGAGATTGAGAACTGCCTCAGCTCCTAAATGGAAGTCTTCATCCCAGATTCTTGCCCTTGGATGACCTTTAAGACTGGGCATTTTTCCAGGCTCTGTGTTAATGAGCCTCCTCAGGTTTTAGCCTTCCCTTCAGGAGTCTATTTTCCTTTCTTCTTCACCTCTTTGCCTCCCTCACATCAACTCTACTCATGTATATTTCATATATTTCTACATATATAAACACATAATAATTACCATTAAATCTTCACTATTTTACTCAATTGCTTTTGGATTTATTTTCTATTCCTATTCATGAGCCCTGCTCTTTTCTGTCTCTCCTGATCTATTTCACATTCTAATCTGGATCCAGGATACTTTGGGATGGAAGCCAAATGCAAATCAGTACAAAAGAGCAGCCAGAATAAACATGACCTGGAAGGAGTCACATTTTTAAGACTGTGAATACATTTGAGGGGTCCCCACCCTAGCTTCGAGTGAATTCTGGGGTCTGCCATCAGAGACACAATAGGAAGGAAAATAATCCTTGTTCTCTTCCTTTGAAGTTAAAAACTGCATGTTGACTGTGAGGCCTCCCACTCTTCCATCTTGAATCGCTGCTTTTGCAACACTACTTTTGCCAGACCAGAAGGATGTTTCTTCCATTTTACCCTCCTTCCCCTTTCCTTCATTCCTCCAGAGCTTTCTCTCCCCACTCCCAAACATCCCTTTGCATTCAAGATCCTGGCCTATCAGGGCCATTCCAACATGTTCTCAGGAGCCTTTGGGAGGTACTGACTCCCATTTTAGTTTACCAGTGGAAGTAACAACTATCCAAATAGTCAAGATAAATCGATATTGAAGTTTTCTACTAGAAGGATAAGACTCTCCAATCACTTGCTAGTCAGACATGTCTGGACATTTGATACAGTTCAGTGATGAAAACAATGTTTTTCTAAGAACAGGTCATATACTTTTATAATGCATCATATAATAACAATTCTATTAATTGATCCATATAGTGGATCAACTTAAGACCTTAAGGTCTTTTCACAGTTTATACATATTAATCCTTGTGATCCTCACAATAACCCTAGGAGATAGATGCAATTATAATCCCAATTTTAGAGGCAAATAAAGCTTTCTTCACAAGAATCCCCTTAAGACAAATACTAAACATACCATTACCTCAATCAATCAACATTTACTAAGTATCTACTATGTGTCAGGATCTATAATAATTGTTAGAGTTATAAAAAGAAGCAAAAGTCCCTGACTTCAAGGAACTTACATTCTAATGAAGAACTATTGAAGAAAATAACTCAGGGAATACCTGTCCCAGACAAAGAGAAAAAAAAACAACTAAAATCTAAGATTAAAAAAAATCCTTTCCTTCTGTCTTTATAATACTAGGTATTGATTTCAAGGCAGAAAAACAACAAGGGCCAGGCAATCATAAGTCAAGTAACTTGTCCAGGGTCACACAGTTAGTAAGCATCTAAGGTCAAATTCTAATTCAGAAAGATGGAGTATTGATGACTCTATTCAGTGTTCTACCTATCTACCTTCAAAAAGCTGCAGTCAACCTGAAAATAAACCTTTCAAAGTTTAGAAAATTGGACTTCAGACAAAAGACATGTAGAAGGCCATTATACTGGACTTTACTAGCTTGGTAGTTTCCTCTGGATACACTGACTTAGTCTTTGGGAATCCCAAGTTAGTTCCACATCATAAAGAGATATTAAGAGATGACAATAGTGTAGGCACAGATTAATGATGTTATTACTTAATATTTAAGATGGAAGAGGAGGCAATATGATAATGGATAGGATTAGAGTTAGAAGAGATAGTAGAGGTCATATAGTCCAACTCCCTCATTTTACAGATGGAGAAGCAGCACCCAGAGACAAAGTGACTATTCTGCAAAGATATTGAAATGTTGAGCTATCTGGAAAGGAAACAAGAAATATGCCTGAACTTTCTGCCACTGTGTTGGAACAAGCAACAATGGGAATATCAAGAGAGAAGAAATTGTCAAGACTGACAGTTGGTGGGGGAAGGGACAACTGGGAGTGGCAGAGGGGTCTTGTGATTAGTACTTCTTTTCTGCCGGGCCGGACTTCCTTCCTGGTGTTGGAGGTGGGAGGAGCTTGTTCAGCCCAGTCTGGAGTTGTGTGCTTCTTCTCAGTTCAGCCCAAAGACACAGGCCCAATCAGCTCTGAGAGTTAGAACTGTTCTTGTTGCTTTCTGTCTACTGCTAAGATTCTGAAATTGACAAAACTAGTGCAGAGGAGTGGGAGAAACCCTCCACCAGCCTATGAGGCCTGGCCTTAGCTCCAAAGCTAAGGAAGACTCCAACCTTATTTAGGGACATCCCTCGTCCCTCTTTCCTGATACCTCTACAATCCAAACTGGTTATTAAACTTTATCTTATTTGAATTCGCAATCAGATAAGTGGACTATCTTTTCTGGGCATAGAGGGAGCTGAACATCAGTTCATTCAATGACAAACAGTCCTTATTGGACCCCTGCTTCTTCCTCTCAGCTGGGGACATCTCTCTCTCTTGTTTCACTGAGCAATATTCCCTCTCTTCCCTCAACTCCTCCATACCCTGCTACAAACCTTCCTTATCCCCCGTTTTTCCAATTCCCCATCTTTCCCAATAAATATTACAACTATTGGATTCTGTGCTATTAGTATTTGTTGATTGAGAAAACATATGATGACAAAGTGACAATATTTACTGTGTACAAGGATTTTGAGAATCCTTAGAATGACTCCACAGCCCATTAAAAGTCCATGGACCACAGTTTAGGAGTCACTACTTTAGTAAGTAGTAAGTAATAGTGAGCTTTGACAACTCATAGTTTTAAGATGGATCTAGAATCCTAATTTCCAATTTCTAGTTGTTGCTGCAATCTTAGGCTTAGAACTCAGGTCAAATTATGTCTTCTGCATTCCTTCAATCCCCCTTTTTAGTACCTCTTAACATATTTCTTTCCATTTCCCCTCTTCTCTCCAGGGTCTTAATTATTTTGTTCCACTCAAGTTTGCTTTTCTAAGCAACACCCAGTGCCTTTGATATTTCCTCCTTTCCTACCCCAAGTTTTCCAGTCTTGGATCTCATTTCCCAATTGCTCCATTAAGTGACTGGATAGCAAATCTGATAAATTTGAGCTAACAAGTTAATGGCTTTCTGCATCATTGGTCCTCTGGAGACATGGCTAATCACTGTGTTGATTAGAATTCTAACATCTTTCAAAATCTTTCCTTTTTACAATGTTATTATTATATAAATTGTTCTGATTTTATTCACTTCATTGTGCGTGTTGCTTTGCTTGAATTTGAATATTTGTTACAAAGGTTTGTTTTTCTTTTCTTTTTTTCTCAATGAGGAGATAGGAAGGAAAGAAAATAAATACTTCTTAATTGAAAAAATAATTTTAAAAGAGTTAATGACCAGCAAAGGTTTAATGTGTTATCATTGCCAGTTTACAATTGCATTTTAATTGAGATCTGCAAGACTTCTATTATATTCTGGGCTTCCTCATGGCAATGCATTAGCCATAAAGAAGCAGGGAAGATATTTTTGGTGAGGAGAGGCAGGCTTTTAATGTCTCTCAAATCTCTACACAGATGTAGCATGGGTTGTTCATTTTTTAGAGAAAATTAGACTCCTTATATTTTCTATAGTTATCTTATGAAGTTAAAATATCCTTTGAGTAGCTCCATTATAGCTTTATGAGTAAGATAGATGAGATATGAGGAAATAACAACTACAGAATGGCATAGTTGAAATAACATTGGATTTGGAGTTAGAAGACTCAGCTTCAAGTATAGTTTTTACTTCTTACTATCTTTATGCATCAGCATTTCATCAGTGCAATAAGGAAACTAGACTAGATCAAGATTTCTTAACATGGTATCCATAGAATCCTAGATAGGAAAATAAATTACTTTATTTTCACTAATGTGTAACTGAAATTTGGATTTCCTTCATTTATCAAATCCAGTTATGGATTTTTTTAAAGCATTATTCTGAAGCGATCCATAGATTTGCCAGATTGCCAAGAGGCCCTAACTACCAAATAATGAAGAATTCCTGAACTAAAATATCTTCAAATTCCTTCCAGTTCCCAAAATAGAATCTCATATGTGAAGGTCTCACCAAAGTCTATCTAATTTAAACTGTACCATACTTGAAGAATACAACATCAGGGATAAATGATGATTAAACCTTTGTTTGAAGACAATGAATCAAAGGGAAACTTCTGTTGTACAAGTCAACCCATTCCATTTGGGGATAACTAGCTCTATTAGGAAGCTTTTTTCCTCATTTTGCCTCAGCAACTTTTGCACATTGCTGTTAGGGAGGCTCTCTGGACCCAAAAAGAACCTTTTCCTTTCCTCTTCCACATGATGATCTTTAAAATATTTGAATATAGCTATCATGCTTTTCCCACTCCAAGTCTATTTTTCTCCAGGTTAAATAGGCAAAGTTCCTTTAATGAACCAAATTTCTGGGGAAAAAAGGCCTACCTGTTTAATACTAATATTCTACCAGTGTTGTTGATGGGATTTCTGATTCCTAAGTAATTAAAAATATCTCCCCAAAATTAAAAGTATCCCCCTAAAGGTAGTGTTATGACACATGGCCATGAGGATGTAAGAGACACATTACCAACAATGAATTATTCAAGTGAAACAAAGTAAATTATGTCATCAAAGAAACAGATAAACAACGAAGTGAATAGCCTGAAAGAGTAAGGGGAAAATGATGGACTGCCCTTGAGTTTTAATAATATCCTACTCATGGTCAAGTGGATTCAATGATGGGTGGGCCTTCTGTGCTGAAATTATGGGAGGACATATTTTTCACAGGATGGATAAGCATATGCATCACTAGAGGAATACTATAACACTGGTACACAGATCCATTGGCATATTTCAGTATCTTTTTATATATAATCAACATATTCTATTTTTTAGATTTTTGGAAATTTTTATTTAATTTAGAATATTTTTCCATGGTTACAAGATTCATGTTCTTTCCCTCCCCTCGCCCCAAACCCCTCTCATAGCTTACGCACAACTGCACTGGGTTTTACATGTGTCATTGACCAAGACCTATTTCCATATATAATCAACATATTCTTAAAAATTAGTCATAGCATGAATTTCTTAAAATTAAATTTTACTTTTTCAATTATCTATTTTCTTTCCCTCCTCTCACTTGGGAAAAGAAAAATATTTCTAAAATATATGTCTTGGGGGCAGCTAGATGGCTGAGTGAATTGAGAACCAAATCTAGACACAGGAGGTCCTGTATTAAAATCCGTCCTCAGATCCCTCAGTTGGGAAATGGCTCAATAAAGTATGGTATTTGATGGTGATGGAATACTATTGTGCAATAACAAATAATAAACTGTTTGATTTCCATATTAGCTGGAAAGACTTCCACAAACAAATGCAGAGCAAAACGAGTAGAACCAGGAGAACATTGGACACAGAAATTGAAACATTGTGGGATGATCATATGTAATTGATTTTTCTACTGACACCAATGCAATGATTCAGAACAATCCTGAGGGACTTATGAGATAGAAGGCTATCCACATCGAGAGAAAGAACTGTGGGAGTAGAAATGCAGAAGGTAAACATTTTTATTTATCACTTTTTTATATGGGTATATAAACTTTTGGTTGTTTTTTTTTTTTTAACCCTTACCTTCCATCTTAGAATCAATACTGTGTATTGGCTCCAAGGCAGAAGAGTGGTAAGGGCTAGGCAATGGGGGTCAAGTGACTTGCCCAGGGTCACACAACTGGAAACTTTTGGTTTTTAAAAGATTACTCTATTACAAAAATTAATAATATAGAACTAGGTATTGAGTGATAATATATGTATAACCCATTGGAATTGCTTTTTGGCTCTGGGAGGGGGAGAGAAAAAAGGGAAAGGAAAGAACATGAATCATGTAATCATGGAAAAATACTTAAATTTTTTTAAAAATCCATGCTCAGACTCTTCCTAGCTATATGACCCTGGGCAAGTCACAACCCCCATTGCCTAGCCCTTACAGCTCTTCTCCCTTAGAGCCAATACACAGTATGATTCTAAGAGAGAAGGTAAGAACTTTAAATAGATATAGATGTAGATTTATAATATGTCTTATTCTGTGAGCTGAGTTCATCACTTTTCTGTCAAGAGGTGGGTAGTAGACTTCATTCGTTCCTCTATAATCATAGTTGGTCATTGTATTGATAAGGATTCTTAAGTTTTCGAAATTATAATATTGCCTTTTGGTAAATCTTTAAAAGCCTGTTATTTTTGTGGTTTGGTCACTGTTTCTACTGATACAGTTCACAAATCCACTAATAACAGGTTTTCAGGCATAGCTGAGGCCAAAAAATCCATGAGATGCTAGCCAACCTGGCTATGAGCCTCTGAGAACTGATTCAGGCTGGTCCTTAGATATACATAGTCCATCCCTGGCCATTCCAGTTTGATAGGCCCTGCCAAGTCTTGTGTTATTTGGGCACAGCATTTAAAAACTCAGGGTCACCCCCCCCATCCTAGGCCATGATGAGGCATTAAAGGATGATTTCATTGAGACCATTAATTGTTATCGTATTTGAAATGCAAGCATTGAAGTGGATACCATTAGAGCAGCAGTCATAAGCCAAGGGACCAAGGATTTGGGGGGACAGGGATGGAATTGACAAGGAGTCTGCAAATCCTTATAAACACTAACCATTGTCAAGTAGTCAAAAACATTTTTTAAACCCTTACCTTCTGTTTTATAATCAATATTAAGTATTGGTTCCAAGGCAGAAGAGTGGTAAGGGCTAGACAATGGGGGTCAAGTGACTTGCCCAGGGTCACACAGCTAGGAAGTGGCTGAGGCCACATTTGGAACTAGAACCTCCCATCTCTAGGCCTGGCTCTCAATCCACTGAGCTACCCAGCTTCCCAGTCAATAACATTTTTTTTTATTCAATGGATACTACTGAAATAACTTCTATCCATGGGGGAATATATTAAATTTTTAATATTTAAAAATAGATTCACATATTTTAAAAGGTTAGAAACCATTGACTAGATGAATCTATTGGTGAGTCCTATTGCAAAGTTACTAATCATCCCTTGACTTTACTCATCTTATTTACTTAAAGTAGGCATTGGCCCATATCTTAATTTTCCATATTATTAGGCAAGACCATAATATAATCACATTGGATAAATCAGTCATTCTCAAATTAATTGTCCAGAGATCCCAGAAGGTCTATAAGACCCTTCTAAAGAGTCTGCAAAGTTAAAATTAGTTTTTAGAATTATACTCTGATAATTTAATTTCCAATATAGTTAATATCAGTGGATATAGCCAACATAAACAAAATCTCACTGGGAGTCTGATAATTTTTGTAAATGCTTACCTTCACTCTTAGTATCTGTTCTAGCAAAGCCTATGCAATAGGTTTAGTGACTTGCCCAGGGACACACAGATAGGAAGTATCAGAGGCCAGATTCGAACCCTAAGCCTGGCACTCTATTTACTGTGCTACCTAGCTGCCTTGGATTCTCAATAATTCTTAAGAATAGAAAAGGTTCTGAGTTCAAAAAGTTTGAGAACCATTGAGATGGAACATAACCCATTAGGCTTTGTGATGAACCTATTATTTCATTGACAGAGAGGGCTCCCAGCTACTGAAATTCTGTTTTCCATATAAGTCATCAACTGTTCTACCACTTATAGTCTTAGAGAGTCGCTTGGAACACTGAGAAGTTAAGTGAGTTTCCCAAAGTCACACAGCCAATATGGGCCAGAAAAAAAAAAATTTAAATTCTGACCTTCCTGGCTTCATAGCTGACTCTTAAGATTCAAGAATGTGGTGCAGTGGAAAAAATTTTCTTGCAATCATAGGAACACGTTTCAAATTTGGTCTCTGATATTTATTAACTATTTGATAATTTCTCACAATTGAAAGAACAAAACTTTTAGAGAAACATAGTCAAAAGTCCCATTTCTAGGCGTACTAAACTTTCAATGGAATAAAATGGGAGAGAATATATTAAATACTAATCACTAAGGATACAAATTTTTAACAAGATTTTTAAAAGTAGTTTTAGTGTGACTAATTTTCTTTGCCAAATTCAACCCATTTTATGCACCCCTAAGTAATTTTCCCTTTCTTCCTATCATCCACACACTTCAATTGAGCCCCAGCATTTCAATACAAATTGTTTCCAGCTCTTTTAATTAATTATTCCCTTCAGTTATGAAACTCCTTGTTTTTAGGGCATTGAAACTATGTGAGGATATATCTTCAAGGCCCCAGACTATCGCCAACCTCAAAGGTATCAGCTTAGCAGCTGTGTTTTTTAAATACTCCAGTGAGTAAGACATGAAAGTAAGTTAATTGGAGCTTGAGGCTGCAGAGAAGAGGAAAAGAGTTCTCTTAAGTTTACCTGGCATAGGTACTGCCTGAGGACTGTCAGGATCTGCCCAGATCATGAATTAGCTACAGCAGTAAGTCTGACACATGCCTAAGGCGGCAAGAGGAATTGGGAGTTTACCAAGTTACACTGAAGGACTGTCCCCTGAGTCTTGGGGATAATTTCTAGTTTATATTTATTGTCAGAGCTCCCCCTACCTCATTTATGTAGAAACACATAGCCAGCTCTGTCAGTAAGAGGAACCCCTATTTATCTCACCTCTAAAGAGTTCACAGAATATTATAGGATCATAGTTCAAGAGCTGGGATGATCCTTAGAAAACATTTAGTAATTAGAATGAATTATTTATTGGCAAATAAATAATAAAACTAATTTATTTAATTAAAATAAAATTAATTTTATAGATGAGGTAACATACCAAGAGAGACTAAGTGATTTGTTTCAACCTTAAACCAGTGAGCAGTAAGTCATAATTTGATCTCAAATCCATTGACTACAATTCCATGTTCTTTTTACTATAATATATTGTCTCCCATGAGAAATGAAAAGAACTAGGAGATAACCCAGTCCAGATCTCCTAATTAATCATTCCCTTCATCAATGAAAAGGACTCTAATAATGGAGTTGGAATCAATTAATCAATCAATTAACTGATTCATTGGTTGTTGTCCTTCATACTCAAAAATTATATCACTGGTGACATCTTTTGACTGGGGCATAAATTGTATTTAAATGAGGCACAATTAAGTGAAAGTCTTCAGTTTCACTCTCTCTTCCAGAGTTAAGTCCAGCAGCAAGACAAAACACAATAAAACATTTGTTAAATGGCTACTGCATGCCAGGAATACAAAAAGAGACCAAAGACATGCCCTGCTCTCAAGGAGCTTACAATGCAATGGCAGAAATAATTTACAAACAAATATGTACAAAACAAACAATTTTAAGGATAAGTAAGAAATTAGAAAAAGAAGACACTGGAATTAAGAGCTGTAGAATACTTCTTATAGAAGGTGGAATTTTATTTAGGACTTAGAAGCCAAGGAGATCCATATTTGGAGTGAAGGAGGGCATTCTAGGAAAGGAGGCAAGTATGATAAAATGCCCTGGAAGGGACTTTAGAGACCACTTAATCTAATTTCTTTAGTTCATAGATGCAGAAATTGATACTCAGGAACAGAAAATAATTTGTCCAGCATTTGTAATTCCTAGCAGTCAGGGGCCCTCACTCCTACCCAGTGCTCAGTTATCCTCTACCATACATGCTGCTTTCCAACTAGAAACAGATTCATTTCATAACCTTGGATCCTTCTCAGTTCCACTCAAGACTTCTAAACTGAATGAATTTAATCATAGCCCCCTGGTACCAGTGGCAGATTTGGGCGAAATGCTGCCAGTCAACATTACTCCATCACTAGAAGAAACATCCCCCCCCCCCCCATATAATGAGGGACTAACCAAGTCCAGCCCTTGTGAGCATGGACAGCATTCTTGGCTAATGCAGACCCCATGTGGAAGGACTGGGAAGCTTGCTTCTTATAAAACATGATGACCCGCAATTGATGAGTTGTGTTCCTTGATTCAAAGCATGCATAGACATTCTGTAACTGGTGAAGAGATAGACTTTTGGTTGGATGCTGAGCTGAAAGACACTATCCAGTCAAAGTGAGTCTTTGAGTGTTGTTCGAGTGAGAGAAAGAAGCAGTAAGCCTCTGGATGGGAAAAACTTCTGATCTTCTCCACCTGGAGGCAACAAGTAAAATGAATATGGACCTCTGCTCTCAGTCTCTTTGAACTGATTCGTTCCTACTTATGGGGAAAGGAATATACGGAGATAGATATAACCTTAGGAATGTCCAAAAATTAGAATAATAAATGTAGAAGTTTGGGAATTGAGGTACTAGTTTTTGTGGCCAGATACAAAATAGTGAGCAATGTGTCTTACCCAGCAGAGATGTAGGATTCAGGGTAATTAACAACAGCAATTCATCCATTGTCTAATGACTGTAAGTCAAATTTTGGAGTAGGAAAAACTCTCTAAAAACACCTTTAAATTTGAGCCTCCTCTACCCAGGGATTGCATTGTTCTAGAGGAGAGACTGTGCCCCAAGGGATGGAAGAAAATATTTGTATTTCTGTTCCTTCTATAATTTTATAGCAAATATATTTTTGTAAAACTAATTTATGTTCATCAATTAAATTGAGCTAGGATATTATTAATTGCTAACTAACATTGGGGATAACACACCGGAATGAGAGGGCCTCAAAGTACTAGCATTAGAGAGTCACCCAATACCTTCAGGGTTACCCCTAGAACCTAGCGGGGGAAATGTAGCCTTGCTCAGGGAACCTGATGTACTAATATACATATGGGTGGGGAGAATAAGTCTGTAATATATTGGCTTTTATTCTTTCTCTTTTCAGGAATTTTACTTTGCATCTCAATACTATATGGACTCAAAGGACAAGAACCTTGAAAATGGTCTTCTTTTGCATTAATTAACAAGTACACTGTGTGGTTTGAAAAATAACCCAGAGAGGAAGTTCTGAATTTGGAATCACGAAATTCTGGGATGACTAAGTTTAATTCTGAGTTGACTCTCACACATAACTGCCCAGCCCTTACTGCCTTCCTGACCTCTAGTCTCACATCTCCAGATGCCTATTAGACATCTTGAACCAGATGTCCCATAGATATCTTAAACATAGTATTTCCAAAACTAAACACATTGTCTTTCTCCAAAACCTTCCTTTATTCCTAACTTCTCTATTAGTGTCACAGACACTAATATTCAGTCTGTTACTTAGGCTTAAAATTTAGATTGTCATCCTCAACTTCTCATCCTCATTCGTTGATGTCTAATAGTTTCTAAGATCTCTCAATTTTTACTTTTGCAGCCTTTCTTGAATACTTATTCCTCCTCTCTTAACACTGCCATCACCCTGATAGAGGTTCTCTTCATCTCATTTTACTTTTTTTTTCAACTACATGTAGAAACAACTTTTTTTTTTCTAAACCAGAGTGGTAAGAGCTAGGCAATGGGGGTTACGTGACTTGCCCAGGATTACACAACTAGGATAGAAATAACTTTTTACAGTTGTTTTCTGACAATTTACAATTCAGATTCTTTTCCTCCCTTCCCCCTTCACACATACAATAAAAAACTCATGAAAGAAAAAAAGTGGAAGATAGCTTTGATCTTCAATCAGACTCCAACAGTTCCTTCTTTAGCTGTCAATAGCATTTTTCAAGATGGGTCCCTTGTGGATATCTTGGAAACTTGCTTTATTGATAATAGTTTAATCCTTTGCAGTTGATCATTATACAATATTTCTTTTACTGTATACAATGTTCTCCTGGTACTCCTCATTTCACTTTGTATCAGTTTCATGCCTGGATTATTGCAATAGCCTTCCAAGTGGTCTCCCTGTCTCAAATCTCTCTTCACTCTAATCCATACTCCATTCAGTTGTCAAATTCTTGTTCCTAAAGTACAGGTCTATACACATCACCCCCTATCCCATTCAATAACTTCCTATTATCTCCAGGATTAAATATGAAATTCTTTGGTTTTTAAAACCCTTCAAACCCAATTTCTTCCTTCCCTTCCGGTTTTTATGCACCTTTCATCACTCCATGCACTCTAAGATCCAGGAACATTTGTGTCCTTGCTATTTCTCCTGCATAAGACTCCATCTCTTTCAGAGCATCGTCTCTGTATTTGGAGTCCAGAATTCTCACTTCTCATCTTTACCCTCTAGGACACGTTCTCTGGCTTCCCTCAAGTCTCATGTAAAGTCCTATCTTATACAAGAAGGCTTTCCTAGCTTTCCTTAATCTTAATGCCTTCTTTCTGAGAGTATTTCCAATTTATTCTGTACACATCTTATATGTATATAGTTGTTTGAATGTCATTTCCCCATTAGAATGTAAACTTCTTAAGGGTATGGATTTGTTGTCTTTCTTTATATCTCTATAGCACATAGCACAGTTCCTGGCCCATAGGAGGTACTTAATAAATACTACTTGACTAATTGCTACTTATTACCTATGTAACCTTCAAAAAGTCATTTTGCTCATCTCTTAGTCTCAAATTCCTCATCTGTAAAAGGAGTAATTATATATCTGAAGCTGGAAGGACCTCAGAGACCATCTAGTCAAACTCTTCTCTTTTAACAAATGAGAAAACTGATACCAAGGAAAGAGATTAAGTACCTGGCCTGAAGTTTTAAAGGTTGTAAATATGCCTCAGGTAGAATTGAAATGTAAAATCTCTGACTTAAGAGACAACACTTATTTTCACTGTACCTCATAGGCACTTTAAGATTGAGTGGTCCCCAAAGTCCTGTATAACTCAGTGGTGCAGTGAATAGAGTTCCCAGGCATAGAATTAGGAAGATTTGAGTTCAAATCTGGTTCTAGATGCTTACTAGCTATGTGACTCTGGGCAAGTCATTGAATCTCTGTCTATTTCACTTTCTCTAACTCTAAAATGGGGATAATAATAGTATCTAATTTTCTGGGTTACAGTGAGGCTCAAATGAGATAATATTGTTAAAGTCCTGGTTTTGGTATATAGTGGGCTCTTAATAAATGCTTTGTTCCTCCCTCTTTCCCCATCTGACTTCTACATCTGTGATCCCTACTTCTCCTTTCCGCCTTCCCCATGTTGACTAATTATAACACATTTTTGATGTGGGGAAGAAGTTGGAACACTTTCCCAAAATGTGGCCAACAGAACCTTTGAAGTGGTCTGGAATAAGGGAATCTGGAGGGGTGGAGATACTGGATATTCCACAATATCTTGTTTGTTTGCACCTCTATCAGGTCTTGGTTATTATTCAATTGTTCCAGTCATGTCCAACTCTTCATGACCCTATTTGGAATTTTCTTGGAAAAGATTCTAGAGTGGTTTGTCATTTCCTTCTCCAGCTCATTTGATTGAAGAGAAAATTGAGGCAAACAGGATTATGTGACTTGCAACTTATATGTATCTGAGACCAAATCTAAATTCATTAAGATGAGCCTTCTAGACTCCAGGCTCAGCACTCTATTCATTGCACCACCTAGCTGCACCTATTAGGTCTAGAGCTGTTATAAAAATCATAGAAACACCATAAGCACTAGATCCCTCCACTCACCAGTTCTATTCCAAACAACCTAATAAATGACTCACTTTGAGAACATGGAAAATGATGAAGAAGCAAGAAGGATTTTTTTCATGTTTTCTTAACATTTATATACTGTTCCAATTAGTAAAATGTCTTGACCCAAAAGTGAGAAAGCCACTTGTTTGGAATTCAGGGCACATTTTCTATCCCATCCATGCAGATGTAGAATAGTGGGAAAATCAAAAGGGTCAATTAAAAACTGGACTTGAAACATGTCGTGTTTACTTGAGCTAATCACTTAACCACACCATGTCTCAGTTTCTTTCTTTGTGCAATGAGGGGATCAGGTTCCAAGATCTCCAAAAACTTTCTAGATCTGAATCATACAATAATTGAACTTAACAAGTATTGAGCTGTATATAAGTGCTTTATATGGTGGTTAGATTCCTACAAAAGTATTAAAACAAAATAGAATCCCATATGGTTTATTTTTATGACAGTAAACCATAAAAACAATACTGTTAAAATACTGGATTGATGAGTCTATGAGCTCCTGAGGTATATTTTCCTTCTAATGATGCAAATCACACCCCACTCATACCTTACTACAAGTTCCCAAAATGTTCAATATGTGAGAGGAGCTGGAGATCTTTCTCTAGGCCTATTACCATTACATGGGTACCAATACAGCATTTGGACTGTCTACTGTCATCCTTGGTTCTCAGTACATGCCAGGTCCATCTTCTTTTTTTCCAATCATCCATTTCTGAGGTGGCATCTGCTACTTCTTGTACACATATCATTACTGGGAATATGACCCAACTTCTTTATGTCCACCATGCCTCTTTCCATTATCCTTTAGGTGACCCACCATTTTGAATCATCGAATTGTTTGGGATTCAGAGCACATTTTATCTTTCATGTTCTGTATCCAGGAGAATACTGATGTTAAAAACATTGGGGTTTGTTTTTTTATATTTAAAGGAATTGTAGAGGAATTGAAGAAGATACAGGGGATAAGGAAGGTTTTGTAACAGGGAATGGAGGAGTTGAAGGGAGAGAGGGAATATGACTGCCAGCGAGGTAAAAGGAGAGAGATGCACCCTGCTGAGAGACTATCTTTGAAAAATGGGGTTCCTAGAAATGGGCCAGCTATGATAGCCTGAGGGTATGTCTTCTCTATTGATTGATGTCAATACCCCATAGCAGGTAAGCACAAACCCTCCTGAGGGACAAGCCTCCCCCCAGACTAAAGTTGCCTAGCAGGGGTCCAATAAGGACTGTTTATGGTTGAATGGATGTCCTGGGGCTCAGCTCCCTCTATATCCCCCTGAAATGACAGTTCTCTTATCTGACTGCAGTTATTTAAGTAAAGATAAATTTTAACAACAAGTTTGGATTGGGAGGTATCACAGAACAGGGAATCGGGATTTCCCTAGATTGGGTTTGAGTCTCTCTCAGCTTTTGAGCTGAGGCCAGGCCTCACAGGCTGATGGAGGATTTCTTTTATTCCTGTCTATGCTATATCTATGCTGACTTTCTTAAGTTCAAAGTCTTAGCAGTAGACAGCAAGAGGAAGAAAAGGTTCTGACCTTCAGAGCTGTCTCTTCGGGATGACACCCCTAAAGACCTACCTTACAGTTCAAACCACTCCCCTTTAATCCTTTTGCCCGATGACACGATCACAGAAATCCAGGTAGAGCACCTACTTAGGGAAATCAGGAATAGAGGAACTTCTATCCCGAATAAGGTAGAGAAGCTCCTTCCAGTCCGAGGGCCAGGAAGAGAGTCAGGAGACCAATTGCCACTCCCAGTTGCCCCTCCCCCCACCAACTCTCATTCTTGTCAATATCCTCTCTCTAACATTCCAACTGCTGTTTGTTCCACCTGAGTGGCAGAAAGTCCAAAACTTGCTTCAGTTTTCCTTTCCACAATTTCAAGTAATAGTGTAAGATCTATAAAAGCATTCTACAGTTTCAAATATAGTCCAATCTGCTCTCTTATTACTCCTCTCTGGAGCAAGTTCCTTGCTTACTTATAGTGTTTGTATAAAGCAGGCATACTGATGGATAACTTGATGGGTTGTCCATTTACCTTCATGTCATCACCTGGCATAGTTAAGTATTCTTCATTGCCTTGGATTTTAACCTATGAGGATTGTTAGGCTTCAATTTTTTTAATTATAGAGTTCATCAGTGAGGCTTGAGGTACTAACACAATGTTGCCTACAGTTACATGCTGGGGCCCTCCTCACCTATGGGAAATACTTCTCATATTTACACTTTGCACTGCATTTCCTAAATAACAGTGGTAAATATTTTTGTTAAGCACTGAATTTGAGGCCTTGCCCACTTCTTAGGGGCAGGAATTGTCTCTGTTGTATTGATTCTCTGATTGTCATCCAACAAAATTACCTCTGTTGTCATCTTTACAAGAAATCTTATTTGATTTTAACACAAGCACAAGATTCTTTGTTAAAGGAGAGCTTTTAAATTCGTATTTTATTCTATTCCATCAAATACTTTTTTATAATCTCCAAGTAAATAAACATAAAAGGAGGTCAATAGGTTTTACATTAGAAAGAGCAGATTGCAAACTCTAAATACAAGATCACATTCAATCCTCACAACCATCCCATAAGGTAAAAACTAAGGGTATTATCCTCATTTTACAGATGAGTAAACTAAGGTGCAGAGAGATCTTTCTGACTTCAGAGACCTCTCTCAGAGAGGTCAAGTAACTTGTCTGTTATCACTCAACCAACAAACATCAAAGGTGGGATTCTGACTCAGTTTCCCAACTTCAAATTGAGCATCTCTTTCACTACAACATCATGTCTAATGGCACAGATGATTCTAAGCAACATGATTTGGGCAAACTCTTTCCCCAGCATCTTTATTCCAGTTTCATTTGCCTCACCTTCCAGCTGACATTCTGTGGTAGAATAACAAGGCTCTGTACTTACTTGTGACTGGTAATGGCAAATTGCCTATTATTAATTGGGATATATATGTAGGTCATTCTCCTAATGGATGACTCCTGCCTTACCTCTTGGCTGTGAAAAGGGAACTAGTGTTCATTAAAGGAAGGCTGAAAAAGGTGAATCGTGTGAGATTTGTTTTTAGACAAAAGAATTCCATCACAAGATATTAACCAAGTTAAATAAGAAAAGAGATTAATTTCTTCCTCAGGAAGAGGAAGAAGACAGGGTATGAGGACAGCAATGTAGACATTTTGCTGGCTACAGAGAGTGCGCTGAAGGTGACCACAAATTGAAGAATGTTGATACTATGGGTCATGGTTTGCAGAGCAAGAGATGCCAGTATTGCAATCTATGTTCAATGAACTAGATTTCTAGAGTAAGGAGGAATCCAGGTGTTTGACACTACCTGGAGGTAGCACCAGAGCCAGAGTAAATGTTTGTAATGGAGGGGTTCTTCCAGGTTGGCACATGTCCATTTACAGTTTTAGGTCAAGCATTTCTAGATTGTCAAATACAATGCTAAGAACTTGTCATCAAATTCTCCCAATCCCTTCCTAAATGCAGAGATCATCCTCATATGCCATCCCTTCCATATACTTTTCATGAGTTCCTTCAAAATGGCAATGGTCATACAAATCCTTTTGGCAGGAGCTGAATTTGGTAGAATTCCACTGAATAAATGAAGCTCATTTTTTTTCTTACCTTTTCTAGTTTGTAACACCCTCTGTGTAAGACCAACAATAAAAGCCAATGGCTGTCCAGAACATCTTGAGTTTTTGCTAGAGAGAACTGATCCACATTAATTTTCTTACTCAAAGATCAATTTTCCTCCATATTTCATGATCTGCCCAGTTTTCTCTTTCTACCATAATGTGTACGGCATAGGGAATATGGAACTCCAGGATAATACCATCCAGTTCCTTCAAGAGATTCCTAAGGTCTTCCATTTGTGAGAGGGTAATTTTCTGAGATCATTCTCAAAAAGAATAGGCACTGTTGAAATAGATTTTACACATTTCTCTTTCAGTACAACCCATAAGCCCTCTCAAGAGAATGAGATCACCCTGGCTCTTACGCTGAATTTCTTCCACAGGTGATTAATCTTCCCATTCTTGAGTCTCTAGAAAGTCTCCAAATCTACTCTAAAGGATTAACGGAATCTTTTATACTCCCTGCCAAGACTGTTCTTCTTCCCCTAAATTTCTACATAGCAGGTTTGGACTGTCAGGGTGTTCAGATATTAAGCTTCAATTCATTAACTGCGATTCTCTTATCAATGATGTGAACAGCATAGAGTTAGTCTCAATCAGAGCTGAGACTTCAGAGATGCTTGCAGGGCAATGTTAAGGCTAGGCTATGTTGTCATTGTCATATGTATTCCCTGTGGTTGTCCTGTTGATCCTGTCTCTGCTAATGAAATCTCTATATTCATCAACAAATTTCACTAAATTCTCACATCCTGGGGCCCTGTGAAGGGCAGAGTCCTTCCATAATCATGGGCAGGAATTGGAAGAGGAGTCAATCATCATGGGCAATTCACATTGTATATGGAAGGCATTTTTCTATTGTAAATCTGTACTGGATGGATCTCTCTGGGAAAGGGATCATAGAGCTGGGAAGAATATACAGCTAAAATAAAACCTCAGAGGCCATTTAGTCTAATCCCTTTTTCTTGTATTTGAAAAGCTAAAGCCTATGAAAGCTAAGCAACTATCCAAGGTCACAAAAGAAGTAACAGAAGTGAGGTTTAAACCCAGATCCTCTGACTCCATTGTCAGGGTTTGCTTTAGTACCACACTTATTCCCAAGAGCATGGGAAAAGATTCATGCCAATGAACACAGATTTAAAACTAGAAAGGACCTTAGGAAGTCATCTAGCCCAATCCCTTCTTTACAAATAAGGAAACCAAGGCCAAACATATTAAATGACTTATCCAAGGTCATATAGGGAATGTCAGAGATAAAATTTAAACCCACATTCCCTGACGATGGTCAGTGTTTGCTCTATCATACCATTCTGATTGAGCAGCTAAGAGGCACAGCGGATAGACTGCTGGGTCTGGAGCCAGGAAAATTCATTTTAATGCATTCAAATCTAGCTTCAAACACTTACTAGCTGTGTGTCCTTGAACAATTTGCTTAATCCTGTTTGTGTCAGTTCCAAAACTGTCCAATGAGCTGGAGAAAGAAATGGCAAACTATACCAGTATCTTTGCCAAGAAAACCCCAATTGGGGTCACAAAGAGGTGGACATGATGGAAATGACTGAATAACAAACTCTGATTCCCAAGAACATGGGCAAAGGCTCATGTCTAAGATAACAGATTTAGAGCTAGAAAGGAACTTAGAGGTTACTTAGTCTAAGCCCTTTATTTTATAAATGAGGAAACTAAAGCCCCAAAATTAATTGACTTGTCAAGGTAACACAGGTAATAAGTTTTGGAGTCAGTATTTGAATGCAGGTCCTCTGACTCCAGATCCAGGAATCATGCTACCATATGAGGCTGACTCCTCCATCAACCAGAAAACCTAAGGAAATGGGTGGAGCAGTTTAGCTGGGTCCTAGAAAGGTGTGGAATGTTCACTGGCCTTGAGGTTTATTTGTCCTCTCAATCATTCCAGTAAGCTAAGGGTCAAAAGAGTGCTGGAAACAAATTTGCCACCTCTTCCACTTTTCTAATCCCTAGTCTGGAAATGATCTCTCCCTCCTCTGAAATTCCACAGCACTTAACTTCAAAGTAAAACAGAATATGTTTGTGAAAAGGACCAAGCAGCTACAATATAGAGGCTTGATTCAGAGTCAGAATCCCAGTGTTGACCTATCACATCCTCTCAGCCTCAGTTTTCTCATCTGTAAAATGAGTTGGAGGAATTGAACTGGCTCGAAGTCTAATTCCTATAATCTTATTCTGTCTATTAAAGCATAACCTCCTTATGTGTTATTATCTTTATGTCACTCTAGCAATATTTTTATCATGTAGAAGACAATTAAGAAATATTTATGAACTGAACTAGAAGAAAGTCATACAATAATGCAAATAGTGAGACCAACAGAGTTAAACTGAACTCAAAGTATTTCAAATAGCCTGTGTTGGTTTGGGAGAAGAGTTGAGCAAACATATCTCTCTCCCTCTTTGCAGAAATAGGAGGCCAGAGGTGTGGAATATAGTACATGCACATGATAAATGGATTGGTAGCGAACATCTTTTCTCTTGCTTTTTCAGTCTTTCCTACAAGCACTATTCCTTGGGTAGCAAAGGGAGGAAGGGTTTATTTGGAAATGAAGATGATATAAAAACATAAGATCAATCAAAAAGAATTTAATAAAACAAAATGATTAGGAAGAGATTAGGGTTTGAAGGCTTCCTATACAAATTATTAGGTGCTATCATTAGCTCAGGAATGGCTTAGCTTTTGGAGTTGAGGTTCAAGAAAGGCAATGTCCACCTAATGTCACAGTGACTAGAGAACTAGGCATGGAGTCAGGATGATTTGAGATCCCACCCTGCCTCAGACACTTACCAATTGTTTGATACTGGGCAAGTCACTTAATCCCTGTTTACCTCAGTTTCCTCATGTGTAAAATGGGGATAATAATAGCATCTACCTTCCAGGATTGTCGTAAGGATCAAATGGAGATGATAGTTGCAAAGCACTTCTCACAGAGCCTGGCACTTGCTAAGTGCTGTGGAAATGTTAGCTATTATTACTTGTTAAATAGCTATTTCTACCTCCCTGAGTTCCTGGGTGCCATGGTGGGTGCAATCATCAAGAAAAGAAGAAATGAAAAATGGCAAAGACTTCAGGAGTACACATTAAAAATTGTGTGTCCCATAGGCACATTTCATAATAGCAAAGTTCTGACTGGTGTACAGCAAAAAATAAAATAAGCTAAAAGCCCCCTCTTAAGTAAAAACTATGGGAAATTAAAGGGGAAAGACCATGTGTATGGTCTGAGTTTATTTCATTTTGAAAGCTAAATTTCCTAGAGACTCATTGAATTTTCTGGTAATTCTTTGCTTTTTCTCAAGCCAACAAAACCATTAATGATTTTATAAAGTAAACAGGGAAATTTAAGGCAGACATGAATTCCATTCTGCAGCAGGGGTGTACAATGTGACAGCAACTAGCATTTAATTAGAATGTCCTCTCTTCACCTCATCAGACTCTCCACTGGCCTCAGGAGGCATCAGATCCAATGCGTTTGAGATGTTAAAACCATTGATCATACCCTGTGGCTGTCACCTCTGAGAAATAATAGAGTGCTACACAAGCCTATCAATATCTACATTGAGTGACTGCTAAGCTTGGGGCAAAAGGAAGAAGGAAAGAAACAGGAAAAAAAGAGAGGCATGAGAGAAGCTTCCAGTCTATACAACCACCATAATCTCCTCCAGGGGTTTTCGCTTTAAGTCAGGAACTGTGCTATCCTTGCTGGGATACCCAACGGGGAGGAGCATCAGCAACTTTTCATTGTCAGGGCGGTCCAGCAATGTCCTCAGACGAGGTCCACAGTTCAGAGGGGTGGTGGTGACAGTCACAAGACCTGCATTCTAAAAGGAGAGAAACAATATGCTTGAGTTACCATGGAAAGCCTCTCTTCTGGTGTCCTTTCAAATCTTTGACTTCTATATTGCTCAAAAGATATAGGGCAAAAAAATACTGAAGGCTGACTGCAATGCCATAGATAATTAGTCCCTTCCCTATCCCAAGACCCCTAATCCACACACTTCCTACACATGATAGACTCAGATGTACAATTCTAGAACTGGAAGGGACCTTGGAAGCCATTGAGTCTAATCCCTTATTTTACATATGAAGAAAGTGAGGTACAAAGAGGTTAAGCAGCTTGCTCCTAAGACCACACAGCTAATATCTATCTGAGGTGGTATTTGAACCCAGCTCTTCCTAACTCATATATTTTTTAGGAATGGAAAAGCTAATCTTCTTTGATAGTTTGGCCAAAGAGAAAGAAAGTTATAATTTTCCAGGGAAAGATATTTAGGAAGTCCAATTCAGATGAAAAAAATGATGAAAAACAATGCTATATTGCTAAAATCAAATGTTCATCTGAAATTATCTGGCCAAAACTACATATCCAACAAGGTTGAACAGACCTTGTGGCCCCTGAAAATGCTTAAGTCCAGTGGCAGATGGAGTACCTGAGATGCTCATACATGAGATCTCATACAGCTCTGAAGACTGCAGGCAATCGATATTCAGTTTGTCCAGGTGGGGGCTGTCTGGAATCATTTTTTCTTCCTCTCACAAACCTCAGTTGTCATGTGTAGAAAAGGGTGAGAGTGGGACCATTCATAACACAACTTAGTGAAAGCTAGAGGGCAGCAAACTCAACAGCAAAATGAAATGGAGAGAGGATGAAAGGATTGAAAAGATCAGTGAATACTGGATTCTAATGCGACTCTAGCTCCATGGAAGATATATTTAGCATTGAGCCATTATGGCCTTCCTTGTTTTGGCAAGAACTGATGGTTGGATGTCTATCTTTGGTCTGAAGAAACAGATTAATTCTAATATTGCTCTATTAAAGTCAGGTTTGGGGTGCAAAGCTATGTTAGACATGTAGAAATGACTAATTCAGAACTTTTTTGAAAATAATAAAAGATCCAAGTTTTCCTCATATTATCATGGCATAGTAGGAAGGGTTCTAAAATTAAGTTCAAATCCCAGATCTGATTTGGTACTTAATTCTCTGAGACTCATTGTCCTCATCTCTAAAATGAAGGGGACGGGTTAGATGAATTCCAAATTCCTTCCACATTGATAGGTTATAAAGTAAAATCTTATCTATGATATTTTTATTTTTATATAATATACATGTCCCAATACCCTCCCAGAGAGCCATATTAAGCTTATAACAAAGAATAAAAGAGAGGGTTTGAAAAGTAATTCAACAAAACTAACCAATATGTCGAGCAAGTTTTACATTAATGCAATGTTAATGTAGTGTTCCACACCTATCATCATCATCCTCAAAGAATGGAGGAAGGTCCATTCTTATATTTCTTCTTTAGGGCCAGTCAGTCTGAAAATTTTGATTATGATATTACTATAGGAAACACTGGGGCAGGATGAAGAGGAAAATGGTAGATGGGTTCCTTGGGTTGGCTGTCATGACAAAGTACCAGAGTGAGAAGGTTCTTGTTAAGATTTCTAATCCCTTTTGTTCCTATAATCACCTAAATTCTACTATATGTTGATTGGTTAAAAAGAAAACCTCCTCATCCTCCTGTCCTTCTAATTCCAATGTTACTCATATTAATCTCTTCACCTATGATGTCTATGATCCTTTTATTGTGCTCTCACAGAGATCTATCCAGGCATCTAGTCTGATCCAGTGGCAATAATGGATCCCTATATGAGGGAAAGAACTTAAATGAAAACTCCAAAGTTCTTCAGGCTGAAGGATTTGGTTTGGTTCCCCTCAACGCTAGAGCCTCCTCTCTGAAACCATCACCAACTTACCCTGAATACACTTTATATGTACACAATCATTTGATTGTCATTTTGCTATTAGAATGTCCTCCTTGAGGACAGAGACTGGGTTATCTTTCTTTTTATCCCCAGCACAGGAGAATGTCTCACATATAGAAAGTACATAACAAATGTTTGTTCACTGACTGACACAAAAACACGATAATTTCTCTAATCTTGTAATTTATCAAGAAATTACTACAAATAATATCCAACTCTATTTTGGGGTCATGCCAATCACCAAAGCATTTTTACTGAATATATTTTCTACTTGAACTACCTTGCTTAGAAAAGCAGAGAGAGGACTTTTTTTTTTAATGAACAAAAAAATTGCAAATTTCCATAAGTTTGAAGTTCAGTAGGAATTTTAAAGTAAAATTTCAATTGTATCCCCAGAAGGTATCTGCCCCCCCCTTTTTTGTCCTGCTAACATACCTGTAAGGCAGCAAGGAGGAAACCACAAGCAATGGAAACACTGATCTCATTGTAGTAATGAGTCTTTCTTCTGCCACTGGAAGTTATGCCATAGACTTTTTTGAAAATGAGAATCAGAAAAGGGGCTGTGTCCAGGTATTCTTTGATCCAGTTAGTTCTGAAAGGGAAAAAAAAGTGGTTGTTTTATATTCTTTTATTGTCCTCAAAGGAGCATTTAATTAAATTTTTAGAAAAATAAATTTTATTTTTGTTTTGCCTGTTTAGCTACAAAATAAGAGAAACGAAGGCCCTAAATTATTATTTTTCTATTTCTCAGATATCTCTTTCTTTGGTTACTGCCACTACTCTTCTTTACATCCTTCTCTGGCCTTTGCCCAACTTTGATAAGAGAGCAAATTGTACAAGGGAAAATTGTTTAGTGTCATCTAGGTGGATTTAAGGATTATCAGTTTATAAATATTATGTAGTCTATGCCTGTCAAAATCTTGTCCATTCTTCATGATCTAACCCTCCTCCACAGAGCCCTACCTGATAAATTCAATCAGAGATATTCTTTTCTAATCCCATTCTGAGTTAACTAATTTTTACATTATGAGTATATTTGGTAAGCTATTTGGTGAGTATTTAGAAGTTTCATGAATTAGTCTAAAGCTGAGTAATCTTAACTAAGCATTTAATTAGCATCTAATATGTTCAAGGATCTATGCTAAGTGCTTTATAATGTTATCTCAATGGATCCTCACATCAACCCTGAGAAAGTAGGTGCTTTTATTATAGCTATTTTACAGTTAAGGAAAGTAAGGCAAACAGGAGTTAAGTGACTTGCCCAGAATAACACAGTAAGTATCTGAAGTCAAAATTCAAGACTTCCTGTCCCACTTAGCATCCTAGGTACAATTATGCGTTGCTTGCATGGTTATTTACTGCATACATAGACTGACAAGGCAGAGGAGGGAGATCATATTCCAGAAATGAAGAGGAGTCTCCTAGAATGCTCAGGGGCAGGAGATAACAATTAGGGAACCAGATTGGCTCGAACATAGATTGCACGAGAGGAAGTAATGGGAAGGAAATTAGATTAGAAAAGAGTTTGGATGTGAGATCTCTACCTTTAGGAAGTCTATGGATCTCAACAAACTATTTTAAAAACCGTACTGTTGCATTCAACTCAGTAACTCAAAAAGTATATAACATGGAACAAAATATGAAGTTTTCTCTTCTGTGTTCATGCTAAACCTGACCAAGATATCAAATCTCTCCACTGGGTCTGGAGAAAATCTTACGCTTGGATTTTAGAATGTTTCTCACCAATAAGCCAATGAAGATATAAACAATAATAGCAATATCACTGGCTTTTTCAGAATCTCATAACACAATACAATCATATAAATCATGTTTTTAGAGAGTGATTTTATGTCGTTAGACAATAAAGGAAAAGCAGACTCAATTGAGTCAACATAGGCACAGACTCTGATTTCTTCCCTCCTCCTCTAAGCTGAGAAAGTGAGTTTTCAGTACTTCAAATACCTGTTTCTTGTCCTATTTTTGCTTTCCACTTGGAGATAGGTAGTTCATCTAGGTCTGTGGTATGAGTGTATATGGGCTCATTAGTACTAGAAGCATACTTTGTAAACATATTGTAATCATAGTAACTTCTAGTAGGAGGTCAAAGTGTAAGGACCTTTGTAGGAGAGAACAAAGCAAATAATTCTCCTGCCAGGTACTGATTAGTGCCTCACATACATTTGCTCCTGATCCAAAGAAAAGAGAAGTTTAATTGCCTTATGTCATGTCATCAGGTCAAAGGTAGAAAAGGGATAATTCTCTAATTTCCTTCCTGATCCACAGGAAAATAGCACACACTAATTGCAGCTAATGAAAAGGAAAAGTGAATGAGAATGGACAAACCAAAAAATCCTGATGGGGATCTAGAGGGAATGACTAAAAAAATTAAATACTTTATGTATTGAAATTAATTTAATAATAAAGCTACTAAGCAAGTTTAATTATTTATGTTGATTCTTTATGCTAAGTTTTCCCTAAACTTAAAATTTTGGGGGTTTATAAGCTTTATTTTTTAACATGTCTCTCCTCTCTCTCAAATCCAGTGAAATATTCTTTATTGGGAAAAAAAGTAAGGAAGGGACGGAGGGAGGGAGTGAGGAATAAAGGAAGGGAGGAAGGAAGGCAAAAAGAAAGGGAGGAAGGGAGGAAGGAAGGAAGGAAGGAAGGAAGGAAGGAAGGAAGGAAGGAAGGAAGGAAGGAAGGAAGGAAGGAAGGAAGGAAGGAAGGAAGGAAGGAAGGAAGGAAGGAAGGAAGGAAGGAGGAGATGGAAAGAGAAAAGAATGAAGGAAGGAAGGAGGGAAAGAAGGAAGAAAGAAGAAAGGGAAAAGGAAAGGGAAGAGAAGGGAAGGGAAGGTAGTTGCAATTTCTCACTTTACCTTCAGTAATGTCAGTGTTAAGCTTGGTCCATGTTAATAATACATTTGAGAGAGACAGAGATAGAAACGCAGAGATAGTTTTTAGTAATACATTTGAGAGAGAGAATGACAGACAGACGTAGAAAAATAGTGTTACTTGACCTAATATTCATAATTCTCTCCAAAATCAAACTCAAATTGTTTTATAAAATAAAGCTAAACTTACCCAACATCCTGAGAAATCCATCCTATGATTATGATCATGCTAAGTTTTAAATACATAATATTGATTCTATTGGATTTCTTACTTTAGTTTCTTCAGGTCATTAACCCATTTGTCTCCCATTCTTTTCTTGTAATTTACTTCCTCTTCTTCCTCAACGATCATTCGGATTCTATGTTTCACTTCTTCATCTTGTACAACCACGAAGGACCAGGGCTCTGTGTGTGCCCCACTTGGTGCTGTTCCTTTGAACCAGTAAATTAAATAAATAAATAAAAACCCAGAAGAGGAATGTTAAAGGGGATTAGAGAGGAAAGAAGGAAATAAAATGTCTAAACATATAAACCAAGTACTATGATCCAAAATATTAAGTGACAGGACAAATTAATGCCTCTCCCTGCTCCTTAAGTTAATTTTTTCAGCAACATTTCTTTAATTTAGCTTCATGTTTAAAATTGTATTGCTTTTGTTATCTGATGCTCTATTTTTTACTGGTGATTTTGCATCATACTTATTTTTGGATATCTTCCTCCTCACTCTTACATCCCTATGAACTTTTCCTTTTAACAAAGAGAAAAACAAGCAAAAAAAAATTCCTACCATTTGATTATATACATTGTCATTTCATACTCAGAGTCCTTCATCTCTCAAATGAATGGAGGGAATTATAAATCCTCATTTCTTTTCTGGGGCTGATTGGTCATTTTTATTATACAAGTTTGGCTTTTTTTTTTGGTGTTCTTTTTTATTACATTATTGAAAACATTATGTATATTTTTTTCTGGTTCTGTTTACTTCACTGTCTATCACTTCTCTAAAGTCTTCCCAAATTTTCTGAATTGCTCAAATCAGCCCCATTTTAAGTACTTTTAAATTAACTAAGGGGGACCAAGGCCATTCCTTCTGAAGACTGCAATGATTCACCCCTACCCTTCTAAATATTTGAGGCAAAGCTGCCTGAATTGCTGATATAATCACAGCTCCAAAAGTATTTTTCTTTGAAATCCAGCAAACTAACTAAATAAAGCTATAAAGTTCATTAGAGATTTATAAATTCCATTCAAGGGAGAATAAAAATATATATGCCTAAAGTCACTAAAACACATGAAAATTCAGTCAAATAGCTCAATAAATCTTTATAGATTTTCTTCTATGTGCAAAGTACTGGGACGTGTGCTGGATGGCACATGATCCCTGCTCTCAGGGAAATTATAATCTAGTTAGGGAGACGACGCCAACACAGGAAAGCTTAAATAACTGTTACTGCTTCATAGTCGTGCATGAGATGCAATAGGTTAGCTGTCTGCAATGCCTTAGTTGTCTAGATCACTGGATTATGACCTGAGCCAGCTCTGGAGTCCAGTCTCTTTGAAAACTTTCAGTGAAGCCAGAAGATGGCAAGAGTTCCCCTATCTCCTCCCATTCCAAGAGTTAATAAGTATTTGCTGAATGAATAAATGCCATACTGAGATGGGAGACAGAACATTTTATTCTTGGTAACAGTGCTTCAGGCCAGAGTTTATTATGGAAATGTATATTAGAAGCTGGTCAAACATCAAGTTTCAGGCCATGCTAGCTTTGAATTTCCTCTTTCCAAAGCTCTTCCCTCCACTTTCCTTTGTATTTCCAAATATTAGAAGAAAAATATTTACTTTATTTCAATAAAGTCCAATGTCCTTAAGATTTTAAAGAAAACTGTATCAGTAGCAAAGAGAAACTCAACATAGGTTAATTTCAAAGAAATAGATTTCATAAAAAATAGTACAAGCAGTCAGAAAATACTTTCAGCTCCTGGATATGCTACTTCCTATGTAACCTTTGACAAATCTCAGTGCCTCAGTTTCCTTAGCTGTAAAATGGATATAACAATAATGATACTAGCTACCTCAGAAGAATACTATGAGGAACAACAAGATAATGTAAAAGAAAGTATTTTGAAGGTATAACACCTCTGTGAATATCTTATAACTTTTAGATTGAAAGTCTATCAAGAGTAAGGACTATATTATTTCATTTTTTAATATTATCCCTAGAGTTTCACAGAATGCCTTAAACAGGCAAGTTCACATTAGGTAAGTACTTAATACTCCTTTTCCAATTCAATTCAAGCTTTTGGCTATCAGGCCCATCAACCTTTGGTACAGTAGAGTGACCCATTTGTGTGCTTTCAGTAAGTTTTGAATATTACACCAGATGTGTGGCTGCCTGGCAAATGCTTTGAGCAGCTACTTCTATATATTGAAGGACTTGGTTTCCACTTAAAAATAAATACCTGCGTAAAGTATCCTTCCATTTTAAACTGAAACTAAATTAGTTCTTGTTTATTTCTTTTTTAAAGAGACAATGAATACAGATATGCACTAGATTAATCTCTCTAAATAAATTAGAATGTAGTTTATGTAGGAACAAGACACCATTAGGTTAAAAAAATCAAAAGATTTTATTATTAATCCTCTTCTTTCTATAACTCTCAAACCTCTTTCTTCTTCAAACAGACTCTTTTAAACTGAAAATTAGTTTTCTTGGAATTTTTAAATCCCTTGTTCAAAGCCCATGTTTATTTACATGGACATGCTAGTTAATCAGAATTTGTAATAAAGAATCATGGCACGGAGCTAGATATTTTCCTACAGGACAATAGGGGGAAAGATGACCTCCTGTGTGTCTGATTCTTTAGGTCAGTTTTTGTTTTCTTCTTTAAAAATAAGTACTTGTTTGCTCAGACACTTTGAGTTTATCAGAAATCTAGGAGCTGTTGATATGTTTGCATCTAAGCCATGTGAAAGATGCGTGTTGCTTCTTTAGAGATAGCCAAATTGTTGAAAATGAAAAGAACAGAATTCTAGGAATGGCCTATCAATGCAGATGAGGATGTTTGCAGGCAAAGGCATCATGCTATGCTTCACAAGCTGTTTGAAAGTCACAAATTCTCCAATAAGTCACATCACTCATGCAGCCAGCAGCCTCAAGAGACCCAGCTGCACAGTCTCATACCTGCTGTTTTGATGACATTGTCAATAACCTGCCTTGGGACCGGCTCATTACTTATGAACCTGACAGACCGCCTCTGATTGAGAAGCTCATAAAATTCCTGAGACCTCTTAATCATTTCATTCTCTGGATAGCGTGGACTGGAGAATGGAATATGTTCAACACTTTCATCTAATTCATGCGACTCGTCCTCATCTGCAAATAAAGACAATGACAACAGTAATGAAAATCTGATTTGTGTAATGTTCTATAGCCTACAGAACTGGTTCACCTATATAATATCATTTTATCCTCACAATGGAAAAAAGGCAAGCATTAGTATTCCCATTTCATAGATGAGAAAACTGAAGCCAAGAAAAGTTAAATGACTCATCCTAGGTCACTTAGCATTCCATCTGCTGACTCTGGGTTTTTTGTTTTGGTTTAGTTTGGTTTTGCATAAACTGTGACTGATGCCTAGAATGTACTCTCAGTTCTATTTCTTAGAAGCTTCCTTGATGGCTCATCTCAAGTATCATATCCTACAGGATGCTTTTGCTGAGGCTCCTTAGTTACTAATGCTTTCTCTTTCTCCTTAAGTTATATAATGTAAAGGATAGTGGATTTGATATCAAAGACCTGCTATCATGAGCACCTGAGTCTTCTCTTATCCAGGCTAAAATTTGGATTCTTTCAAACAAATAAAATATGATACAGACTCGAATCTTTTTACCATCCTGGTTCTCTCTGTCTCTCTCTCTGTCTCTCTGTCTCTCTCTCTGTCTCTCTCTCTCTGTCTCTCTCTCTCTCTCTCTCTCTCTCTCTCTCTCTCTGTCTAGATTTTTCTGTCTCTCTGTGTAAATATGTCTGTCTCTTTCTGGCTTAGTATTATTATAATTATTCATTTAAAAGTATTTTTTATTGCTTTGGTCCTCCCACTACTACTCTCCTCCAATGAACAATTTAAAAAAAATTTATTCAAAGATATTTTATTTTCCCAATTTCATGTAATAACAATCTTTAACATACATTTTCCAAAATTATAAGATTCAAATTGTCTCCCTCCCTTCCCACACCCCTCTTGGAGTTGGTAAGCAATTTGATTTAGATTATACATGAATAATTATTCAAAACATACTTCCTATTGTTCATTGTTGTAAAAGAATACTCATATAAAACCAAACCCCCAAAATAAAACCATAAATACACTAATAAGAAAGATAGTCGGCTTTGATCTACATCTGACCAACAGTTCTCTCTGGAGGTAGATAGCATTCTTTGTCATAAGCCCTTCAGGATTGTCCTGGATCATTGTATTGCTGAGAGTAGCTAAGTTACGCATTTGGTCATTGTACAGCATTGCTGCCCAGTGAACAATTCTTAAAAGGGAAATTAAATCTCAAATCAATTAAATCTCAAAATATATGTTTACATAGTCCAGCAGAAAAAAAATCTCCATGTTGGCCGTGTCCAAAAATGTGTTTGTCTTTTTATTAAGTTTATCAACTTTGTCAAGATATGATGATATATTTAATCTTCATTCCATGATAGTAGTTTAACATTATATTAATCAGAGTTCTAAAGTCTTTCAAAGTTGTTTTTCTCTATTATGTTATCATTATATCAACTTTTCTCTTGGTTCTATCTTCATTCTGCATCAGTTCATAAGGTCTTTTCAGTTTTGTCTAGAATTGTCCAGTTCATCATTTCTTGAGGCACAATAATATTCTATTACATTCCATTTCCACGTTTTGTTTAGCTATTCCCCACTCTAGTTGCCTTCTAGTTTTTTCAGTCTTTCTAAAGTGTCCATTTTAAAATGTTTGACTGCTGGTGGTCAAAGTTCTTCATAATTTGGCTTCTCCCTGCCTTTCCAAGTCTTCTTATACCTCACACTCTAACAAAACTGGCCTCTGGGCTGATACTCACACAACATATTCTGTCAGCTCCAAGTACTTTTTCTAACTATTCTCCATTCCTGGAATGACCTGCCTCCTCATCTCTGCCACTTGATTGCCTTCAAGTCCCAGCTAAAATCCCACTTTCTACAGAAAGTTTTTTCCCCAATTTCTCTTTAATTCTCATGCCCTGCCTCTGTTGTCTATTTCCAGTTTATCCCCTCTACAGTTTGTTTGCACGTTGTCTCTTCCATTAAACTGTGGGCTCCTTGAGGGCAGGCAATGCCTTTCACCCTTCTTTATATCTCTGGTATTTAGCACAGTAACTGGCACATGACAAGTGCTTAATGAATGTTCATTTACTGGGCTATTGGCTTAAACTGCGGAGTACACAACTGAACACAGCACGCCAGTTGTGTCTGAATAGAGTATAGAGAAACTAGTGCCCTGTTACACCCAGAAGCTATGACTCTCTATGTAGCCCAAGATCACATTAACTTGGGCTACCACATTACATTGCTGATTCATACTAATCTCAAATTCTGCGCAAATCTTATTAACATTGCTGTCTTAAGCATTCCTCCTCTAACCTATCTCTGAGAAGCTGATATTTGGACCCCAACTGTAACATTCCATTTTTCTCTTTTGAAATTCATCTTATTTGATTTAGCTCAATGTTTTAGCCTGCCAAGGTTTGTTTTTAGCTCCTAACTCTGTCCAATTTAGATCCAGTGTGTTAACTATCCCTCCCAGCTTTGTTTCATTGCAAATTTGATAAACATGCCATCTGTGCCTTATGCCTGTCCTTTGCCACCAAGCCTTTCTCATATGCCAAAGAAGCAGGTGAGTTTAACTATAGAAAAATGAAAGAGAATCTATAAAATCTTGACCATGGGGCTCAAAGTAGAAATTAAAATCTGGTACTAGACCAAAAACTTCTGAAAGAGTTGATAAGACCCTTGGTTTTAGTGGGAAAAAAAGCAAAAAATAAAACAAAATCACCCCTATTGTGACTTCAGTGACAAAAGGAAGGCAAATCTGTCAAGTACTGGCAGTTTGGCAATTCTATGTACTTTAAAAATATAATTAGATTTCTAATAAACAAAGTCCAAATGGAATGGGACTTTAATCCCTTAGACATAAGTGTCTACTTTGTTTTCATAGCTCTCCTGAGAGGTACCATTACAAAATCCACTAAAAAACAGACTTTTTTCTACTCCTAATAAGTAATCCATATAGTGATAAGCATAATAACTCAAAAGAGATATGGATAAAATGAAATTGAATTAGTTGGACTAATGATTACAGGAGACAGATTTACTATGGGGGAAAAGGAGGAATTATTCATGTATTACATACTAATCAATTATGCATCAGGAAAAATAAGGGAAAATCTTAATCTATCCCTTATTTTAGAGGGACATTGTGCTACAGCTTCAAATGTTCCATTTTAAAGCTTTCTCTATGGAATAAACAACCCCTTTGGCTTTCCTTTATGAGGCATCTTCTCTCTAAAGAAGGAGACTAAAATGTTATCAGAGCAGCAGACTCTGCTAACTAATAAAAAAGAAAGCACTTATTTTACATCTGGATGCCAATGGCAGCCTTGGCACAGACTCTTTGCCTTTTTCAATTTAAAAACAGAGTTGCTAAATTGCAAGGGCACAAAGGTGTAAAAGGGGAGTGGAGATGAGAACCTATCCCCTTTTCAGCTACTAATTTTGAGCTCACTGTGGGTCAATAATGGGCAATGGAAAGGGAAAAACCCTGAACCTTGTCTGCTATGTAAATAGAGATTTTCAGTGTCCAGGGAAAGTAATACCAGAGGACTTTCTTATTTTTTTCAAGGTTAAAGGGCTATCTGAAAATCAAACATATGGGATGAATGATACATTAACAAACATACCAAATGCTTTCTCTCTCTCTCTCTCTCTCTCTCTCTCTCTCTCTCTCTCTCTCTCTCTCTCTCTCTCTCTCTCTCTTCTTTTTCTTTATAACCTCATTTTCCATAGTAGAATCAATCACTGTGTATTAGTTCCAAGACAGAAGAATGGTAACGGTTAGGCAATGAAGTTTCAGTGATTTGCCGAGGATCGCACAGTAAGGAATTATCTGCGGTCACATTTGAATCCAGGACTTCCCATCTCTACGTCTGATTCTCAATTGACTGAGCCATCTAGTTGCTTCCTGAATGCTTTCTTCAGTAGGTTTTGACATGTATATGTTGACAAATGACACGATACATTTGTATAATGTAAGAAAGTCCATAAAATAGACTTTACACATGTAACTTCCATGTGTGTATTATTTATGAAAATCTAAGTACTCTGACTTGGATTCTGGATTTGTAGCTTAGAAAAAATCATTGTCTCAAGGCAGTCTGAGTGAGATTTGGGATTCTAGAAGCACAGAGAACAAGACAGGGTCAGCAGAGAGAAAATAAAGCAAACTAGTGTGAAAGAGGGAAAATATACAAAATAAGAAAAGCCAGTCAGGTCAGATGGACACAGATCAGGTCCACTGGGTTCTCTGGTAGGATTGACACCCAAACTGGTCAAATTGGTGGGTCTTACAGGATTCTTATGTGATTCAAGTAGAACCACACATTTCAGAGAGGGAACAGAGATCATGGACCTAGTGGGTAGATGAAGGTTCAAGCCCTGTTGCTCTTTCATGAGAGGTAGTAGAGAGAAGAAGATGATTGGATATTAGTACAGTTTTTTAAAAATATGCCTTGTCTCGGGGGCAGCTGGGTAGCTCAGTGGATTGAGAGCCAGGCCTAGAGATGGAAGGTCCTGGGTTCAAATCTGACCTCAGACACTTCCCAGCTGTGTGACCCTGGGCAAGTCACTTGACCCCCATTGCCTAGCCCTTACCACTCTTCTGCCTTGGAGCCAATACACAGTATTGACTCCAAAACAGAAGGTAAAGGTTTAAAAAAATTAATTAAATTAAAATAAAATAAAATATACTTTGTCTCACTAAATATTTCTCAATTACATGTACAAAATAATTTTTAACATTTAAAAAAATTTTTGAGATCCAAATTCTCTCCTTCCCTCCTGCCCTCCCCCTTAAGAAGGAAGCTTCTTTCTCAACTAAACAAAAATCCAACCGAAGCTTTTGAGCAGTTGTTGGATATAGATTATTGTGCAAAACATATTTCTATATTAACCGTGTTGTGAAAGAAAATACACACACACAAAGAAAAAAATAAAAAAGTAAAGCAAAAAAGTATGATCTAACTATATTCAGACACCAGCAATTCTTTTTTCTAGAGATGGACATTTTTCCTCAAAAGTCCTTCAAAAATGTCTTGTTCATTGTTTTAGTCAGAATAATTAAATAATTCACAGTTGATCATCATATAATATTACTGGTACCATGGACAATGACTTCCTGGTTCTACTCACTTCACTTTCTGTCTGTCCATATATCTTTCCAGTTGTTGGGTTATTGTTTTGTTTTTTATTTTATTTTCTCAAAAAACATCCTACTTGTCATTTCTTATTGCATGATAGTATTCCATCATAATCGTATACCACAACTTGTTCAGCTATTCCCCAACTGATCAGTATCCCTCAATTTCCAATCTTTACTACCACAAGAAGAGCTGCTATAAATATTTTGGTACACATATATCCTTTTCCTTTTTCTCTGATCTCTTGTGGGATACTAGTGGTGCTTAAAAGCTACTTGATTTTCAAACTCCCAGCTCATTGGTAAAAGCTATTATAAGATTTTGAAAATGTTGCCTTGGGAGATTTAAATTTTTTTGTCTAGCAGAGTGAAGAGGCTACTGAATTACTTATAGCCAACTAGCCATAGAACCATAAATATGGACCTAGGAGTAATTTTAGAGGCTATCTAAGTCAATTCATTTTACAGATAAGGACACTGAGGTCCAAAGAGTTCAAGCTATTTGCCTCAGATTATACATGTAGTAAGTGGCAAAGGCAGAATTTGAACGCAGGGCCTCTGACTCCAAATCTAAAACTGTAGCACACCTTTTCCTGCATAAATAGAACAAATTGGGGGAGGGCAAAATGGATATTTATCCAGTGTCTATACTAAAACTATCCAACATTTTTTTTCTGGAAAGGTGGTTATGATTTTCATAAGAATGCCTTTATCTGCCACATATTAGAACAGTTAGGTGGCTCAATAGAAAGAATGCCAGACCTAGAGATGGGAGGTCCTGGATTCAAATTATTTATATACTTCTTAGCTGAGTGGCCCTGGACAAGTCACTTAACCATGTCTATTCCTTACAGCTGTTCTGCCTTGGAACTGATACTTAGTATTAATTCTAAGACAGAAGGTAAAAAAGTTTTTAAAAAATACTTTTATCTCCAATTGTTACCATGTATCCATACCTGCAATATATAATCACAGCTGTCACTTGGTTCCATGATGAAAATTCCTAGTTTGGCTTAGTTTCTTTTAGAAATTTTTACTAAAAATTTTAATCTTTGTGAATATTGATTGAGATAGGCACAAGTTTAATGGGCTAGTCATTGACTCCAAAGTATTTTGATGCAAATGTCTGTTGTGCATTTGTAATGTGCCTCAGTTTAATAGATTTAAGTTTTGTGTGATATAATAATCTTCTTTCTGGTTATAATAAAAGCTAATTGTATTGAGGAGGAAAGCTTGCAATATCAGTAGTCATACATTACTAAGATATTTCCAAAGGGGATAGTAAAGTCAGATAGTGGATTTATAGACACTGATGACTGACAAGCTTGAGCCTTCCTCTGAAGTAATAGTTCACATTTATATGGCATTTTAGAGTTCATAAACTTGAGTTCACTTATTTGATAAAAGGCAGCCTAGTATAGTGGATAGTGTTGGATCAAGAGAACAGGAATAAAATCATGACTCTGACACTTACTAGCCATGTGATTAAGGGCAAGTTGTTTAATTAATCAAGAACATTTACAAAATCTTTGCTATGTGTCATTCACCATTCTAAAACCCTGGAGATACAAATAAGGTCAAAACAAAATGCAGTCTCTGCCTTCTAGGAGTTTGCATTCTAATGGAGGAGGCAATTTCTAAAAACTACATACATCCCCAATTGATAAACGGGCAAGGGACATGAATAGGCAATTTTCAGATAAATAAATCAAAACTATTAATAAGCACATTAAAAAGTGTTCTAAATCTCTTATAATCAGAGATGCAAATCAAAACAACTCTGAGGTATCACTTCACACCTAGCAGATTGGCTAACATGACAGCAAAGGAAAGTAATAAATGTTGGAGGGGATGTGGCAGAATTGGGACACTAATGCATTGCTAGTGGAGTTGTAAATTGATCCAACCATTCTGGATGGCAATTTGGAACTATGCCCAAAGGGCGATAAATGACTGCCTGCCCTTTGATCCTGCCATAGCATCGCTGGGTTTGTATCCCAAATAGATAATAAGGGAAAAGACATGTACAAAAATATTCATAGCTGCGCTCTTTGTGGTGGCAAAAAATTGGAAAACAAGGGGATGCCCTTCAATTGGGGAATGGCTGAACAAATTGTGGTATCTGATGGTGATGGAATACTTTTGTGCTCAAAGTAATAATGAACTGGAGGAATTCCATGTGAACTGGAACAACCTCCAGCAGAACTCTCAGGAATTTTTTTTTTTAATTTGGAAAATTTTAATTAACAGATTATTTGTCCAGGCTTCCATGATTCATGTTCTTTCTCTCCCCTCCTCCTACCCCCTCCCATAGCCAATACGCAATTCCACTGGGTTTTACATGTGTCATTGATCAAGACCTATTTCCATATTATTGATATTTGCACTAGGGTGATTGTTTAGAGTCTACACCCCCAATCATATCCTCATCGATCCATGTGATCAAGCAGTTGTTTTTCTTCTGTGTTTCTATTCCCACAGTTCTTCCTCTGAATGTGGATATCTCATTCTTTCTCATAAGTCCCTCAGAATTGTCCTGGATCATTGTATTGCTGCTAGTTCTCTTGGTATTTTAGATGAGTCTTGAGGGAAGCTGTAAGGTAGAGGTGAAGAGGAAGAGTGCTCCAGCAGCAGGGGTGTAGGGATCAACCACTCTCAAAGCCTTGATTTCTTTATCAGTAAAACAGGACTCATGATCATTGTACAATTGCCTTGGAGGCTTGTTGTGACAAAAAAATACTCTGCAAAGGGGCAGCTAGGTGGCTGAGTGAATAAAGAGTTCATGTAGTTAGTAAATATTCTAAGAAAGAAAGTGAACCAAGGTCTTTGATTTCAAGACCAACCCTTTTCTATTCACTATTCCTTGCTACAACAACTCTTTGGGTAGGGGCAGCTCTCTTGGAACCTGCCTACCCAGAAGATTGCCTGGGGACTCATCATTGCTGCCTGGAGAATGGCATGCAGATTTAAAATAGCAGTACAACTGGAGCAAAGAAGGCAACACCCAGACAAGAACTACAGGGCATGGAGAACCAACACAAGAGGTGTCACACTATGGGGCTCCAGGGAGCAACAAAGAGCTGGGGGGAAAGACAAGTAACCCCCAAAGCTCAGGCATTTTATTGATTCTCTGTCTTCAAACATCATCAATTAAGCCACAGGAGGAGGGGTAGGGGGAATAGCGGGGGTGGGAGAATCATTCAGGCATCAAAGACTAGTCATTCCAAAGTAATTGTGTGTAATCATGCTCTTTTTTTCCCTTAAATGTGATGCCAGTACTGCACATGGAAGCATGGAAATTTGCTTTTAATAAAAAGAGCAAATCTCCTCTCATTGGGCTTTTAATTCTAAGGAATTCTAAATGGCTCTGCATCCAATGGTAGCTGGTGTTTGGCTGAACCTAGTCATATGCTTCTACTCCAGTCATTCAAGGGCCCATGATGTCATGGATGTGGGTCCTTCCTGCTTGACCCTAGACAGCAAAAAGCTATTCTAGTCAAGCTGTTTTCTCATTTGGGGATTTTGCCCACTTCCCAGTTCTATTTCAAAGCTTCCTCACATAGACTGATAATATTCTCAAGGTCTGCTGGAAGACCTCATGCACTTGGAGTAACAAAGAACCTCTCTCCCACCCACGCAGCCCCACCCTTAGCAACTAGGTGGAGCAGTGGATAGCCTTTGGGGCCTGAAGTCAGGAAGATTTATCTTCTTGGGTTCAAGTCTGGCCTCAGACACTAACTAGTTGGACAAGTCACTGTTTGCCTCAGTTTCCTCATCTTTAAATGAGCTGGAGATAGAAATGGTAAACCAATCATTATTTGTCAAGAAAACCCCACTAGAGTCATGAAAAGTCAGACATGATTAAAAACAACTCAACAACAAATCCTATAGCATTTAGTATTCTCCAGCATTTGGCCATCCAAGTACTAGTGGGGCCCAATTCTGCTTAGCCTCAGAGATCTGATGAGTTCAGTCATATTTGAGGTGCTTTGAGTCCAAACATTTGGACTCTAAAAGCATGACCAAGACCTAGTCCTTCCAATGCCCTGTGCATACACATACAAATATACATATATACATATATATATACACACGTTATTCACTTATATACATATACACATCCCACTCATGAAAAACAATGTTCACTGGCCATACACAGTACATATATAGTACATACAGCAACATACTTCAAGTTTATACTCATTTTCTTGTCTTATTCTATAGGTAAGCTCCAAGATAATTTGCTAAATTCCTTTTCTCCTTCCTCACTTTTTCTCATTTCCTGTTCCTTTTTAAGCAGAGGCTCAACAAGCACTTTATGCCATACTTTTAGACTGCATCTTGTGTTCCCCACTCCACCCCCATATTTGCAGAGAAATTGAGAGTGTATTGACTCAGCTAGAGTCGTTTAATATAAGCCTGCTAGAAAAACAGAGGCTCAGATCCTGGGTCCTTTGCCTTAGAGGCTATTTTTCTGCAATCCTTAGAACCTGACTCCATTATTCCAAAGACTCAATGCCTCCCCACCGCTGACTCCTTAACCTGGCATTCAAAGACTCCTACATTTTATATCCATCCCATGTTCCCAGGCTTATCTCACCTGCCATATACTCCTGTGTCCTAGGTGTTTTTATATATATATATATATATATATATATATATATATATATATATATATATATATATATATGTCATATCCAATCTTGTTCTAGTGTGTGATCATTCAATGCAGTGATTTCAACAAACATCAAATACTTTCCTTTTATGAGGCACTGTGCTTAGTTGCAAGGGTACAAATCTAAAAGTGAATCTTCCTTCACTCAAGAAGATTACATCTTATGAGGAAAGAAGTGACTTCTATCTTACCACTGGACTTCAATGACTGGAAGAGACAGTTAGGCTGGGTGACTTTGTGCAGCTTTATCTCACTTAAATCCAATCCATGTGCAAGTCATTGCCCTGTGCTCTCACTGGTCCTTTTCACAAATGAAGGACCAACAACAATATGTATGCAGAAAAGTCAACTGAGGCAACTTCAAACAGGAAGAAGCACTCACTAGCACAGATCAGGAAAGGCTTCTCCTAGAAGATGGTGCCCATACCTCCTTGGCAGCAGTGTTTAAATCTCGCTCTTTGTACCTAGTAGCATGCAAGGCCTATAGTAAACACTGAATAACTGTTAAATTCCTTATACTTCAGGCTAGCTAAATTATTCACTCATTTGGAATATTTCCTAGACTTCCTTCTCCATACCTTTGTTCACATCTTTTATTATAACTGGAATGTCCTCCCCTGCCGTCTCTGCCTCTTGAAATCCTATCTAGTCTTTGAGATGGTACATAACACCAACTTCAACAGCTTCTCTCACATTGACTGTAGGTAGTATTACTGTATCTGAAAGAGCCAATGAAATCTTGGGATTTAAGTGTCCCTATACTTCTTTGAGGAATCTGTGTGAAGCATGAATATGGGAGAAATGGTTCACTATGATTGCTGAAGAGAGGATAGAGAAAAAAGAAATAAACAAAGTTATTTCCTAAGAGAACTATGTTTAAATTTTTTCTTGTTAAGCAACATGAACTAAATTCTCAAGAAAATACTTTCAATGGTGTCCTGAGAGAACTAACTGTACTTTCAAAATTGAAGAGAAGTTAGCAGTTAAAGGAAAAGTTAAAAATGGCTTGAGCTATAATCTAAATCATCCCAGCTGGCATAGTATAAAAATTATATATGTTCTGCCTTTATTATTGATTGCACTGTTAATAAATAGTATACCCAATAAATTTGATGTTTATATAAGCCTAGATGATTAGAAAGGCTCACATATAAGAGAGACAAACAAAAGTTTGGGGAAAGAGGCTTCCTTGATTAAAGTAATATTTAATAGATTGTGCTGGGAGTCTAGGGCTAATTAAGAGAGATGCTGAAATTTTAGTGATTTATAAGGAAATAATAAAACATACCCCTTGGTGCCTTGAATTTAGGGTGAGACTAAAGGAAAATGAGCTAGTAGTAGACAGAAAGAGAAAGGATCCCCTTCCCTCATCCCTAAACACACACACATGCTACACATTAGGATGGTAGATTTCAAAATATTTTTTTAGTGGGCAGAGAACAGGACTTGTAGCTAGGTGACCTAAACCCAGATCATAGCTGTGACATTTTCTGCCTTGTCAAATGAAAATTGCATGCTATTTCCTCCTCTATGAAATTAGGATAATAACACTAGCACTCCTATCCCACAGGTTTGTTGTGAGGAAAATGTTTTGTAAGCCTTAAAGCACCATAGAATCATGAGTCATAATTAACTTCTCTGAACCTTAATGTACTCCTAGCAGTTCAAGGGCTCAGTTTTCTCTTCCTGGTAGGATGAATCTTTAATCTTTTCCAGCTTTTCAGTTCTAGGATCCTCTGATTATCCCCTTCCCTCGACCCCCATCTGTGTCAGGATTGGTGCTGACCACCAAATTTGATGCTTATATGCTGTGGCTTGTATAAGACAGCAAATCCTGTAGGCAAACAAGTCTTGAAATCACCACATAGCTGAAGATCTGGCTTAATAACTCACACATTTTCCAGTGATACCCAACAATGCTCTGCCTCATATTCTGGTCAGGTCAGGTTTTGTTTCTAGCTCTCACTAAGAGGACTTCCTGTTGTCACACTAATGGCATTTTAAGCAAATGAAAAGAAGGGACAAAGATAATCCTGTTTGAGGAAAAAAACCTTCCATTCTCTTTCTGCAAATATCTCCCTCTCCATGTTGTCCCTATCTCTCTCTCTCTCTCTCTCTCTCTCTCTCTCTCTCTCTCTCTCTCTCTCTCTCTCTCTCTCTCTCTCTCTCCCCAAAGCACTTAAAACAAATAGAGTTGATAAAACTGCGCTAAAAGTCTCATTTAAAGAAAAATAAAGGATCTTGGATTTTGAGTTTTATGGAACCTTAGACCTACCCCCTCATTTTATGTATGAGTGTCTTAGTACCAAGGTTATATTTGTAGTAAAGGCCCTTCATTGTGGCACCCTACCCAAGCCTATTATATCTAGGGCAGAATTCCCTACTCCATGCTTTATAAATTTTAGTCTAAATAATCTTCAATGTCTCTAAATTCTTCAGTTCTATGATGACTCTGCTGAACTTCTTATCTTCTTTATTAATTTACTTTTCCATTGATAAAAACTCTTTGGGCTACAGATCAAATAGATGGTAATAGCTTAACTATTATCCCTCCCAAGCAGTATAGATAGCATTTAACAAGAGCTTTCCTTGGCACAGGTTGTGTATTTGTCCATTGTCCATTGTCTTTAAAGACTTGATTATTTCCTTTAATGGTATAGACCACAATATCTCTATGCTTTTCATCCTGTCCACACCTTCCTGTAAATATTCCACCAGGGATTCATCCAATATCCTGGCAACCCTCCTCTAGATCTCCTGAAATTTCATAGAATGCTAGTGGAGTACTCAGCCTATCCAATGGTTATCCCTCATTCTCACCACATGACTTGTCCACTTCCTTTTCCATTCTATCATCTCTCTGATGGCATCCTTTACATCACTTCTGCTGCACAATTTCTCATTTGTAATAAGTTTCAGACTGCATGTACTCACAGTGCACTTCTCCATTGAACTTTGAGTGACCTGCAATTTTAATTCTTTGGAGATTGTAGTATTTTATGACTCATAGCCATACATCATCACTGGAAGAATATTGATGTTAGAAAAATGAGCCTTTGTTTCAGGAAGATTGGGATCATTAAAAGCCCTGTGCAGTTTCCCAAAGGTAAGTCAAATCCATCCAAATCTGAGTCCATCTCATTGTCCATTCACAGTATCTCTCCAACATATATTCACTGATGGACCATTTCTATGGGTTGACCACTCACTTTTATATCATCATCTGGACAAGAGGCATTCTTCATTCTTTTTAAAGATTTTCCTGAGTGTATCGCTAAATCAACTTTTATAGAGTAATTTTGGATCTCATCTAGAGGGCTTTGCAATGTTCTAGGGCTTGTTGCAATCAACTCAGTGCCATAAAATGAGAATATGGAGGTCTTCATCATCAAATCTTGAGAACTCCATCATCCATAAGAAATTCTTTCTCCCATTTGGACTCTGAGCTGAACATCTTTGATGACAGTGAGAAATATTTTTGGTGAAAATTTATCTGTTTTATGGCTTGTTTTACATTAATAATCAAAGAGTCATCTAATAAAATTATTCCTGTTACCACAACTTTCAAGAAATCATATGATTTTTCACATACACACAGGAGGTATTGTTGGAGGAGATTTTTTTAAGGAAATGCTTTGCTCTAATGAATCAAATGTTCTTTTCTAGTCAACAAATTAGCACAGTGGGATTTTGTAATCACAAATACACAAATATAGTCAATTGTGTATAAATAAATGATCAACTAATATGGAATATCATTTGTGAAAGCCTATCTGTTCCCTTCTTCAAAACTTCATCAAGTATTCCCTCAATACATGTTTAAATTATTCTTATAAAGAGTTTGTAGTGATGAGAAAGTAGTCATATAGACCAACATCAGTCAGTCAGCAAGTACTTATTAAGCATTTTGCTATATGCTAGGCAGTGGACAAGGTTCTGTTGACACAAGAAGAAATCAAAGTGTTCCTGCCTTAGGGAGCTTACATTCTATGCCATGTATAATATAAAAATAATTTCATACAAAGTAATTTGGAGACAAGCCACTTATAACTAAGGAAATAAGGAAAGACCTTACTTAGGAGGAAGCTTTGAAGAATACTAAAGAAGTCTAAGGGATGATAGAGTACATTCCAAGCATGGGAGACAACTTCTACATGTGCACAGGAGTTTAAGATGAAATGGTATTTGTGAAGAACAAAAAAAGTCTTGTTTGACTCAATTAAGGAGTACATGAAGAAGACAGCTGTATAACAAGACTAGAAAGAATGATTGGAAGCAAATTGTGAAGGATTTTAAATACCAGAAAGAGGAGATTGCATTTGACCATATAGCCAGTAGGGAGCCACTAGAGTTTGTTGAGCAGAAAGATTTCCTGGTCAGATAATGTACTTTATGTATATCACTTTGGCAGCTTGTTTAGAGGATAGATTAGAGAGGGGAGATGAGCCAGATTATGAATGCCTTTAAATGACAAACTGAGGAGTTTATATTTCATTCTAGAAACAATAGAGATTTCCTGGAGCTTGGGGGACCAGGTGTAAAGTTGTCAGACCTGTTTTAGGAACATGAATTTGACAGCTTTATGGAAGATGGATTGGAAGGGAGAATCGGGGACATTAATTAGAATTCTATTACATTAGTCTAGGTGTGAGAGATAATGAAAACATAAAATAGGGATAATGACTATATGAGTGGAAAGCAGGTTTAAGGGATATTGAGGAGGTAGAATCACCAAGATTTGGTAGGTGATGGGATATATAGGTTGAGAGAGAGAGAGAGATTGAAGAGTTAAAAATCAATCTGAGGTCAAGAATCTATATTAGTGGATTTAAAATAATTCCTTCTATAGGAATAGGAAAACTTGGAAGAAAGGCAGGTTTTGAGGAGAAAGATAATGAGCTCTCTGTTAAACATGTTATATGTGCAATGCCTAGGAGACATCCAAAAGGACATGTCCAAATAGGTGAGTTGTTGATGGGATACTGGAGTTCAGGAGAGAGGCTATGGCTAAATATATAATTTGGGAGTCGTCTGAATAGAAATAACATCAGAACCCATTAGAGAGGTATCTTAATAGGGATAGCATAAAGAAAGAATAAAGGTGACTCAGGGTGAAGCTTTTGGGTACATTCATGGTTAGGACACAGAATTTAATGATCCTTCAAAAGATACTGAGCCTTGATCATCAAGATTGGAGAAGATCCAAGCAAAAGCAGTGTTGCAGAAACCCAAAGAAAGACTGGTCAATAATGCAGAGAGATACAGAAAGATGAAGATGGGTGGGTATTTTTTAAATAATACAAAGGCCTTAGACCAGTGATGGTGGACCTTTTAGAGACCAAGGGCTAAAACTGTACCCTCACATCACATGTGAGCTGCCCCCTTACCCAGGACAAGGGAGGGAAGAAGCAGTCCCATTAGTCGGCTGGGCAGAAGGGTGGGTGAAGTGAAAAATGTCTTCAAGACTGGTAGAGAGGGGAGGGGAGCAGCTCCCTCTGGCACATGTGCCATAGATTCATAAATATGGCCCTAGACTTTTCTTTTGTAAGCCTTTGCCATTCTCTTCTCATTTAGATAACACGATAATTAATTCCTCAACACCCTTAAAAATTATGTCATTTCTACCACAGTCTTTCTCCATATATTCCTACAATACATATGCTCTTCCATTCCTTGGTGTTTTTTTTTTTTTTAACTTGCCTCTATTCATTGCCTTCAACTTCAATTTTAAAGCCATGAGGACAATGTGGCTTAACTGAAGCTCTCACCAAGCTATCTTTATACTTATTTTTCCTCTCCATGGCTTCTCAATCTTTTATGAGACAATACCATTCATATTCTTCATCCTTCTCTAGAAGATTTTACAATTAGATTGGCTAATATTCTAAATATGTATCAACCTTAGTCCTGTAGCTATCCTGTTGTCCAGGAGAGCAAGTGTTTGCTGATAAGGTGGTTTCTAGGTTCTTATGGATTTCCATTGGAGCAGTTCATTTACATAAGTTAAACTTCACAGAATTTTAGAGTTAGAAAATAGCCAGTCAAAAATAACTTCTTAAATACTTACTCCATGCCAGGCATTATGCCAAGCACTAGGGATACAAATAAATGCCAAAGTATGGTCACTGCCTTCAGGGAGGATACATTCTAATGTGGGAAATGGCATACAAACCACCACATATGTATAAGATATAGACAGTGTAAAAGAAAGGTATGTTCAGTGAGAAGGCACTATCAGGGATGATGGAAGAAGGTAGCTTTTGAACTGAGTCTTGAATGAAACCAAAGAAACCAAGAGGAGGGAAGAAAGAGGGAGCTTTCCAGGTATGGAGAACATTCTAAGTACAGAGTCAAGAGTGTGTCAGCAGGTTTTGCTAGGTCATAAAGCACAAGAGAAAGTAGAAGAAAACTAGAAAGACAGGAATGGGACATATCATGCTAGAACTTTAAAGGCCCCAAAACTCCATATTATATTTGATCCAGGAGGCATCAGAATCCAGATATGCTGGAATGTGGCGTGTTCAAACCTGGTTTTAGGAAGTTAATCTTGGCAGTTGAGTGGGAAGCTTGAGGTAAGGAGACCTGCCAAAAAAGCTGTTGTATAAGTCCAGACAAGAGATCATGACAACCTGTACCAGGGTCATAGCTGTGTGAATGGAGAAATGTTATGAAATTCAAACAAATCCTAAAAAAAAGAACCCCCACTACACCATACCCAACACATCCAAACTTTCCTTTAATATAACAAATAAAGGAATATTAAGACAGTCTATTCCACTTTGAAATAACTAAATTAGTCAGTCATTCCTGACATTAAACCTAAATTAGCCTCTTTGCAAATTCTACCCATTGCTCCTGGTTCTACCTTCAAGGATCAGACAAAACAAATGGAGTTATCTCTTATAATCTTTCAAATATTTGAACATAGCTTTCATATCCTCTCCTGAGATTTTTCTTCTCTAGGCTAAACATTCCCAGTTCTTTCTACTTATGCCATACGGCAAAGACTCATGGATCTTTAGTCTTTTTTATCAATGCACTTCTTCAACTCTGGAACTCTGATTGGACAGGCTGGGTCCCAAGTCCTGACTTCCAAACATGTCACTCATCACATAGGGACTTCTGCTGGCCCCTTCAAGAAGTCAGGCATGTGGCACTTTAGTTACATGACTTGTTGGCTTCCTAACTGTGAAGATTGGATTTGGCTCTCCCCTGATTATAACAATGAAGGTTCTTAGATCTTCCTTGATTGTAAAGATTAAATTGTAATCCCCTGTCTATTTTTAGATTTTAATCCCCAAAGTGTAAACACAGTACTTAAAGTTGAGTATGGAGATCTACCCATTTTGGATTTTAACCACAAAAAGGTGTAAACACTCATTTCATACATTGAGTGGGAGGTCTGTGGCCCATGTGTGAAAGAGTGGGCAGTGCCTTTGTGGTCTCCAGATTGTTAAATTTATGGTTGGACTGAATATTTAATTGGTTGCCAGGGATTTAATTTCTAAATCTCCAAAATGAATTATTAAAGTAAAATGGGGTTACTTGGAGTGAAGCCTGCTGGACCTGAGGCTGATAACAGAATCTGCTGATTGAACTGACAATATGGTGAGTGTAAAAGGCTGACTTCCTTCCTTGCCCTTTCTGGAGGCTTGAGCCTCTAGGAAAGGCCCATCATCTTAAGACTCCTTTCCCCTGGCTGGGGCCTTTGAATTCCCATCTGGCTCAGAGGAAGCCAGAGTGCTCTCTCTCTCTCTCTCTCTCTCTCTCTCTCTCTCTCTCTCTCTCTCTGTCTCTGTCTCTCTCTCTCTGTCTGTCTCTGTCTCTCTCTCTTTTTTTTCTCTCCCCTTTTCTCTCTTCCTTAATATCTTCCTTCTATTGTAAATAAACTACCATAAATTCCATCTTACTTTAGTAATACATTTTGGGGATTTAGAAATTAAATCCCTGGTGACCAATTAAATATTCAGTCCAACCATAAATTTAACATAACTAAATATGCATGCATGGGTAGGAGATTATATTTCATATTAATTTCACATACCATATAAGTCAGCTATTGCAAATGGTTAAATGATAGCTTTCCCACTTACTATTTTGTAACTCAATAAAAGCAATTTTAAAATTGACTTAATGATTGTTTGATCCTCTTAAAGTCCTTTTTGGTGCTTAACTCACAGTTTTCAACTACAAATCAGTCTTATGTAAATGACATTAACTAAAGAATTCAATGGGCTTGGAAGTCCAGTGATCATTTTAGTCAAGTCTGGAATTGTTGAGATGGTGAGGGGGAATTGTGAAACTTCTGACTTTCAAATCAATCATATCTCTGACTGCTGAGACTAGTCAGTTTAGACTGACAGATGATGGGGGAGGGAAGGGAGGAAGAGGGAGAGAATAAGGGAGAGGGAGAAACACACACACATACACACAAAGACAGAGAACAAAGCCAGAGAAAGAGAGACAGAGATAGAGACAGTGAGAAAACAGACAGTGACAGAGACAAGGACAGAGAAAGAGACAGACATTGACAAAGTCAGTGATAAAAAAGATAGAAAATCAGAGAAAATAATCAAGGAGATAGAGAGATAGAGAGATAGAGAGATAGAGAGATAGATAGATAGATATTAATGGTCGAAAACATAAAGAGCCAAGAAAAAGACAAGGGTTCAAAAGAAAAAAGACACTGAAGGAAGTTGAAATTATCTCATTGATTCACTTTGCCCTGCTTTAGTTTCATTCTTAATCCTCCAAAGTAAATCTCTCTACCTACCTGACCTTCCCTCCTTACTATTTCCTCAGTCATTCCACAAAACTAAGTGTTTGTGAAACTAAAAAGCTTTTTTTATCTTTTTATTGCTCCTGACCACTTTTTAGCTTTTGATACAATTGACCAATTTTTAAGTTTCAGTAGTGGAAGCTTTTATATTTCACTAAAACTGAATGGAGGCTTTGGGGAACTACAAACCTACTATAAGCCTATAGCGTTATGTGTCAGCCAAGAAACAAAGGTAATCATGGGATATGTCAAGAGGATTATAATGTTCAGGGTTAGAAATTTGGTGGTTCTGCTGTCCTGTGCCCGCCCTATCCAGGCCACATCTAAAGTACTTGGCTTAGCTCTTGGTGCCAAATATTACAAAAGATCTTCATAAATTGGAAAATGTCCAGAACAAGGTAACTAGTATGGTAATGGGCCTTGAGTTCATGTAGTATAAGATACAAGACAATTTTTTAAGGAAGAGAGAGATGTCATTTAGGAGGTGGTGTTTAATCTGCACTGGGAAGGAAAACTAGGTATTCTAAGAGGCTGTGGTGAAGAAGGAAGGAAACCCCAATATGAGAAAGAACTTGTATGAAAATACAAAGACAAAAGATAGAGTACAGTGAGTAAGCAAGAACAAGAAAACCAGTTCAGCTGAACCATAGAGTGTATGAAGATGAGTGGTATGAAATAAAGCTGGAAAAGTAGATGGGAACCAAGTTGTGAATGGATAATTCAGGAAGAGAACAAGGAATGAGCCCAGTTTTACTGGAACACACAGCTATAATATATAAGGTCAAAAATATAAGGACTAAAATGTTTATATTTTGGGAGTGGTAGGCAGCTCTCCTGGAGACAGGATGTCCTGGATTCAAAGCTAACACTTCCCAGTTAAGACAGAAAGTAAGAGGGTTTTGTTTGTTTGTTTTTAAGTTTACATTTTGTTCTCAAGTCAATAGGGAGCCACTGAAAATTTTTGCAAATACATGCAACATAGTCAGATATGCTCTCTATTTTGATTTCACAAAGGATCTGTGATGACACTGAGAGAGGTGCTCTTGCCACCTATCCATATCACCATCTTTCTATAATTTACTAAATTGTTATGGAGAGTTGCTATGATAAAAGAAAAAAAAAACTCATCATACAAAGGCTAACCTGCTGATGAGTCTGGCTGAAGTGATTCTTGGAAATTGACTTGGGGTCTTCACTGAGCCTGTACTCAGCCTTTCCCACATGATAGAACTTGCCAAAAACCTACACACCTACAAACCTACAAAGAGGCTTCCAAATAGAAGCTTTGTTTGGGAGCTGTGTTATAAGTGGCTTAACTTGGATAGCTCTCAAAGCTTTATCTTTATATAGTTTCTATTTTCATCTCTCAGCTCATCATCTCTAGTCTTTTTCTCTCATCTGTTCTAGGATCCAAAATTTCAGCTACCTTCTAAGGTTATACTTGGATGTTTCATTCTTCTAGTCACCCAGATTGACAACCTAGGAGACATCAATTAAATTTTAAGTCAGTGATTCGTCCTCTCATTTCAATTCCCCTTCTCTCCATTCATACAGCCACCACCCAGTTCAGTTCCTGATCATCTTTCTCCAAAGCATCCTAATTGACCACCCTAAAGCTGGCCTCTTTCCTCTCCATTCCATTCTCTACACAGCTTTCAAATTGATATTGACATTACTAAAGCTCAGGTTTGACAATGTAACTCCCTTTTTCTACTGCTTTCCAATCGCCTTCCAGATAAAAGTAAACCCCTCTGTTTAGCATTTAAATCCCTTTACAATCTGGCTCCAGTGTACCTTCCCAAGTAATTACTCCTACTTATGGACTTCCATCATTCAGATGTTTTTCAGGAATGTCCAATTTTCTTTTTTACTCCATTTGGTGTTTTTTTTTTTGGCAAAGATACTTGAATAGTTTGCTATTTCCTTCCCCAGCTCATTTTACAGATGAGGAAACTGAAGCAAACAGGCTGATAAATGTTTGAAGTGAGATTTGAACTTGGGAAAATATCTTCCTGACTTCAGGACAGGAACTCTCTCCACTGAGTATCCTAGCTGCCCCACGCATAGATTTCACCTTCTAGTTAGATGTGTATACTTGTTGCTACATGTATGCAATATCCTATTTCATTCCTCCATGCCTTATAACTGTTTTTCTTCATACATCTCTCTTGGAAAAACCTAGCTTTCTTCAGGACTCAAGTCCTTCCTGTGAGAAGTTTTTTCTTTCTCCATCTCCTCAGTCCTTAACCACATCTATATCCCCAAATCACTTTATATCAATTATATTAATTAAATATTAACATAGTATTAATGTATACTAATTAATATTAATTATATATGCTCTTTAATTAATTTGAGGCTATTTTCTATCCACTGAGAAGAATTTAAGCTTTTTGAGCAGAAAGACTCTCTCACACTTCGATTTGTATCCCCAGCAACTCATACAGTGTCTGACACATAGCAGGTGCTTAATAAAGGTTTGTTGATTGGCCATTTACCACTTCAAACTCTACAAGACTGAGCTTGCCATATTTTCTCCTCAATTATATCTCCTTCCCAGTTAAATGGATGATTAGGTGAGGAGAAATAGAGCCAGCAAGAATAGAGCCAACTATTTATAGGAGGAACAAGCCTGCCGGTACACATGGTCTATCCTGGTTACATGTTATCTTAAATTTAGGTATAGATATAGGTGATATTTTAGATATTTTTTATTCCAACCCCTTATTTTACAGATGAGGAAACATTCCTAAAAAGGCTAAGTGATTTGCCAAAGTCAGGGGCAGTTAGATAGCACAGTGGGTAGAGTCCTGGTCCTGGAATCAGCAAGACTTATCTTCTTGAGTTCCAATTTGACCTCAGACATTTTTAGCTATGCTACTTAACCCTATTTGTCTTAGTTTCCTCATCTGTAAAATGACCTGAAGAAGGAAATGGACAACCACTCTAGGATCTTTGCCAAGAAAACCCCAAATGAGGTCATGAAGAATCAGTTATGTCTAAAAAACAACCAAACAACAACAATCAAAGTCAAATAATTAGTGAATGGCAGTGCTGGGATTCAAACCTGGGTCCTTTGACTCCACTCAAACATTTGCTTGGAATTCATTTGTACAGCAGGCAAAACTAATTAATTCCTTTTCATTTATACAATGAAAACTGCTAAATGCTAATAAAGCTAAGCAGTACTCCTGGCTTCTTTACCTTCTATTTGGTGGAGCTCTGTGCTGTCTTTTAAGTCTTCATCTACCCATGGCCGGTGTTCTGGCTTGGTTTTAACTTCATTGTCTGCTTTCTTGCTTTCACTTTTAAAGATCCACCCAATCAACACACAGATAACTGCTATCAAGACTGGAGTCAGGAAGAAAGACATGATTCTGAAGCTTGGCAAAGAATAATGCCCAGCTTTCCTCCCTTCACTGCTCTTTTTAAACCAGAGCAGTGAGAACAGGAAGGAGGACTGAGGGGGAGGAGATACAAAAGCACAGAAGTGATTATGTCCAAATGAATGTAACAGGGTTCAGAATTTCCAAGGTCTTTCCCCTAAGGGCAAAGATCCTTGCTGTGTGTTTGTGTGTGTGTGTGTATGTGTGTGTGTGTGTGTGTGTGTGTGTGTGTACCCATAGTTGTAGTTAAACTCTTTTTGCAGTTCAGCAATAAATAGGCAGCATATTATTGCCAAGATCTGAGCAAGCATTTTAATGCACTGGAATTTGACAGGAGTAAAAGAAAGCATTTAATTTTCTTTACAAGCATATACATTTCCCTCTAGGGCTTTGTATTTTGCTCAATTGTTTTTTTATAAAACAAGCTTTAACTAACCCATGGAAACAGTCAATACATCCTACAGTAATTGATACCAGAGGATATATTTGTTTGTTTTATTTTCACAGATAACCGCAGTATGACAAAGAAGTAAATGAGATAGTAAGATTAGTTAGCTAACACCCCTTTAAATATTACTTCTACATGAGCAGGTCATAAAAATTCAATTCAATTTAAACAAATATTTATTTTTTTAATTAATAAAAATTTATTTTCTCTCTTCTGTATCCCCTCCCTGACACAGAAGAAGAAAAAAGAAAAAGAAAAACAAAACCCTTGTAACAGATACGTTTGGTCCCTCAAAACAAATTCATTGAACTCATTGACCATGACTGCACCTTGTACCTCTCTATCAAGAGGTGTATAGTCTGCTTCATTATTAATCTTCTAGAATCCAAAGATGATTTTCTGCCCCTATATTCTACAGGGGCACACACACACACACACACATCACATCACATCACATGCAAAAATGGAAATAATATGCAAAATCCATTTTATGCAAAATTTACAAAAATTAGGCAAAAATGCTAAATAATATATGATAAATATATTAGAGAGCATAAAGAGCTACACAAACTTGAAGTGGAAAACTGTCATAACTGACTACAGGGAATATGGGAAGCTTCCTGAAGAAGGTAATATGAGAGTTGGGCTTTAAATGACAACTAGGGAATCAATAGCTAGAGGAATGATGATGGTATGAGCTTGAGCAAAGATATGGAGGTGGAAAAGTATGAGATGTATAAGGAGAGACTGTAAGCTGTCCAATTTGCCTGGAATGTGATATTGAAGACAAATAGCTTGATTAATAGCAGAGCCAGAAGTAGAAATCAAAAACCCATAAAATCTTACAAGTGGAAAGGACTTGAGAAATCATTTAGTCCTCTCTTTTTACAGATAAGAAAACTGAGATCCACTTATATAAGGTCACAAAGGGAGTCCTAGGAATTCTCCCATTTCCATCCAATATTTTGATTAAACGGGGCTTTCATTAGTGCAGGCACTCCCTCAAAATACGACTCATCTCCATTCATATATTACTATTCTTTGCCACTGTTGACAATATCATCTCATAAACCCTTCACAGAGTTTCCAAAACTCAACATGCTAGGGACCTCCTTTGGATCTCTACATATTTCCAAGATAAGAATGTGGAATTCCAAAGTAAAGGTTTAATGGTTAATTGTTGAAGAGATGTTATAAATTAGATTCCTGTAAAGGTGGAGTTTGGACTAAATGGCCTCTGAGTTCCAATCTAACGCTGAGTTTCAGTGAATTCAAATACACAATTTTTTCTTCATTACATCTCAGTCACATGTAATTTTCTGTTTAACAATGGAAGACAAAACAATTTCCTTTGAATCCTCATGCACAAAGCATTTGAATGCTTTATTTTTAACATATTTTATATTTTATATATCATATAATATCATATGATGTAATATGTCAATAGTTATTGTATTATATCATAATTTCAATTCTAGAATTATAAGTTTAGGATGACAAGGACTTCTCCCACTTTAAAATAATGTCATAGCTTGAGGGAGGCATTAGAAATCATGTTATAAGCTAGGGAGATGATCTGGACAAAAGTATAACTGAATTCTTACTATGAGTAGTCCATGTCAGGATTTTACTTTACACACAGGTCTTTAACTTTACTGTCTTTTGTCTTAGGGTGAAATTCTTGATTACTCGTGATTTTCAGTTCCTGACTACATGTTCCCTAGAGCATGAAGCTCTTGAGTAGAGAGCCCTTAAATCAAAACCTTGAGAGGAAGTTTTGGATAAAGGTACATTTGAGTTTGCTTAAGGATGTGATGCATCAAGTAAAATTTATCTTGCTCTAGTGAAGCATAAGAAATGGGATTTTAAGAATTTCGTAGATTGGCCGTGTCCTTTAGCTATGGAGCTCCTCTGAAATTCTACCTAATTCACTGGTCTGGTGACCATGAGAGAAAAGAAAGTGATTACTCAATTGGTGTCACATTTTTGAACAGTAATATAGTTCTATGAAAAAGTGTAACAGAGATTAAGTCCATTAAATTTTTTTCTTAATTTGGAAGGCAGGAATGAATGAACATAGGAAGAGAGGGGGGGGGGGGAAGGTGGTGGAGGGAGGGAGGGAGGAAAAAGGGAGAGTGGAAGGTAAGAACAATTTATTGTTTTGTTGATAGTCCAAGAAGAAGTGTTGAAGAAAATAATATACAGATTAAAATTTAACATGTGTTTTGCATACTTTTTCCTTAGAGAACCATTTATTAAATACTTATAAGCACAGGATATAACTAGAAGAATATGCATATGGATATAGATATGGATATGAACATGGATATGGATATGGATAGATATCTACAGTTTCTTCTGCACATCCTTTTCCAAGGGAGTCTTTAATTCCTAATTGGGAGGGGAGCAGGAGATTAGAGCTGCTACACTAACCATTCTGTTCTCCTCAGAGAATAGGCATTAGGCTAGAATTATATCTATCTTCCCCTAAATTATTTTAGGTTAGGAGAAATAATCTTTAGTTTGAAGCTATAATCTTGATTGTTATTCTTCATGGGGAAGGAATGTCCCTAATTATAAATCCAAGGCTTGACTTGTTTCTTATAAAAACCAGTTATAAAAAAACACACATAAAAAATAAACCCATTTATCCAAATTGGGAGCAAACAGAAATTAGAAAAAGTATATTGATGAGAAAATACTGGAAGAGAGATATCTCAGCTCAATCATTTAATAGTTGTGTAGACAAGTCATTTTGGTTGTCTGGATCTCAGTTGTTTTCATTTTTAAAACAGGACAATAATTGCTCTATTTGTCTATGGAATTCTTATGAAGAGACCTTTGTAGAAGCCAAATACTTCTACATTACCAGTTCATGTTCTTTCCAACTTTATAGTCAGTATATATAGTACTATCATTTGAGACCTTGTAGTGTTATTTTCCCTAAAGTATCTATCTTACTTCCTCACCTAAGTTGTTACCTAAATTAAACTTATCACTTCTCTTGTAGTGCCAATATAGTAACACAATGCCATATAATAGATTTTTAAAAATATTTACTACTCATGATGAGGATAATAGAAAACAAATAAATACCTCTTGGTTGATTTCTTGATTTTTGTTTGATTATTTCATACTAAGATTTAGAACAATATTATCTCCTTTTAGGTGTCTTAGGACCAGGAGATAGGAAACTCAGGTTCTAGTCAACTGTTCCATCTATTAGCCATGAGACTTTGACTACTCTCTCATCTATAAAATGAAAGAATTGGGCTGGATGACCTCTAAGTTACCTTTGTGGGGTGTATGGGGTGCTCAGGAGGGGTAGTATCTCTGGTATGGAGGGCTTTTCATGCCCTCCTAGGGCAGCTCTCCAGCCTCTGACCCCCACCTGACACCCAGCTCTCACTTGTGGCTCCCAGTAGCTGCTAGCATGCGGCAGCGGCCACACCCCGGGCAACGGCTTTGACAGGCCGGCTAAACCTTGTGAGGGTAGCCATCGGGTCATCGTTGCCCTGGTGAACCAGGGCTTTGCTCACCCAGCATGTGAAGACTGATTCGGCGGAACAGAAGGAAGAAACCAACAAGAAGGTTCAACGGCTGAGAGGGCGACGCAGTGAAGCACTGTGGAGTGCTCAGGGTGTGTTGGAGCACAACAGGGCCATCCAATGCAGCTGAGGAAGTCTCCAAGTGTAACGACCTTTCGTGCCATGGACCCAGGCTTCCAAAGCCGAGAGATTGGGACTGTCACTGTGCATCGACTTTTCCACTTAAATCTCCTTCACACACAAGTGTCTTTGTGCACACTCATCTATCATAGATGAAAGCGCACAAAGACAATCGTCATCCTTGGTTACCGAGAGACTACTATATATATATATACACACACCTTTGTGAGAACTGAACACCAGTTTGAACATCTTTTCCTTCGTACCATAAGATCAATCTTGGGGTGTTTCTCTAATGAACTGGGTTTCCATTCAGCCCCCACCCTTTGACTGGACCAAGAACAAGACCTGGGCTTATCTATATAAGGAGGATGCCCACCAGAAGCCTCCTAGCTCTCTGGCTTCCCGAAAGACCCTTGCCTCTTATCCCCCATGACTTCTGGGATCCAGAAGACCAGTTTCTGAATTGTACCAAATTTAAGTCTGTCCAATCAGAGCGACACAGAAAAAGTAATATCATGGAGCATAAGTTATGTATCTGAGAAGCTAAAGGGTCTTTTTCCTGATGTGAACAAGAATAAGAGGTAAGCAGCAATCTTGGGTTAGCTAGGTGACTGGCCATATGAGGGACCTGCTTTTCACTATTTAAGAAATAATTATAAATTAATATAAAATTTCCATGGAATTCCCATCTTAACACTTCCAGCTCTAATACATATGTGCAGATGATCCAGAGATCATAGAGTTTGTAATCTGATCTAATCCTTCCTTTTTTAGATGAAAAAACAAGAGATGAATAGTCTTGCCCAAATCCAACTTTATTCTCAGTGTAGCAAAGACATAATTATTCATAGAGACCCTTAGTAGCTAGGAGATCTGATAGGCCAGCAGCCAAAGGTCTTTATTTTTCTCAGTTCTCAACTATTAATTCTCATGTGCTTCTATAAATATGCACTATTATATCAGGCCTGGCTATTGAACACTGACTCACACTTTATATACTGTCTTCCCTTGGAAGGATTAACATTAGAAATTATTTCTGGAGGCAAAGAAAAGTGATCTGTGCTTTCCTGCTAAAATGGCTTTTTCAAAGTTCTCTTTAATAATACATGCTACAGATGAGTGCGTGTAGACATTACTCCACCTACTTCATATGCTAAATGAATTATGATGCTCCTCTTTTATGAATAATTAATCTAATCATTTTACCAAATAAACCTCAAGCTGACTGCATGCAATTCTTCAAACACTGGTAGACAAAAACATCTTCTAGGACAAAGGCAAAGCCCCAAAGATTTAAACCAGTTCATCTGATGAGATATTGCTGAATAAAAAAATGGAACATAGGTAACTGGCTTAATGGAGAGTTGGATTTTTTAAATTTCATATCACAATGCCCTCAAAATATTGGTATTCCTTGACCAATGTGTTTAATTTTTTAATTAAAATTTTTTCTCAGAAAACATTTACACACACGTATTTTCCTATCAGGTTAAAAACTGAACTCAAGTTAGTCAGAAAACAGGACACAAATATTGATCAATTCACTCATTAGATCTTTATTCAAAATTGGAAAAACTTAAGAACTCTGATGAATGAAATGATTAACCATGATTCCAGAGGACTAATGAAGAAGCAAGGTGCCCACTTCTGAATTGACAGGTGATGGCTCAGAGAAAAGAATGAGACTTATGTAATTTTTTTTAATATTGGCAACTTAGGAACTTGTTTTACTTAATGATGAATGTTTGTTACAAAGCTTTCTTTTCCTAAGTAGAGGGCAAAGATAGGAAAGAAAATGGGTTTTTATGTTCATTGACATAATTAAATTAAAAGTTAAAAAAATAAAAATCTATGGTGGAGAATAATTATCATCAGGTACGTCTTTCTGGAGATTTGTTATCAGACAAAACTATTGATGGGACTAGGAAAAGTAAAGCAGGAGTAGTCTGGGGGTATTCCACTGATGGATAAATCAGAATACTAAAATTGTCTTTCTTACCAAAAAAAATGCCTGCCTATAACTTCCATCTACTTACTTTATTTTGGCTTCCTGAAACACAAAGAATAAGTAAAACCTTTGATCCACCATAAGACAGCTAACATACCACCCAGTCTTTGGACCAAACATTCCTAATCCCTTCAACCATTCTTCATATGACAAAGCTCCTCTCTCCACATCCCCACACACCCAAGTAAAATATCATTCATTAGTGGAGAGTGTGATCTATGAACAAAAGATGGGCCTTTCACACATATCTCTGTAGTGAAAGACCACATGACAAAGTTTCCTGATCTTCCAATATCCAGAGGCCAGCTACTCTAGACCGAGGCAGGTAGTAACACAAGGGAGCCCCAGGTCTGGAATCAGGAAGACTTCAGGTCAAATCTGGCTTCAGACACTCCTGGTCATTTAATCTCTAACTCAGATTCTTCAGCTATAACAGCACCTAACTAAGGATTGCTGTGAAGATCAAATGAGATAATGTTTCTTTTAAGCACCTGGCACACATTAGCAGCAATTCTGTACAAAGAACAATTGTGAATGATTTGGCTTTTCTCAGCAATCAAGATAATCCGAAAGGACTCATGATGGAAAATGTCATCCTACTCCAGAGAAAGAACTGATAGAATCTGAATGCAGACCAAAGCGTACTCTTTTCTGCTCTTCATTTTTTGTCTTTTTTGTTTGTTTTCTTCTATGAAATAACTAATACGGAAGAATATTTTATCTGATTGTACTGGAGGAGGGAAGGGTGAGAGAAAAGGAAAGAACTGGAACTTTAAAAAAATTAAAATGAATTTAAAATAATTATTTTTACTTATAGTTGTAAAAACAAATTTTTGGGAAAAAAAAACATTTTTTAAGAACAGAAACTAAACAAATTTATTAGTTCTTTGTAGTTTGATTAATATAGTCCAATATTTCCTGCTTAATAACTATAGATTCAAATTAAATTTTACTTCTTTGAATGTTTTTAATATTACATAGAGCCTACTATAAGTAATTATATAGGGTTACTATAAGTATATTCTGTACTGTTTAATGAGCCCATGTGAGTTCTTTTATATATTTTGCATTTTTTAGGATGAAATAAAAGCTGTCCTATGCCTGATATATGCATCACTCCCTTGAGTCCTAGTAAGAGATCTGGAGACCTCTTGGACCACATGAGTGGAAACACAGATGATTTTGGTCAGGTGATTGGATCCAATCTATGTAAGCTCAGAGACCAGAGCCACAGTTTTTATTAGCTAATCCTCCTAGCTGTGTCATTCCCAAATTTCATAAATATTTCATGCTTAAAGCTTCATCTTAATTAAAAATCCAAGCCACTTATGAAAATATTGACCAGGGAAGAATGAATCACACCACTGGAATCCTCTTTCCAGATTCACATTAATCCATTATTCAATATTCTTTGGATAAAATTATTCAAACACTCAGATTGGCAAACATTAGATGTTTGGCATAAGTGGCACAAAATCAAATGACAAATATTGGAGACTGGAAAAACAGGCTCATTTGATGCATTGTGGGTTAACCTGTGAATTTGCATGAAAAGTCATTTTCTGTTCTGCAACTGTAAGCACCTCTTACTGATCTTAACAAAAAAGAACAGCCTGCTCTGTGGTAAAGATCTAGCAAAAGTACCTCAGAGTCCTGCAAGCAAGTAGCAAGGAGACAGAACCAGTAGCTTTCAAAATTCCCAGTCCACAGGCCAAAAAAAAAAAGACTGGGAAAATGAGCAAACATCAAAAGGAACACCTAACATCAGAAAATTTCTATGGAGACAAAGAGGCAATCAATAGGGGATGGTGAAATCCAAGCAATCACATGCAAAACGTCAAGGAAAAATGGAAATTGGTCTCAAGTACTGGAAGAACTCAAAAAGGAATTTAAAAATCAAATAAGACAGGTTAAAGAAAAATAAAAAGAAAAATGGGGAAAGAAATGAAAGTAATCCAAAAAGAAAATAACAACTTAAAAAGCAAAATTAGTCAACTGGAAAAAGAAACATAAAAATCCAATAAAGAAAAGAGTTTCATGAAAAGTAAAATTGATCAAATGGAAAAGAAGGATCAAAAGGCCATGGAAGAAATTCAGTCTTTAAAAGAAAAGTTCTCATACAGTTGGGAGTGATATTTGTAATATAAAATGAAATTTTGTTAATAAAACTTTTTTAAGATAGAAAAAAGAGAGGAGTGGAAAAAATTTTAAAGTATATAAGAAGACCTCATTTTACTTAACCAAATATGTTCCAAGGACCTTCATACAAGTTGAAAATCTCTCATAATAGAAAACCCCATTATTTAATGTTTCTCTTATACAAACATACCTAAGCATTTCATGACTTTTTTTAACCTGTACCTCTGTCTTAATGTCAATTCTAAGAAAGGAGAGTGGCAAGGTCTAGGTAAGTGGGATGAAATGGCTTGTCCAGGGTAACACAGATAGGAAATGTCTGAGGCCATATTTAAACCTGGGTCCTCCCAACTCCAGGTCTGGCACTCTATTCACTGCACTACCTACTGCCCCACTTGATGACTTTTTTTAGGCTCATCAGATCTATCAGCATTATTACTCTTTTACTTTGGGGCCATCATCAGTAACTAAAAAGGATTAATAAAATAAGGAGAAGCATGTCTGATGCAAACATGACTTGTAAAAAGAAAGAGCCAGAGACAGAGACTGATGATGCTGCAGAGGTAATGTTTGGGGCAAAACAATATAATAGCATGACTAGGTGAAATGACTTTTCACTGCTTTGAAGAATAATCTGGATTTAGTGTCTAATTAAAACTATTTACTTTACATATTTTTCTCCCTTTATTTTTTTCAGTTGGATAAATATTCCAAATATTCCAAGAGGTATAGAATACTTACTAGGAATTTTCCTAAGGGGCAAAAAAAAGAATCACTACCTTTCTCTCCTTGGCCCCAATCAAGTATACCTGAATTTGCATGTGTTAAATTCACATAAAACCAGGTCCTACTATATAACTAAAATGAGAGGTAGTTTGGAAGAGTAGAGAGTCACCTTTAGAACTCAGGAAACCCTGAGTTCAAGGAAAATCTCTTACATATATTAGCTATTTCGTTCTGGGCAGTCACTTGACTTCTCAGAATTTTAGGCAATCAAAGACTAGATTATAGAAAAAATGTTGACCTTCATTGGATGAAGGAGTTTCTTCATTGAGTAGCTCCCTATAACACTGAAATCCTAAGTCTAGTCTCTATCTCTAACTAAAAAGGACATTATGAATAAAGAAAATACAAGAGAACAAGGGGGGAGATCAGAAGAGGATAGGTTAATCCAGGATGAAACTTTTTCCTTAAAATGAGAAACAGTCCCAGAGATGAGATGAGAAACAAGAACACACTAGAAATAGTCTTGTGTCTTAGAGATAAGTGATTTTCCCAAGGTCGCACAGAAAATAAATAGGACACCCAGCACTAGATTATAAGATAATAGAATGTTTAGATAAAATGACAATAAAGGCCTTGGACCCAAACTCCTCCATCTTATAGATTGAATAGTAAAGAGTGGAAGAAGGCAAAACGTAAAAGGAAGGATCAAATTGTAGTCATTCTTATAAGGTTCATAATATAAAATGTTATAATTTCATGTTGTATTATGTTAAGTTCAGTTAAAAAATAAATGTTGTGCAATAAGAAAAATGATCAAATTCACCCAGTTTCAAATATACCTTATACTATTATCCAGACCACACTTCTCTATCTTGTCCTTATGGATATCATGAAAGATTTTGTCAAATTCCTTGTTGAGATTCTGACATGATACGCATACATGATTTTCCTGGCTCAAAAATCCAATAAAACTCAATTTAAAAAAAAGTAAATAGGAAAATTTGATGTGATTTATTTTTAGTAAAGCCATTTTGTCTCCCTAGTCCTAACTATTTCTATTTCTTTGAGACTAGAAAACCATGTACTTAACAATCCACTTAAGACATCAAATACTTGATTTTATGGAATCTGGAATCCATATTCTCCTTGAAAATGGAGAAAATTCTGTAATACTTCAGTTATTTAATATCTTTCTCAGTTTTCTGTGAGGAAAATGGAACAAGTTTCCCACAAACTTCTTTTTTATTTTATTTATTTTATTGCTCCATTGATTCTGCCTGGAGAAAAGCCAGTATATATTTACTGTCTTCTAGATTCCTATCCCTGCCCATTCTAAACATTAGAGAGCAAACTCTGTTTGTTTGAGTCCATTTAAGAATGGCATTCTCTATTATCTTTTTATAATTTCACTAGGGAATGAGGCACCAATAAAATAAATTCCTACTCTCATTGTTTTTCCTTGAAAATATCCAGTCTCATACCTTTACCCTATGATTCACAGTGCCATCTGCTGGCAAAAAAGGATCTGAACAGGCGATTGTTCTGGATCATAGCTTTAGAGCTGGAAGGGAACCATCCAGTCTGACAATCTCATTATATAGCTAAGGAAAGTGAGGACCATTCAGAAAAAAAGAAGTGATTAATCCGAATTTACATAGGTAGTAGTAAGGGATAGAGATTAGATTCAACGTACTGCCTCTTACTCCAAACCACTGACAAAACTATCTAGCTTTTTAAAAACTCCTGCCTTCCATCTTAGAATCAATACAGGTTCCAGAAGAGCAATAAAAGCTAGGCAATGGGTCACATAGATAGGAAGTGTCTGAGGTCAGATTTGAACCTAGGACTTCCAGGCTCCAGGTCTGGCTCTCAATTCACTGAGATACCTAGCTGCCCCCAATATTATCTTATTTTATACATAAGAAACAATCCCAAAGATAAGTGATTTTCCAAAGGTCACAGAGAAAATGAGTGGAGGTCCAGTACCTGAATGAAAGAATTTAGAGATAAAATGACAATAGAGAGTACTGAGTCCAATCTCTTCCCAAGAGGCAGAAATGACTCGTCCAAAGTCTCATAATAAGTAATAGAACAAAGATTAAGACCCATGCCCTCTGCCTAAACCGGCTCTTTCTTCTGTTCTGTGCTGTCATGAAATTCTGACTCTAGCCAAGTTTATAATCACACTCAACTAAGACCAATTCCATTAATCCTTCTTGTAAACATCCCCATATCCAAAGGGTACAGAATACTTACTAGGAATTTTCCTAAGGGGCAAAAAGAAAAATAAGTTAGAATCACTACCTTTCTCTCCTTGGCCACCAGCACAGAAATTCTTGGGAGTTGTTTCAGGTTAGATCCCATGGGGCCACCAAAGGCTGTGAGTATAAAATCTCAGGTGGATAAACCCATGATCCATTTGTTTGGAAAGAAATATAAAGAGTATGCATTAGAGGAGTGGTCTCCAAATTAAGGGACAGAATCCTTGGAACTGGTGGCTTGACCAAAGAGGGCTATATAATCAATGGAAAATGAATATAGGAGTCACATCCCACCTTCCTAGCAGTCAGTCATGGAGCTTATCTCTAATAGAAAATCTACCCTTCATTCCTCCAACAGTAGCCCACCCTGCTCTCTAACTCCACTTCCCAAGCATTTAATTAACCTACTTCTGAGCCTGGTGTAGGCTTCTCAGGACAATAATAATCTCCTAGATCATATTGGAATACTCACATAGAAACTGAAAATTTCTCCCCTGCTCACTCCTTCCCTCAGAGGATTGGCTCTATATTCTGGGACAGTTACTCACAAATGAGAGCCCCGGTCATCTCTTTCTTTTCATTTTAGACAGCTAAGTAACACAGAGGAAAGAGTGCTGGACTTGAGAGGCAGAATGGTCTAAGCTCAAATCCAGCCTCCTGGGATTTTGAAGAAGCCATTTTACCTATGTAAGCCTCAGTTTCCTCATCTATAAAATGTGGGTGCTAATAATAGCATGTATCTTAAAGAGTATAAAATGAGATAATACTTGCAAAGGGTTTTGCAAACCTTAAAGTAATATATAAATCTCATCATTATCATCAGCATTAAGAGAATAAATGACTTGGAGAGAATAAGCCTTTATCCCCATGTTCTTCAATAACCTCTTAATGATCTCTTTGCTTCAGATCTCTCCCCTCCTAAATCCTTCCTCTAACAAAATGATTTTTCTAAAGTACTAATGTTATCTTTTACTTCCCTACTCAATAAACTCCAATGGATGCATATTGACTCTAGATTGAATGTTATTTCATGTTAATGTCAACCTTTTAAAATTATTATTTTTTCTTATTGTATAGTGTTACATGTTTATAATTTATTAATAAAAATGCATGGGAAGACATGCTCAAAAATCTTTTTATTGAGAAGTGTGCAATTTTAAAAGTTTAAAGACCCCTACTCTAACCAGGGACTTTGTTTTAGACTGTGGTGGATCTGTTCATCTCATCCACTCAAAATGGTTCCAAATGGATTAAGTTCATTTTTATCCTTATGCTAAGAGAATGAATTCCAACAAGGGGCAACATTCACTAACAAAGTTCAAAAATTCAAGTTTTTAATGAAGCCACTCCAAAATCTTCCCTCTGTCTAAAAGGACATTAACTCTTCTCATTCTCATCCTATGCCAAGAGAAGGAACAGAAATAAATGGGAGGCAGGTCATCCCAACACAGAAGAAGAGTGTTAACACCCAAGTTGACACTGGGGTCCCAGTAACTGGAAGGAATAGCTTATTCATTTATATCAATCTACTTTCTGACAGTGCATGTCATATTTAGCTTATATTTCTTTGGGGCTCTCTATTCTTACTGCAGAAATCATATGAATGGGGAAAGATGGGATCCCATTTCAGATGAGTAAAAGATCAATTTTCAGGAGTAGAATCACAGACAGAGGCCACTTAAAACAGGAGTGACACAGAATAGGTGCCACTTATAGCCACAGTGTCAAGGTTTCATGTTTCACAGCTTTCTCAGCTCACACAATAATAGTTTCTAAAAGAAAAAATTATAGGTAAGATTAATTGTGGGTTTTTTCTGCAAGAAAAAGAGTTGTTTTGTTTTGTTTTTACCATTTTGTAATTAAATAGGCAACCTGCCAGAACTTCTTCTCTGAATGTCAAAGAGAAAAGTTTATTTTTGCTTTTCAGGCAGTTTAGAAAATAAAATTTAGTTTGTCCTGATCTTCTATTTAAAAGGACAAACTATACCAAGAGAACATATCCAAGAAGAAATTTGATTAAGCAGAGAGGTTTAGAGGTGCTAGCCTTGGAGTCAGGATGCCTGGTCCTAGTATTTATCTTTGGGTGACACTAGACAAGTCATTTCAGTTCTGAGTCTCAGGTTCCTCATCAGTCAAAAGGAAAGGACAATTATTTACCTCTCCTCCCTCACAGGAATGTTATGAGAAAAACACTTTGTTAGCCATGAAGCATTATGTATAATAGAAGCTATTGATATCATCATCATCATCAACATGCTATAAGATCATTCTAACTGCCCTGGGATTATTTTTTTTCATTCTTATTATCATGGTCAGATTTGTATAAAGGAAAGGGAGTGGTTTTGGAAATTGCCAACTTATTTTTGCTTAGATACTGGAATATATTTCTCAAATGATCCATAAGACAAGGGAAAAAGGTAATCCTATTACCTATCCTACTTCCACTGACAAGACTGCTCTCTTTCCCTTTTCTAACTTTCCAGTTGGAATTCTGAACTTTAATCCAATTCTCAACAAGTATTTATTAAGCATCTTCTATTGCCAGGCAATGTGCTAAACACTGAGGACATAGACACCAAAACAAAGCAATCACTGCTCTCAAGGAGCTTACATTCTCCTTGGTGAGGATGGTAAGGATAAAAGAGAGAGAAACAACTTCATGAAGAGAAGTAAAACTATATGTAATGTAATTTTAGAGCTTCATATAGGATGTAGAATTTGAGATGAAGCTTGATGAAAACTCAAGATTCCAAGAGATGGAGATGAGAAAGAAAAATATTCCAGAAAAGGGAGACAGGAAATAGAATGTGTTGAACAGAAAAATAGAATTATCCCTTCCACAACACAGGAGTTAGGAGCTGGGGAGCCCATGATCTAGAAAATCTGTGTAAAAATTTTGGGTCCTTCCTTCAGATGAGAGAAGTCTGAATTTTTTTCTTTTTCTTTTTCTATTATGGGGTGTTTACAATGCCTTATTGTAAAGTTGAGATTAAGTATGCATTTCTGAGTTTCTAAACTTTTTCTGAGTCATCTGCTGGCCTTTGCATGTCATCTGCAGTTTCTTAAAAAAAAAAACAAAAATCCCCATTTAATTTCTTTTGCTGATTCACAATATATCAAAACCTCAAGGGAGAAAGTCTCGATGTGGAAGGGATAAGTGTATATATGAAGAGGCTGTCCTCCATACTATGCAATGTTTCAGAAATGATAAGGATAAGAAGTAAGAAAATTTTTTTTTATTTATTCCTAGCCTTACTATACCTTTGATATTACTTTATAGTAATGGTGAATGATAAGACAGTAGGTCCTGAGGATTTCCCTGGTCATATCCAGTAAACAAATGTTGATACAGTCAAACCAAAGGATAGGAGAGTACAATTATTCTATAACTGTAGTAAAAGTGGGAATGTCAGTTCATTTACAAGGGTGAACAATTTAGGATGGCTTTAGTCCATGAAGAGATATTGTCAGGATCTCCTTTTAAGAGTCAGAATGTTGTCCCATTTTATGCCATCCTAATTTAAAGACTGTTGACAGTACCTCCTGGTGTCCTATAGCCACTGGCATGAAGCTATGGCAGAAGAATGGTCATTAGTAATGAAAGAGGGGGCAGCTAGATACCTCAGTGGATTAAGAGCCAGGCCTAAAGATGGGAGGTTTGTGCTTCAAATCTGGCCTCAGACACTTCCTAGCTAAGTGACTCTGGGCAAAGTTGCTTAACCCCATAGCCAAGCCAATATGGTTCTTCTGCCTTAGAACCAATACACAGACAATGATTCTAAGATGGAAGGAAAGTTTAAAAAGTAGTAATCAAATAATGGTAACCCATTAAAGTGATTATATCAATGTTAGGTATAATCCTACTTATTCCATGGACATCCCATTAACTAGCAATTCCATCTTAACTGTGAGGGATCATAGGGAAAGTACTCTACTTTGAGCTATTCCATAATTTCCTCTTCAATCTCAACTATTCAGGCTTTAAAATAGGGTTGCAGAAGTTTTATAGAATCCCAAGCATGCCATGGAAAAGTAAATAAATACACCTTTTTTAATTTATACTATCTTTTTTTGCCACCATTGTGTCTATAGTTCTCTATGATAAGTAGCTTAATTAGGTAATATAGCTAAAATGCTTTTAGTTGCTTATAAATTCTTAGTATCATTGTCATTGTGATTATTAATCTTGTTAAACATTCTACTGCCTTCCACAATGAGTGCTCTGATTTTTTCTAAAGAACAAAAATCTATAAATGTAGAAAATATGTTGACTCATTTTATTCACCTGCCCCATGCACCTCCCTGCAGTTATCCCCTAATAAGAATTTCCATCCAATTATCTAAATCACATTTTCTACCTAACATTCCTTAAAGAATTCATTATATTTATTGGAGTTGATCTTAGGGAGTGATTGCCAGCAAAATCAGGAAGTAAAAGGCTCTTAGAAAATACTTGGCTTCACCCAAAATTCTGCTATATTAGAATGGCTCAGAGTAGTACCAATTATACTTTTCTTTTTTTAATATGGCTTCCAGCCACAACCACAACTCACAAAATGAAAGAGCACTGAAATGGGAGCCAAGAAAACTATATTCTTGTTCTGACTCTGCCCCTAACTAGCTGTGTGACCTAGGGCAAGTTACTACTTCTCTGGGTCTTGGTTTCTTTAGTGGTTGGATTATGATCCATGTTATCTAAAAAGCTTCTCATGGAGTTCAAGTATAAAGTGGATTTGACCTGTGTTTGAAACCTAGTTCTTCTGCTTATTCTATTCTGTGATCTTAACCTCACTGGTACCCAGTTTTCTTATCTACAAAATGAAAGGTCAGACTAGATAGACCTTGAAAGTCTCTTTCAGATCTCATTCCATGCTTATGAGCTTCATGATGACTTATAGACATATGATTAGTGTTGGAGTACTTGCGTTTGCATCTGAGCTTTATTGCTTATTCTTCACGTGACCTTGGACAACTTCTTTGATGTTCAGTTTCCTCCTGCTGAAAATGATGGACTTGGACTCAATGACAGCTAAGATCCTTTCCACTTTATAGCTATGATCTCATAATCACTATGGTCCCTTCTAACTCTGACATTTCATTCAGAGTAGGACTTCTTAGAGAGACTGAAAAGGCTTGAATCTTTTTTGTACTAAAGTAAAAAAATAAATCACACTTTCTGAAGTGTTCCACGTATCCATTACAAAAGCATAGCTGTGCTCTGAAAAATAAATCTAGAATACCCCCTGGAACAAAAATACAATATTCATTGCCAAGAAGAATTCATGGAATTATAGAATCTCAAAGTTAAAAAGGACCTGTGAAGTCATCAAGTCCAATCTTCCTCTCAATTCACAGAGAAGATAAGAAGCAAACATCTGATTACCTCTTTTTTTCCCAATGGTATTGTGGGTTTTTTTAATTAATATACCATTACTATAATATTATATTTTATAATGTTTATTAATAACTAGAGTAAAAGCTACCTAAACCACCCAGCCTGCTCTCAAGAGAAGAGAGCGAGGGAGGAGTTACAGCAAACTTATATATAAAGGTGACCACACATCATGGTGGAGAGAGGAGAGGAATTCTGGGAAATACAGAGGGATTTCTGGGGAATGAAGTTCAAGGGCTCAAAATTCCACTTATACAGGATGAAAGGTGGGAGGGAATTAAAATAGATTTCTGCTCATAAAAAAAGAGAGAGATTGCTCACGAGGGAGCTACAGATGTAGGCTAAACCATGTACTTTCAGATAAGGTCTCCATCCTGTGAGTTTTGTTTAATTGTTTTACTTTGTTAGAAGAGAACTCTTTTGAAGCAAGAGTGAGACACTAATACACTATTGCTAGAACTGTGAACTGATCCAAACATTTTGTAGAACAATCTGAAATTAAACCCAAGAGTTATAAAACTTTGTATACCTTTTGACCCAGCAATACCCTATTGGTCTATTTCCTGAGGTGATCAGGGGAAAAGGAAAAAGAATCTTTTTATTCTAAAATATTTATAGCAGTTCTCTTTGGGTGGCAAAAAAAAACTGGAAATTTAGAGAGTGCTCATCATTTGGTGAATTGCTAAATAAGTTGAGCATTTGGTTGTGATGGAATACTACTGCACTGTAAAAAATGATGACTAAATTAACTTTGGGAAAACAAGGAAAAACCTACATGAAATTATAAAGAGCAAATTGAACAGAACCAAGAGAACATTATATCCAAAACTATTGTTTGAAGAATAACATATACTTCTACCTCTAGAGAAAGAACTGGTAAATAGAAACAAATAAGATGTAATTTTTATATACATGTATTTTTTTTTTGTAGATGAATCCTTCTCTAGTGCAGGTAAGGAAGGGGAAAAGGGACATACCTGGGACCTTTAACAAATAAATAAATAACATAAACAAATGAAGGGGAGAAAATGGGGTTATCTATAAATGTAATATAAAAACAAAGCATGTCAATAAAATGTTTTTAATTAATAAGGTGATTTAAATATTACCTATGTAATGGGAAGATTGGAAGCTCTGCCTGGTACCAACCCACAAGAAGATTTGTTAAATCTTCTCCTAGGAATTCATGATGGAGGGGCTCTTTCCATATTGTTAAGATACTTTTTTTAAAATTAATTTCTACTTTTTATATTTAAGAGGAAAAGGAGTAATAAGTTTTTTTTCAGTTGGTGACCCCCTGCTATGCAAATTGGCAGTTGGTGACAGAAGGGTGTGGCTAAGTGTGGTTATTAAGTAGCAGACTGTTAGAAGGGGCTTTGGTCTCTGGGTCCCCTGGGGAGAGGAGCAGCAGTTTCTGGTACTCTCTCTGAGACTGGGAGTTTTTTCTAAGGCCTTAATAGCCTTATTGATTATTGATCATTAATAAATTGGGTAGATGAGGTAGATAATAGTGGTTATATTATTAGACAGTGAGAAGGTGAGAAGAAGACTAGCAGAAGATACTGCCCTCTAAGTGTGAATTTTAGATTTACTCCACCCTGCTTAGTCTAACAAAACAGGAATGTATACACCCCTACTTAAGGATTAAGTGTTGCGGAGGATAGCCTATGACAGACATGTGCTAGCAACTGACAAATAAGAAACAACTGACAGACCCCCTGGGCTGTCCTAAGTCAAGCTTAAGCTACCATTGATACATGTGAGACACAGGAAGTGATATAAAGAACAGTCTATATATTTCCCGTCACTTCCTCTCTTTGGTCTCTCTCTCAGAGATGTGGCTCTCTCTCTGGCTCATGTGGCTGGTGACAGCGTGCTTGGCATCTTGGCGGTTGGCATTTGCGGCTTGCTGGTGAGGTAATTGGGAGAAGCTCTGTAGTGTGAGTTAGGTGAGGTGTCTTCCCTGAGTGACCTGGGTGAGTAATTTAGGCTGATTCCTTTTTCCTTTACCTCCTAAAGCACTATCCTCTTAGGAGGCCCCTCATCTCAGAGCAGACCTTGTGGCTGGAAGCCAAGCTAGTTTTAATCTTCTGAGGAGGCCTCATGGCTGAGTTCTCTGAACTTCCCTGGGCTTAGGCTAGGCTGGAGAAGTCCAATACCCTTTTCTCTCTCTTCTTCTTAATTCCTTCCCTCTATTATAATTAAACCACCATAAAATTCCCAAACTGCCTTGAGTATTTTTATTGGGATTGAATTAATCCCTGGCAACCACTAATATAATATATTCAGTCAATAACCCCTAAATTTACCCCTTACATGAGGCAGATAGATTTAGGGTTTTTTTTAGAGAAATTTCAGTTAGGATTTGGATCTGGGGTAAAGGTACAAACTATTAAAATATTACTTTCACTTTCCTTCTTTCTATCTGTATTTCCTAATCATAAACTAATTGCTTTGCATTTAATAAACTGCGCACTGGCTTTTGATCAAAGTCCTGCCCCCCAAAATTTAACCCCTCACAATATCTACTTTAGAGGACTGTGTAAGTATGCTTACTTTGCTGTTAGCTCACTGTGTGGTTTTAGTTGGCTGATGAGATGGAACTAAATGTGCATGCAGAGATCTGGACTGACAAAATCCCTTCTCTGGAAAGTTTTGAGTAAAGAGGATGAAGACGAATTTTGAAATTCATGGTGAGAGGAGAGATAATAGCTATGGTAGCAGAGACTTGCTTCTACTAACAGCCTATTCTCCCCACCAGGCCACCAAGTGGTCATGAATGCATGGCATTGTCTCTGTTTCTGTCACGGTTGTATTTATTCTTTCTTAATCTTGGGTGAATGGGTATCAGAAATAGAATAGACCAAGTTATGAGCTTATGAGCTTTGAAAAGTTGAAAGAGCTATGTAGCTGGAATCCAAAGAGCACTGCCAATAGCTGCAGGTGCTAAGCCTAACAAGGAGCTAGTCTTGATCCATTTGAACAGTTCATTAACTCAGCAGCTGAGTCACTATTTCTCACAAACAACAAAAGCAACTCATCAGTCAGCTACATCACACATAGAAGTGAACTTGGTGGAGGGAATGTTTGCTAGTAACTTTATTTTTTTAAAAACCCTTACCTTCTATCTTAGAATAAATAGTGTATATTGGTTCCAAGGCAGAAGAGTGAGGCAATGGGGATTAAGTGCCTTGCCCAGGTCACACAACTAGGAAGTATCAGAGATCAGATTTGAATCCAAGACCTCCAATCTCTGGCCTTGACTTTCAATCCACTGAACCACCTACTGTCCCCTGTAGGAACCACTTAAAATTTGACTTGACTCTCCTGAGGGACAAAGGGGATGATTAAAAGGTACCTTCTAATTTTGGAACTTTTGGTCCTTGCTTTGCTATATCAAAAGCCAATGGATTTTGAAAGGTTAAGTGATATAGAGAAGAGAGTAATTAGTCATAAATTATTTGAGGGAAATGTTAACTGACAATTGATACGAGGAGAAACACATTGGATGGGGGCTTGTGTATTAGATAGACCCTACCCAACCTCTAGAATCTAAAGAGAAAGTATAATTAGTCTTGTCTTAGGTACAAATGTGGATTAGGAGCATGATCTCTGGGCTTATTCATTATATTCAATCCAACTCCATTTTATAAATTAATAAACTAAGATACAGAGAGTACTTGCTCCATATCACAGGGATAATAAGGGGGCAAATCTAGGTTCCTGGTTCCATATCCAGACAGCTACTATGCTACGATACAGGGGGAGCTAGCTGTCTTTGGTTCTTTTTATGAGAGTTTAATTAAAGAGTAAGAAAAATCACTTAATCGTAAATACCACTGACATTTATGTCATTATTAAGTTTAAGGGTTCTTATCATAGCCTCTGTGTACTTTTAAAAATATATTTTGACAATGATTTCAATAGAATTACTAACCTTTTTAATTCTACATATTGGGTATTTTAAATTGTTTTTTTCTTTTTTATTCATGTCTGATTCTTCATGACCCCATTTGGGATTTTCTTGGCAAAACTCCTAGGGTGGTTTGTCATTTTCTTCTCCAGCTTATTTTACAGATGAGGAAACTGAAGAAAACAAGGTTAAGTGACTTGGTTTGAGGTCACATTTGAACTCAAGAAGATGAGTCTTCCTGACTCCAAACCCAGTATTCTATACTGTACCATCTTTTACATTATTCTGGGACAGCTAGGTGACTCAGAGGACAGAAAGTCAAGCCCAGAGACAGGAGGTCCTGGGTTCAAAGGTAGACTCAGACACTTCCTAGCTGTGTGACCCTGGGCAAGTCACTTAACCCTATGGCCTAGTCATTACCACTCTTCTGCCCTAGAATTCTAAAATGGAAGGTAGGGGTTAAAAAAAACCACATTATTATGAGAAGGAGCTCTTGGGTTTAACCAGACTGTCAGTGGATTTTGTGATAACGTCATCAAGTCAAGTCCAATCAGGTAGCATAGATTTTTACCTGCCACTGATGTGTGGTAGTATTGCAGCATAGAGCCCCAAGGATAGGGAGGATCCCGGAGCTGCTAAGTACCAATTATCACAGGGTTTGGAGGTGGAAGGGACCTTGATCCAACTCCCTCATTTTACAGCTGGAAAAACTAAGGTCTAAAACGGTCAGGGGACATGCCCAAAATCTCAAAGGTGCTAAGTACCTACCACAGTCAGAGGACTTCAGTCCAAGTCCTCCAACTCCAAAGCCAGCATTCTTTCCACTACCCAGAACTGTGTTTTCTCAGTCAGATCACTTGGCTCCATGCCTCCCCTCTTCATTGGCTGTTGAAAGGAAAGAACTTAAAGCATTGGTGGTAAAATCTCAGTGCTAGCATTTTCACCTTGGAAATCTGTAAATGCTATAAATGAGGGCTTGTTTTGTTGTGTATAGACATAAGAAAGAGATGGAGAAAATGTTAATCATACAGATTAAGCTTAAAAGTGTGTGGTGGTACATTTTTTCCCAGGGCACTAGCTATTAAACATTTGTCAGCCTATTGCTACTAAAAGTACTAGGTAAGTGGGAGCTATTAGCATGACTCTAGGTGGGGAAGAGGAATCATTTTAATGTCACCAAATTCCCCATGGATCTCAGCACCCTAAATACAGATGCATATTTTTCATGAAGAACTTTGTTTTCTTGCCTTTTAAAAAAAATCTTCACCTCTCTTATTACAAATATTTTTGAAAATTGTTTTATTTAATTAATTAATTTAGAATATTTTTCCATGATTACATGATTCATGTTCCTTCCCTCCCCTTTTCCCTCCCCCCTCCAGGAGCAGATGAACAATTCCATTGGGTTTTATATGCATCATTTATCAAAACCCATTTCCATATTATCAATATTTGTAATAGAGTGATCATTTAAAGTCAATGTCCCTAATCATATCCCCTTTGAATCATGTGATCATTCATATGTTTTTCTTCTGCATCTCTACTCCCACAGTTCTTTCTCTGGGTATGGATAGTGTTCTTTCTCATAAGTGCCTCAGAATTGTCCTGGATCATTGCCCTGCTGCTAGTAGAAAAATCCATTACATTCAATTATGCCACAGTGTATCTGTCCCTGTGTTCAATGTTCTCTTGGTTCTGCTCCTTTTACTCTGCATCAATTTCTGTAGGTCTTTCCATCTCGCACAGAATTGCTACAGTTCGTTATTCCTTTAAGCACAATAGTTTTCCATCACTATCAGATACCATAATTTATTAAGCCATTCCCCAATTGATGGAGACCCCTTCATTTTCCAATTTTTTTGCCACCACAAAAAGTGCAACTACAAACATTTTTATACAAGCCTTTTTCCTTATTATCTTATGGGGGTACAAACCCAGCAGTGGTATGTTTGGATCAAAGGGCAGATAGTCTTTTAAAGCCCTTTGGGCATAGTTCCAAATTGCCATCCAGAATGGTTGGATCAATTCACAACTCCGCTAGCAATGTATTAGTGTCCCAATTTTGCCACATCCCCTCCGACATTTATTACTTTCCTTTGCTGTCATATTGGCCAATCTGCTAGGTGTGAGGTGGCACCTCAGAGTTGTTTTGATTTGAATTTCTCTAATTATGAGAGATTTAGAACACTTTTTCATGTGTTTATTGATAGTTTTGATTTCTTTATATGAAAACTGCCTATTCATGTCCCTTGCCCATTTATCAATTGGAGAATGGCTTGATTTTTTGTGTAATTGATTTAGCTCCTTATAAATCTGAGAAATTAAACCTTTGTCTGGGGTTTTTGTTAGGAAGATTTTTCCCCAAAATTTGTTGTTTCCCTTCTAATTTTGGTTGCATTTGTTCTGTTTGTACAAAACCTTTTTTAATTTAATGTAATCAAAATTATTCATTTTAAATTTTGTAATATTCTCTATTTCTTTCTTGGTCTTAAATTCTTTCCTTTCCCAAAGATCCAGCAGGTATACAATCCACCTAATTTGCTTATAATTTCCTTCTTTATATTTAAGTCATTTACCCATTCTGAATTTATGTTGGTATGAGATGCTGATCTAAACCTAATCTCTCCCATACTGTTTTCCAATTTTCCCAGCAATTTTTGTCAAATAGTGGGTTCTTGCCCCCAAAGCTGGGACCTTTGGGTTTATCAAAGTACACTATCTTGCTGAGGCCATTTACCCCTAGTCTATTCCATTGATCCTCCCTCTGTCTCTTAGCCAGCTCCATATTGTCTTGATAATCACTGCTATAAAGTACAGTTTAAGATCTGGTACTGCTAGGACTCCATCCTTCACTTTTTTTTTTCATTAGTTCCCTTGATATTCTTGATCTTTTGTTCTTCCAAATTAACTGTTGTAAATTTTTCAAGTTCAGTAAAAAAGTTTCTTGGTAGTTTGATGGGTATATCACTGAATAAGTAAATTAATGTAGGTATGATTGTCATTTTTATTATATTAGCTCATCCTACCCATGAGCAATTAATGTTTTTCCACTCATTTAGACCTAGTTTTAATTCTATGGAAAGTATTTTGTAGTTGTGTTCACATAGTTCCTGTGTTTGTCTTGGCAAATAGATTCCTAAATATTTTATATTGTTTAGGGTGATTTTAAATGGAATTTCTCTTTCTAACCCTTGCTGCTGAGTTGTGTTGGAAATACATAGAAATTCTGATGATTTATATGGGTTTATTTTTTATCCTGCAATTTTGCTAAAATTGTTGATTATTTCCACTAGCTTTTTAGTTGGTTCTCTAGGATTCTTTAAGTAGACCATCATATCATCTGCAAAGAGTGATAGTTTAGTCTCCTCATTGCCTACTTCAATCTCTTCAATTTCTTTTTCTTCTCTAATTGCTACTCATCATGCTACTCATAATGTTTCTAGTACAATGTTAAATAAGAGGTAATAATGGGCATCCTTGTTATCTTACTGGGAAGGCTTCTAACTTATCCCCATTGCAGATGATACTTACTGATGGTTTTAAATATATACTGTTTATTATTTTTAGGAAAGACCCATCTATTCTTATACTTTCTAGTGTTTTCTATAGAAATGAGTGTTGTATTTTGACAAAGGCTATTTCTGTATCTATTGAGATAAACATGTGATTTCTGTTGGTTTGATTGTTGATATGGTCAACTATGTGGATGGTTTTCCTAATATTAAACCATTCTTGCATTCTTGGTATAAATCCCACCTGATCATAGTGAATAATGCTCCAAATAACTTGCTGGAGACTTTTTGCTAGTATTCTATTTAAGATTTTTTTCATCTGTATTCATTAAGGAGATTGGTCTACAGTTTTCTTTATCTATTTTTAGTCTGCCTGGCTTTGGAATCAGTGCCATATTTGTATTGTAATGGACAGTGGTTTGGGGGATGGGATTAGATGTTTAATTATAGGCCAGAATCAGAAGGATAACTGTTTTGGGCTGACAGGCTAACAGGTCCAGTCCAGGCAGTCTGTCCTGAGGTAACAAACACAGACCATATATAACGGGGATGGATGTTGGATTTATTAAACAAGGGAAGGTGAAAAGGGGAGTTTGGATAATCCTAAACTAATATAAACTACCTAAACACCCCTAGATCTAAATGTCCTGTCACCAGGAGTTTTCACATATTTGAACTACACTGATCCTTACCTATCTGTCTAAGATCCCAGACCCTAATATAAATAAACCTACACTAACAAAAACAAACAAACAAACAAAAACCTTTTGATGGTAATAGATGTAGTGAGGTTTGTCAGTTAGGCAGGTCAGAGTCCAGGGAGAGGTCCTGGATTCAGATGGATCTCAGACCTAATCTTATAGACAGATAGCCCAGATTGGTTTAGGATCACACCAGGAAGCTCAGTAGATGACAACAAGACAGCAGGTAAGCAGGTAGGATGGGAAAGACAAGGTAGAAACAGCCACAAGGGAAAGCAGCCAATCCCTCCTGGTATAACTAGAGAAAGCCCCATCTCCAACCCCAGTTAACTGTCACACTCTTTTCCCCTCACATTCTAGAATATTTTCTCTGCATCTGAATCTCCTTACAGACCCATCTCATAGGCTCAAATCCCCTCTTCCTTACAACACTTCCCTGCTTTGCACAAAGCCAAAATAGTGTTGAAAACAATGTTTTGGCATTTGTGCACCAACAAACATATCCCTCCTAAACTAAAATTCTTACCCAAAATAATAATCAGTCTACACTCACTAATCTTATCCTTTCTACCACTACCTTATTCTAGGGATTCAGATCAAGGAAAGGAAAAGGGGAAAAGTTATACAAAGAACAGTTACAAAGTTCAAAATACAAAGCAAACATATGTATAAGCAAAACAAGCAAAGAAAACATCAAAATAGAAATAGAAACAAAACTTCATGCAAAACAATAAAGCCATAAAATACTATACTTATACACTAATACATAAAAATCCTATCAAACCTATTGCAATGTATAAAATTGAAAATTTTGAAATTTTTGAAACAGTACAATAACCACATTGCCTAAATTTTTACAAAAAATAAAACCAATGCATCAAAACTTACTTATACAAAATACATTCAAAAGTAGATGAAACTTCAAAACAATCTTATTTTAAATTAAAACCTTATTATTATTACACAAAACAAAGTGTTACATAGAACTGTGCTTCTAATTATCTTATGTAAAGAACTTAATCAGTATCAAATATTGTAAGAATAATTTTATGGTTGTGACCTAAATTAAATTAATTATTGGTCACCAGTGGATATCCCAAATAAAATACCCAAGTCGTCTGGAAATTTATGGCGATTTTGATTAATATAGAGGAAATAAATTAAGAAAGGGGGGGGCAGCTAGGTGGCTCAGTGGATTGAGAGTCAGGCCTAGAGACATGAGGTCCTAAGTTCAAATCTGGCCTCAGACACTTCCCAGCTGTGTGACCCTGGGCAAGTCATTTAACCCCCATTGCCTAGCCCTTACTGCTCTTCTGCCTTGGAGCCAATACACAGTATTGACTCCAAGATGGAAGGTAAGGGAGAAGAAGAAGAAGAAGGAGGAGGAGGAGGAGGAGGAGGAGGAGGAGGAGAAGGAGCTAATTTTACATGAGAATAATGGAACCACAAATCTCTTTCTAATACTTTCACTGATATAGGTTAAATTAATACACTAGTATAAGGACCAACCCAACTTTCTTGCATAGCTCATGTTTTGGCAAAATTTTTCACATATACCATATCACCTGGTTGGAAATTATGGAGAGAGTTTAACCCAATGGACCAAATTTAATCAATACTCCCATATCATACAATTCTCTAAGCCTTTGTTGTAAAGCAATTAAATATGAAGCAATTTGACACTCTCCCCCCATGAAAGATGTATAAACAGCCTTACAAATTTTTGCTTGCAATGGAGCATGACCAAATAACATTTCATAAGATGATACATGCAAATCTACTCTAGGTATTGTACACAGGAAAAACAAAGCTGTGCAAAAAATATATGACCATTTTTTATGAGTCTCAGCACAAATTTTCCCCACCATAGTCTTGAGTTCCCTGTTCAAATGTTCCACTTGACCTGAACTTTGTGGATGATAAGGAACATGAAACTTGGGTGTTATTCATAGATTCTCATAGACTCTTTTCAGAATATCTTGAGTAAAATGAGATCCTCTGTCTGAGTCTATGGTAATTAGAACACCAAATTTAGGAACAATTTCCCTAAGCAACACTTTCACCACAAAACCAGCTATATTTGTATTAGATGGAAATGCTTCAGGCCATTTTGCTAATTGATCTACAATTACAAGGCAAACTTTTATCTTCCAGCTTTTGGCATGCTTATATAGTCTATTTGCAAACTCTCAAATGGACAATATGCCAAAGGCCTACCACCTAAACCTTTCTTTCTGAATGCACTTTGATTGAACTTTTGGCAAACAGAACAGCTATTACAGATCCTATTTGCAACAGTACTTATTCCTTGTGCTACCCACTCTCTCTTTACAGAATCCACAACAGTTTGTATACCAAAATGACCTTTTTTTATGTATGGTTTGACACAAGTAGGTGTAAAAATCTCTTTGTAAGAGTGGTTTCCCAGTGTCTACAACCCATATACCATGTTCTTTCCTAGCTACAAATTTCTCCTTCCATGTTATTATCATCAGGGTAGCTAGAAGAAGTATACCAAGAGTGTATAGAGATAAGCTGTATAGGATGATATGTCAAAAAAAAGATACAAAAAACTAGGGGTAAAAAAGAGGATAATACTAAGAGAGATAGGAAAAGGGACAAAATGGGATAAATATATTTCATAAAGAAGCACATGAGAGGATGAGGGGAGAAGACCAATACAATGGAAGGGTGGAAGAGGTTCGTAACAGGTAATACTTAAATCATATGTGCATTGAAATTGACTCAGAGATGGAAGAACAATCAGATCCATTGTGGCAGAGAATTGTATTGTGCCCTATAGAGAAGTAGAAGGGTAATAAATAGGCTGGTGGGGAAGGGAGAGCAATACAAGGGAGGGAGAGTTGGGGTATTGTTTAAAAGGCACTATAGTAAAAGGGGAATAAATAAGAGAAGAGGGGGTCAGAAAGGGAGCAACATTAGGGAGGGAAAACAGGGGGACTGACAAAAAATGAAAAGTTGGAGATGAAGATAAGAGGGATAAGAGAAAAGTCAGAATCAAAGGAGGAAGTCAAAATGAAAGGGAATACACTATGAATGTGAATAGGATGAACTCACCAATAAAAAGGAAGCAGGTAGCAGAATGGATTAAAAACCAGAACCCTATCATATGTTGTCAAAAGAAGCTCCATTGTTTATTTGCTGGATCTGTGGGTTTGGGCTATTCTGTCCTGAGGAGGCTTCTTCTCTGTTCTGCTGATTAACTGGATTAGGCTGATAGAGATGACCTGTTGTACTAATGAGCCCTGAGGTCAGATCTTCCTCAGCTGCCAACAGAAGTGGAAGGTGAAGGTGAAGGAGTGGAGGCTGAAGGTAGTTACCCTCATTCTCCTCTCTACTCCTCTCTGTCAGCTACCTCCCTGCCAACTGCCAGGTCAGAGTGGTGGCACCAGAGGACTCTGTAGCAGTTGCAGCTTTTACCACCTTTGCCCTGGGATCCCAGTCAGCCAGATTCTTACTGCAGGTCTCAGCTCAGTAGGTGGGAGAGGGGTGTTAGGGATTGAGCTTCTCTGCCCTCTGAAGGCTTTTTATCTACACTGTTGATAGATTGGATTAAGCAGGTTGAGCTGATCCACCCAGCTGGATGTGCCCTGAGGCCAAACCTCCAGAGGCCCATGATGGAGAAGTGCTGGCTGAAGGCTAGGACCAGGCTGCCCTCCTCTCTGCCCCTCTCCTCTAGCTGCCTCCCTACCAGTTGTGGTCAGAGCCCTGAGTCTCGAGTAGCTGTGGTAGCAAGGCACTCCCTCTGGGCTGGAGCCCTTACCCTGAGATCCCAGCAAATACCTAAGTCTCAACACAATAGGTGGAGGAAGGGTCCTGGGACCTTCCTTCTTTCTTTTCCTTAAACCTGAGAATTCAACCTTCTCTGCGTACCTTTTAAGTTCAATAGAGCAGGAGGGACCCTGAGCTTTGTCCTGTTGTTGGATTTGGTTTTGTGTCCCCCTCAAAGCACCTTGTTTTTGATTGGTTTGAAAGGGTTTTCACAGAAGACTTGACTTTTGCTGTTTCTAAACTACTATCTTGACTCTGCCTCTTCTTATGAATTCTAAGAGAGAAGAGAAGCAAGGACTAGACAATTGGGGTGAAGTGACTTGCATAGGATTACAAGCTGAGAAGTGTCTTGAGGCCACATTTGAATCGAAGTCCTCCTGACTCCAAGCCTAGCACTCTGTTTACTGTGGTATGTAGCTGTCCCTTTCCTTGCCTTTTGAATACATTTAAAATGAATACTCAATCATTCTAACCTTCAATTTCTTCTTCTATAAATTGAGGCTAAAATAACCCCTAAAGCACCTTGAAAACCTTATGAAGCTCCAAAATACTACTGAAATTTGGACCAAAGTATAGGTCACTGGACTTAGTGTCCCAAAAAATGAATTCTGATGAAAAGAATGACCACAAAAAAACCAGAAAGACTTATATGAAATGATGCAAAGTAAAGTAAGAAGAACCAGAAGACTGTTGTCTACAGTAACAGCAATAAGGTATGATAATTAACTGTGAATGACAACTATTATCAGCAATGCAAAACTCTGAAAGACTCATGACTAAAAAGGCTACCCATTGCCACAGAAGGAACTGACGGATCCAGAATGCAGATGGAAGTATACCTTTCTTCCATTTATTTCTTCTATGAATTTTCTAGTATAACCAATATGTATCTTGGGTCACAACATGATGAACAGGAAAATGTGTATTATATAATAATATATTGTCAAAGAGGAATTGGGAAAGCATGCAAAAGGAAGAAGCAATGGCTGAGTGGTGACCTGTCAGTCAAAACTTAATTTTCATTTGGAATGTTACTGGGAAACAGTTGAAGGCAAAAGCTAACTGTGGCTGAACTCTGGACCTGTCTTCTGCTGGTTGTCATATACCAGGGAAGGAGGAGCTGATTTATCTCTTGGACTTGGATAATCCCTTTTGGCTTGCTCTGTTTATGATTAGTGACTAAACTGCCAGACCTATCAATCATTCCAAGTAACATCCTCCAACCTGTAGCATAGGGAAATCTCCAACCCTCTTACCTCCATTCTCTATCTTTTCCTGTCATCCCCAAATAAACCCTTACTTTCAATAAAGAAGAGAGAAAGTATTTTCATTTGAGACACCACAAACTCATCCTGAGTGATTTAGTAGGAAGAAGAAGACAAGGGGGAGGGAAACTGAAGAGGCTGAAGAGGGAGGAAATGGGAGGAAGGGAGGTATAGAAGGAGGAGGGTAGACAGAAGAAATAAGATAACTGCTTGATCTGTTAGTTATCATTTACCCATCAAATATACCTCCTCATTATTATCTATTACAATTTGCACAGTCTATATCATATTACCAGTGGAAAGGAGAGAGAGAACATGGATGTCAGAATGTCAGAAAACATCAGGAAAAGATTATTTTTAAATTATATTGACATGTAATTAGGAAAAATATTTTTAAAAAAGAACTGAATTCAAATCTTAGCTTAGACATTAGATGTATGACCTCAGCAAGTCATATAACTTCTCTGTGCCTCAGTATACACATCTGTAAAATGAGGGGTTTCAACGCAGCCTCTAATGATTCAGTAAGTCTCCTTGCTACATGATATTCTGTCTTCCAACTCTACATTTTGAATGACTTTCCCCATGTCTTAAATTTTTTCTTTCTTCATCTCTATCTCCATGTCCTTCCTTCCCTTCCTTCCTTCAATTTACAGCTAAAATCCCCCTTTTGGCAGGCCACTTTCCACCCTAATGCCAGTGCCTTCCTTTCTGTCATTATCACCAATTCATTTTATATATTGGGTGTCTTCTACATTGAGTGTGTGCTCTCAAGGAGCTCCCAGTCCAAATCTGTTTGCATGTTCTCCCCCAACAGATTGAAAGTTCCTCCAGAAAAGGGGCTGTTAGACCCTTAAGAAATACTTGTTGATTTGATTTTATTCCAATGAATCTTGTAACTAAATTGATAAAACTATGATGATGTGAACTCCCTGAGAAGGGGATTTAGACAACTAACTGCAGTTCTCCAACTTGGCTATATTTGAAGCATCAATCAGAATACAAATAAAATTAAAGTAATAATTCAGGCTTGGTTCACTGACTTGCAGAGACAACATTAATCTCCCAAAATCTCTGACCCCTAAATTTATAAGAAATAAAAAAGATTCTCCTTCAAAAGCTTGGGGAACTGTAGTGTTCACTGAGTAAAATCCAATCATTACTTGATGTCTCAAGGTCTCCATTATGAATATCAGTTACAGTGCTATAGCACAGATAAGATTGTGGAATGTGAATTTCAAAACTACTCAACCCTGTTCAAACCATTCTTTAGAGGATGGGATTTGGCTATTTCCTGATCAATAACAATAGAGATACTTGGAATGACAGAATCAGGTCTTGGAAACTACAATCTCCACCCTACTCAAGGTAACAGGATTTAGAAAGGGCTGCAGCAAAGCTCAAGATTTAATTATTTGAAAATAAGACCTTCAACAGACATGTGCAAAGGGGACAGACCTCTGGGCAGTCCTGGGTTAAGCTAGAGCCACCATTGGCACAGGGGAGACACAGGAAGTGAGGTAGAGGACAGCTGAGGAGACTGGGACTTCCTGTGTGGAGGGTGAGTGTGGTTGTTGGAGCCTGGTGCTTGGAGTGGAGGCCCTGAGACTGTTTCTCCATTTTGGTCACATGAGTGATAGAGACTGATCTCTTTTCTTTGCCTCGGCTATCCAAGGCCTTGGGCCTTTGGCCCAGCCTAAGCAGAATGGGTATTTAAGCCCTATTCCCTTCTCTCCCCTCTCTCTCCCCTCTCTCTCTCTCTCTCTCTTTCTCTCTCTCTCACACACACACACACACACCTTTCTTCCTACTGTTGGTAATTAAAAACTCCATAAAAGGTTGATTGCTGACTTGAGTTTTCATTTAGGAATTACATAGCTGAATTCCTTGGCGACCTTAAATTGATATATATCAGTCTTTTAAAATGATTTCCATATCACAGGAATGAGAGAGATGCTGGGATTTCCTGTTGAATTTGTATTGGTAAATGCCCTCAGAGCTTTTAAAGAGTATTTGATTCACCTGCCACTATACTAATAATTCCTGCAACACTCTTCTCTGTCTCTCCTCTCTTCAACTCCCTCCCTTTTTCCTTCTTCCTCTCTATGTCTCCATCTCTATCTCTGTCTGTCTCCTCAACACTTCTCTCTCTCTCTACCCGTACACTCTTCCTCCTCCTTCCTCATACCTCTTTCTGCTACTTGACTGGTCTTGTTAATTTTCCCCTTTACTGTTTTATTAGCATAGATTTAAGGTGCCAGAAGGGATCTCAGAGATCATCTATTTCAACTTCCTCATTTTACAGATGAGGAAACTGAGAGAATAACTGACTTGCCCAAGATTATACATGAATATAGCCAGGTTTTCTGATTCCAAATTCAGAATATATGTTCATTCCTCATAACCACTTTCTACCTCCTATTCTCATTCAACATTTCTGATATCCATTGTCTCAGTCTTTATTTTTCTTCTTTCCACATTGCCCTGTTCATCTTTGTGTTGCCATGCAGAGGCCTGGATTTTCTGGCCATTGACAATTAATAAGAGCTATATTGGCTTCTGGCCAACAAACTTGCTGATAATATCACATCTGTAAAATCCATGTCTTTAGCTCTTCTCAGTGGAGCCACACTCTGAGGCTTCTTTGTTAATAATAACAGCTAGCATTTACATCGTGTTTTATAGTTTGCAGAAATTTGGAACCATGCCTAAAGGGCCATAAAACTATGCACACCCTTTGACCCAGAAATACCACGACAGAAGCTATATCCCAAAGAGATCAAGGATAGGGGGAAAGGACCTACTTGTTTAAAAATATTTTTAGCTGATCTTTTCATAGAAAAATTTATAAACTGAGGAAGTGTCCATTAGTTGGGGAATGGCTGAACAAGCTGTGGTATATGGTTGTAATGAAAAACTACAGCACTATAAGAAATGGTGAACAGGATGAGTTCGGAAAAAAATTGGAAACACTTACATGAACTGATACAAAGTGAAGTGAGCAGAACCAGGAGGACAGTGTATATAGTAACAGAAATATTGTATGATGATCAACTGTGAAGGAGTCAACTATTATCAACAAATTAGGGATCCAAGGTAACCTAAGGAGTTCATGATAAAAAATAAAAATACTACCCACACCAAGAAGGAACTGTTGGGATCTGATTGCAGATCAAAGCATGCCATCCTTCACTTTATTTCCTTCATGAATTTTTTGTATTGTTTATGTGGTATGTGTCTTCAATCATGATATGGGGAATATGCAAATACATATTTCATGAAAGCACTGGTATAATATATATCAGATGATTTACCACCTCTGGAAGGGGGAAAGGGAAAAGGGAGAGAATTTTAATCTCAAAATGTCAAAAAACAATTGTCGAAAAATATTTATACATGTAATTGAAATAAAATTTAACTTAAAATTTTTAAATTAAAATTTATAAAGAATTTTACAAATATCTTATCTGATCCTCACAGCAATCCTGGGAGATAGGTATTATTATTTTCCCATTTTTACAAATAAGGAAGCTGAGACAAAAAGTAGGCTAAGTGAGTTGGCTAGTGTCAAACAGCCAGTAAGTGTGTGAGATTGGATTTGAACTCCAGTTTTACTGACACTAGGTGTAGTGTTAAATTTACTGTATCAATTAGATGCCTTTGTTGATATCTGAATTTATTACTAGACATATCCAGACCTAATGTCCACCATCAAAGGTTCAGTAGGTGAGCAGAGCTGGGGTAAGGTAGGAGGAGAAAGAGATGGTACTTGCTTAAAAGAGTGGACCAAAAATTAACTAATATAAACGAAATTCACAGTAATGAAATAAGAAGTAACCTAGACTCACTCCCACCTTCACCTCCCGCTTACCACCTCAAATCAACAAAAGTGGTATCCAGTGGTTTCAATTAAAAGGATAAGAATGAGAAGAGAAATGAAACTAGGTATCACACCATAATTCTTAGTGAAAAAAGGATAGAAGACCACCTCAGCAGTCTGCCAATTTCTACTCATACTCTTCTCATACTGCTCACTGCCTCAGTAGTAGTCTAGTGTTTGAAGCACTGCATCCTTCCTGGCTGTTACAAGTTTAAGTTTGAACTTTTAGAATTAACCCATTAGAGAATACATCCCATAATTTGTTTTCTTTGTAAAACTATATATTTTATATATATGCATATATATACATACATTATATATATAGTCATTTTTAAAAGAGTATGTAGGCTTCATCAGATTGCCAAAGGGGTCCAAGACCCCAAAAGGGTCAAGAAAATTGAGATCCCTGAAGCCACCCAGCCCAGGGGATTAAGGGGAAAAAATTAAGTTATAGTGGATATAACAAAGAAAAGCCAACATTTATATGTAGGGATGAGGGTTACAAGAATTTGACCAATTTTGTGCTTGGAGAATGAAAAACTGGAAATCCAAGATGTTTAAAGAGAAGTAGTGAAGGGTCAAGATCAGATTATGGTGAAAAAGAATATTGAGAGCCAGACATTAATTTATTGGAAAAGATGGATAGTAAACTGAATTCTCATATATGACAACAATAATGCTCTCTATCAGATGGAATGGATTAATGACCAAGGGCAAAGGGAAAGTTTGATTGTCAACCAACTCCTCCCCCTATTGCTGAGTCTGAGGGTGTGAGAGAACCAGGTGAGAATGCTAAAAAATTTGACATCTTTGGGAGAATGCAACAGAAGGCACAAGGAATGAGAGAGAAAGATCTAGAATGAAGGGGCATTTTTTAACAGTAAGAAAAGTTGCAGAGGTCAGAGGCATAAGGCATGAAGTGTCAGAATGACAACAGGGATGTGCTGGTAAATGTTTAACTACAAGTTTTCCAAAACTCATGACACACTTTTAAGTTTAATTTATATAATTAACATTTTCTCCCAAATTGCCTTAAATGTAGACAATCAACAAAACAATAAAGTAATTTGTAGCCCATTTATGAGGCATACAAATGTTATATTGGTCAGTATGAGCTGGTTCTGGTACACACCAAATGGTAATCTCCAGATATTAGCACCTGAACAAAGTCCAAGCTGCCCTACCATAGTTACTGCTCCGGTTCTAGATATTTAAAGAAATGAGATAATTAAATTATTTTATGATATTTCATTGTGTCACTGAACAGTGAGAAGAGGCGATTTCTCTTCCTTTATATTCCTCTAATTTTTATTTCTTTCTTAGACCTCTGCCATTGTTTTAGAGGGTGAATTATGCATCCCCCACCTGTAACCTTAGATACTTACTAGCCTTGTTTTAGTATGTTGGTGTGGGGGGATGAATGAAAAGGTCATGGGAAAAAAGAAATCTGGGCTATGTAATTTCCTATTAAAAGCATCTAAAGCAGCTAGAGTCGGAAAGAGACAGAGTCTTGCAGATCATGCATTTCAACTCTATGAATGGCCTTTTATATTAAACAAGAGAAATGTCTGTGTGCTTGTTACTCTAAGGGGTTTCCAAACTTGGTGTAGCAATGCTTGACTTCTTTATTTCTTAAAAATGGCCATGCATCCCCCACTTTTTAGAAAACAATCTATGCAAATAACTTTCTTGGCTTATTTATTCAAGCAAAATTGAAAACCATTATAATTTTTTAAAACAAATTGTAAAATACACTATTTTTTTTCTTGGACTAGGTTTGTGATTTTATTAACATCAGGAACTTCTGCCTTGATGAGAAAAACCCCTCTATTGGTACAGGTCAGCAGCTGCTCTACAAGGTATACTCTTAGTTGGGGGGGAGGGGGCTAGGAGGTTAGGTGACTTGCACATCACCTGTGTGGGAGGCAAATCTTCTTTCAGATCTTCTTGACTCCTCACCTGGTTCTTTAGAAGCACCACATGGGGTAGCTAGGTGGCTCAGTAGATAGAGAGGAAGCTTGGAGACAAAAGGATCTGAGTTCAAATCAGGCTTCAGACACTTCCTAGCTGTGTGACCTTGGGCAAACAACTTAACCTCAATTGCTATGCCCTTATGTTCTTTTGGCTTGGAACCAATAGTACTAATTCTAAAATAGAAGGTATTTTTTTTTTACTTTTTATTTATTCCAGTAACAAATTTACACAAAGTTTTGCAAAGTTACATGACTGATGTTGTTTCCTCTCCCTCCTCCTGGAGTGGACAAGCAATTCCACTGGGTTTTACATGTATCATCACTCTAAACCTAGTTCCACTTGATTATTTTTGCAATAGAACAGACTTTTATTTATTTTTTAAGTTTATATATTTAATTAATTTAGAAGATTTTTCCATGGTTACATGATTCATGCTTTTTCCCTCTCCTCACACTCCCTCCAATAGACAATGAACGATTCCACTGGGTTTTACACGTGTCCTTGATCAAGTCCTATTTCCATATTATTAATATTTGTACTAGGGTCATCATTTAGAGTCTGCATCCCCAATCATATCTCATCAACCCATGTGATCAAGCAGTTGTTGTTTTTTTCTGTTTCTACTCCCACAGTTCTTTTAAAACAAAAACCCAAATCACATACAAAACATATACATATACAAAACACATACTATAATACATATATTTAAAAAATAAAAAGCACTACACACTTTTCTCACCACCTCTGATATCCTCTTGTTCAAACTTCTCATTTCAAGGTTTAAAAAACTGGGGACAGGGGCAGCTGGGTGGCTCAGTGGATTGAGAGCCAGGCCTAGAGATGGGAGGTCCTAGGTTCAAATCTGGCCTCAGACACATCCCAGCTGTGTGACCCTGGGCAAGTCACTTAACCCCCATTGCCTAGCCCTTACCACTCTTCTGCCTTGGAGCCAATACACAGTATTGGCTCCAAGACAGAAGGTAAGGGTTTAAAAAAAAAAAAACTGGGGACAAGATTGGGGAATTGGCCAAGGTCCCATAGGGAGTAAGTAAATGGGAAAATCATCATTTGAATCTTAATTATTAATATTTTCTTCCTCTTAGTCTGGGTCTAAGATTTTATTCAAAGATTCTGATGCCAGCTCCAGTGTCCTTCCTACTGTACCAATTTACCTTGCAAAGGTGATAGGAAAGGCATAAATGTAGTTTAAACCTATTTCTACATCTCTAGGATAACTGAAACTAAGACTAAGAGTTTGAGTAGAACTTGGCTTTTCAGAACCTATAGTCAAGAGCAATTTTTTTTCATGTTTCAGACACTTTAATGATGCTATTATTTGGAACAGGTAGACTGGATCAGTTTAATCACAGAAATCACAGTAATGCCTAGCACCTGATGCAAACAGATACTTCTTGGAGAAGAGAATTCATAGATAACCATTTTATGTGTGAGATTATATATTAATATAGGCCATTCTTGCTGAAAAAATATTTAATCCTTGTGAAACTATTTTCTTATAGGTTCAAGACTGATTAAATATTAATTTTAATTTACTTGCATGATTTTACTTTACATAATTATTTATGGTACATAATGACTTTGCTCAAACAAAATAGTTCTTAGTATTAAAAAATAAGGTTAAACAACATTGTCCATTCATCTGGAGAGAACAATGAAGTCAGAGAGTATGCCTCCAACAATACTGTTAATAACTGCCAAAAGAGTAGAGAGTGAAATTGTCATTAATGAAGTTCCATAGGAGTGGGGCAGGGGGAGGCCCCACAGACACAGAAAGAGATAGAGACAGTGAGACAGAAATAGAAAAAAGAGACATACAGAGAGAAAGGTAGAGATAGAAGTCATGAGAGACAAAAGAGACACCTAAAGAGAGACAGAGAGAGAAATGGAGAAAGAGAACAAGGAAACAATGAGAGAGAGAAGAGGAGGGGGGAAAGACAGAGACTGAGAGAGGGAGAGAGAGATAAGAGAGCGAGATACTAGAGAGAGATAAAAGAGATATAGGGGAGATAGAAAAGGATAAGAAAGATAAGAGATAAGATAGACAAGAGCCACGAGAGTTATGAGATAAGAGAGATAAGAGAAAGAGATAAGAGAAAGAGGGATAAGAAAGATAAGAGAGAGGAGAGAGAAAAAGAGATAAGAAAGAGAGGTGAGAGATGAAGATAGAGATAAGAGAGAGATGAAAGAGAGAGAGAGAGAGAGAATTCCTTACAGAACTAGCAACTGCCTTTCATTAAATGTTATAATTCTTTTGGTAGCTAAAATATAGCCTGCACAATATAGGTACTTAGAAGTACTGGATCGTATTTGAATGTTTCTGAATCCTGTTTTAGATTCAGACTTCTGCCAGTACTGTATTTTTGTCTCTATGCAAAGGGACATAAATTGAGCTGGAGTGACCTTAGAGATCATCTAATTCAATGCCCTCATTTTTACAGATGAAGAAAAAGAAGTTCATTTAGTTAAGAGATTTCTTCAAAGTTCTCAAGTGCCAGAGCTGCTATTTTATTACAGGTCTTCTGATTCTATATCTGGACCTCTTTTCTTTCTTTTTTTTAAACCCTTACCTTCCATATTAGATTCAATACTGTGGTGTATGTTTCCAAAGCACAAAAGCAGTAAGGGCTTGAAAATGGAAGTCAAGTGATTTGTCCAGGGTCTCACAGTAAAGAAATGTCTGAGACCAGATTTCAACCTAGGACCTCCTCAATCTACTCTTGGCTCTCAATTCACTGAGTCACTTAGTTGATCTGCCCTTTTTCCCTGAAATGGACTTTCCTTATACCTCAGCCTTCCTTCAATACCTGGGATTTCCAAGACTTCTTATTTTGTCTCCTCTAATGAAAAATTTAAATGGAGGAAAACTGTCTTCTTTATTAATGTCTTTAAAAAACCATTTTATTGCAAATATAAATAACATAGAATAATCCAGTGAAATTACTTGTCAACTCCAGGAGGGGGCAGGAAAACTCATGAATCATGGAACCATGGAAAAATATTCTAAATAAATAATTTTTTTTAAGTTTTTACTCTAATAATTTTTTGCAAGAATGATAGAAACAAACTGCAAATGGTATTTAAGGACAAACTGGAATTTTTCCTTTATGATTCTACTGTAACAAAGCATCTCTTTGACTTCAGCTCTAGAGTTATGGGCCAGTTTGATAACAAAAGTTCTTCTCAGAGCTGTTGTGATCTTTATCATCTGCCTGGACCATGTAATCTAAATAAAGATGCAGTCTTAGTTTCTCAGAATAATAGAACATCACCATCAAGAGGGACCTTAATGGTCACTCAGCCCAGCCAACACCTGACCAAGAATCCCTTCAATAATTTTCCCAACATGTAATCATCCAGACTTTGCTTCTATATATACAGTGGTGGGCCTGCCTGCCTCAAGTCTCTCCCTATCCCAACATAGCCTTCATTCAACTTCTAAAGTAATTTTCCTAAAGTTTAGGTCAGGTCATGTCACTCTTCTGCTCAATAAACTCCAGTGGCTCCCTATCACCTCCAGGATCAATGCTCTGTTTGGCACCAAAATCGATGCATCACCCAGCCCTATCCTACTTCTCCAATCTTCTTATACTTTACTCACACACAACCACATACTCTTCAAACCAGTTATACTGGCCTTCAGGCTGTTCCACAAACAAAACATTCCATCTCTTGACTCTGGACACTTTTTCTGGCTATTCCCCCAAGCCTGAAAATTTTCTCTTAACTCTACCTACTGACTTCCCTGGCTTCCTTTCAGTCTCAACTAATATCACATCTTTTATAGGAAGCTTTTCCCAAACTCTATTAATTCTAGTATTTTCCATCTGTTAATTATTTCATACATATCCTGTGTATGGCTTGCTTTGTATATATTTGTTTTCATGCAGCCTTCCAAGATCCTGGAGGGTAGGGATTGTCTTTTGCCTCTAGTTGTATCCCTAGTGCCTAGCATATAGTAGGTGCTTCATAATTGTTTATCAGTTGACTGACTGACATACCAGCTGTGTGACCCTGGGCAAATTACTTAATCTCAATCTGCCTTAGTTTCCTCATCTGAAAAATGGGGGAGGGGATAATAATTACACCTATATTCCAAGGTTCCTGTGAGAATTATGTAAGTAGTATTTGAAAAGTGCTTTGCAAATCCTAAAATGCTATATAAATTTCATTTTTGTGGTTATTATTGCTATTTCCACCATTGTTTTTTCACAGCTGTTATTGTTAGGAAGTTATGCTCTATGATTCTATGGACAAAGTATCCAAGGAGAGAAACTTCTGGGGATTAAAAGTTAATTAATATTATGTCAGAAGAGTTTGAGCTAGAGTGGTCAGAGAAAGAACTTCAATTGTAGCCTCTTGAGCTACAACAGAAAAGTCTAGAATTTAAACTTATTCTACTGGAACAATGCTGATCAGGCATTTCAATGAGACCTCTCAAGTGAATCTGAGTCCTGATAAAGTTGGCATCTTTCCAGGATATCCTAACCAGTGTATGACTGCTGTGCAAATATACTGTTTTAGAGATATCTTGACCAATGCCATTTTACAATTATATCATAAGTAAATCTGAACCAACTCTTACCATAAAGGCTTAAAACCCTGCTGTAGCCATGGTCCACTAATCACTCATTCATATAATTTCTAATATTTTACCTGAGGACTACAGTCCACATTCCCTCTATAACCTTGTTTCACCTATCTTTAAATTGTACAAGATGGAATCTGCTCTTGCAAACTACCTACATAATAAGGTTTAGTACCTTTTTTAAGCAATAATCATTGGTTGCCCCAAATATATGCAAAAAAAAAAAAGCAGGAATGCTATTTTTATAGAGAGCACAAATTTTCTTTGTGCTATATTTGGATTTCTTTCCCCATCTGTATCTCTGAGGTCAAAGGAAGGAAGAAAAACTTCTTAAGCATGCTAGTAGAAGTAGAAGATAGAGAGAATAAATGGAGCAAAGAATTTACACAGATATTAGTGCTATTGCTCCCCACCTCCCCCCGGCAAAAATTCTACCTTTTTCAGACCAAGTTCCACTTTAGTATGATTCGATTCAATAATATTTATGAAGCACCTACTGTGTGCTAAGTGCCAGGGATGTAAAAAAGGGGGCAAAAGATGATCCCTTGTCCTCAAGGAGCTTACGATAGAATGTCATACTTATATAGATAGTTTTCAATTTCTACAATTCTTTTTTTTTTTGTTTTGGTCATTGTTTGTCTTTCATTTTGAAAAAGACCAGTGACATCATAGGGGTGATACCTTCACTTACATATGAATTTTATTTAAATAAGGCAGAGTTGAACAAAGTCATCAGCCTCATTCTCATTTCTAGAATCATCCAAGTCCAGGGGCAGGGTAAAAGGCAGAATGAATGCTGTGGATGATCTTGGTATCTTTGATGTCTGACCAAGCTCTAAATGCTAGAGAGCAAGTACTTCAGCCACTTTCATGGCTATTGGAACACATTATTTTCATCTTCCCATTTCCATGGGAGACATCTTCAGACACATGGGATAGATTTTCCCCTAACTCACTGATGGATTTAAGACCTGTCAGTTACCCTCAGTCTGTCTACAGAAATGATTTTACCTGTGTGTGGCCATTACCTACACTACTGCTTCTTGGAGTCACAGGGGAGAGTTAGGTAAAAATGGACATCAAACCTGGATAAGCAGCCTTGGAAAGCAAGCACTCACACCAGAGGTTTCAACACACCATAGATTTTGGTAATTGACCTATGAAGTCATTTGGTTCTCAGAAGCAACCAAGAAGGAAAAGAGTAGTCATAGAATACTAAAGCAAGAAGGGACTTTAGAAATTATCTAGTCCAGTAATTCTCATACTTTTTGGTTACAAGACCCTTTTACACGCTTAAGAATTATTGAAGACCTATCCCTAGCTTTTATGTCAGTTAAAGTTATCAATATTTACCCTATTAGAAATGAAAAGTTCTGTATTACTACAAAAATTGTTTGACATCACAGACCCTTTGCCCAACCCCCCTTTATGAAGAATCTGATGTCCAGAGAGATTAAGTGATTTGCCCAACGTCACATGAGTAGACAGAACCAGAGCCAGGAATCAAATCCAGAGTATCTGTCTCTTGTACCCATATTAATGCTCTTTCCACTAAATCATGCTGACTATGCCAAGGTGGACTTTTGAACACTATAAGGTGAACCTATGGCACAAATATCAAAGAGGATATGCAGAGCCTCATTGTGGGCACAAGCCAGAGTACATAACTATAAAGGCAGAGGAACTCCAACAGAGCTGCTCCCTTCCCCCTCCCCATCCCTCCTCACTTCACCCACCCTTCTGCCCAGCAGCCCAATGGGAGCACTTTCTTCCTCCCTTGTGTGGGGTAAGCTTCCCCTCCCCATGTAGTACTACTGGGGGGGGGGGCGGGGAGGGAGACGGTGTCTAAAAGGTTTACCATCACTGCTATAAGCCATTTTGTTGATTGTGTTATTCTCACAATTAAATACTTCCAAAGTTTCATTGGTGGGAGGATTCCCTCCATCAATGTGCATCTTAACCTCTTTAAGATTTGGTGGGTGAAGTTTTTCATCATTAAACCCCATCCCCAAAGTAATAATTTCTCTCTACTCTACACTATAAACATAAAGTGATGAAATTGAAGTGTACTAAGTGTTCTTCACTGGGAACATTCAATCTTTTTCCTCCTTGCCTTTGGATAGAGTATCCCTCTCTCTCCACCTCGTCGAACCCCCTGCCTTCAAGTGTCATCTTTTATTAGAAGCCTGTCCTCATGTGGGAGTCCTAAGTATCTTCCCAGCCCCAATTACTTTGCATTGATTTTGCAAATATTTTACTACTAGTCGGCCTCCCCCACCTCCTTACAATATAAACTCTTTGAGATCAGGATCTTATTTTTTTCATTGTATTCCTGTTGCTTAATAAATGGTTGCTGAATTGAATTAAGTTGAATGCTAGAACTTAAAGCTGTTTTCAAAAAACATTGAGATGAGAGGATGAAAATGAAGCATAATGCTTGATAAAATTAAAAAAAAAAACTTCCAGCACTTAATTCTCAGGCCGATTTTGTTTGGTTTGTTCCGGGTTTTGTTGTTTTTAAATAGGAGGTTACAAAGAAGAAAAATTGGGCAGCCGGTTTCTGCTCTATTTAAAAGTTTAAGATGTGGAAACAAACAATTAGCCAGAAAAAGTGTTCTTGAGAGAGAGAGAATGTAAATCCCGTCCTACTTCTTTGTAACCTTCAAAGAAAAGTTAATAACCAGAAGTAGTAACAGCCGACCAGAGTTCCCATGGGAACAACTGTAATTGGAAAATTGGAAAGCACCGTGTAAGAGAGCTGCGCAGCAGCCCCCTCGAAAATGCTGAGATACCGTTATGCGAGATGAGCATCGGCTCCCGGAACCTCCTGGTCATCAGAACACAATCCTGTGGGCAGGCCCTGGGAGATGGTGTGACCTAGGCGGCAGAGAACTGGTCCAGTTTTCAATTGCGTCTGTGGAATGCCAGAAGCCCAGCCAAGGCGCTCCCAAGGCGAGATCCTCCCATATCTTTCCACTCACAGCACCGTTCTCATTTTCACAATTCCTCTTCCAACCAATCACCAGGCTTGTCTCATTAGCTTTGTTTTAGTCTCGGTCCTTTTTCTTTATTGTTTGCATCTTATTGGCCACAGAGGTTGCTGCATTCACCTGGAAACCAGCGAGCCCCAGGGTGCCATTGTTAATTCTAAGAATGGCAATTGCGGCACCTTTGGCTCGGTGCCTACCTTCTGAGGAAATGGAAGATCTGCGCATATAGGGAAACATTTTCAAAATGAAAAAGCGGAGATATACTGTAATAAATTTGCTTCCTCCTCTGCCAAGAAGCAGAATTTAGAATAAAATAAACAAATAACAACAAACAGCTGCAGGGTGAGAGTTTCTATTCTCTAATTACATTTCCTGTTAATATCTCGGGGACTCTGGAGAGCTCAGCTAGGGAGTAAGGAGAGATTGGAGTTCCGCTGTAAAAGACAATGATTTTCTCAAGACCACAGTAAGGTAGTAACAAAGCCATCCATCACGAGTTCCTAACCTTTTTTGTGTTGTGTACCTTCTGAGGGTCTGGGAAGTCTATAGAGACCCCAGAGTGATGGTTTTATATACATAAGATAAAATACAAAGAATTGCAAAGGAAACCAATTTCACTGAAATATAATTTTATGTATGTTATTCACAGACCTCAGTTTAGGAAACCCTGCCAAGCTACAACACTGGATCTGGAGTCAGGAAGTCCTAAATTCTCTAGCCTCAGATACTTACTGGTCCTGTGACTGAGCAAGTCACTATCTGCCTCAATTTTCCAATTTGTAAACATAGGATAATAATAGCACCTACCTCCCAGAGTTGTTGTGAAGTTAAAAGGAGGTCGTTTTTAAAAGAACTTTACAAACCTGAAAGCCATACGTTAAAGCAATAAAATGGATTCCCTTTTGAAAGACAGGAAACATCTAGTTGACATTTCTAGGAGCCATTTCTGAATCACCTATCTTCATAGATATTGATAGTTATTTTTAAAAGCAAAGCTCAAAATAAATACCAAAGTAAAAGCAAGCATGAAAATTAGATTATTTGGCATACAATTGAGACAACTCTAATGACCATCAACAAACTGTTGATGCCCAAAATGGGAAGTACATGAAAGAAATGGACTCAGGTTATTATTTTCTCCTTGCTGTTCAGTCCTGTCCCACTCTTCCCAGAACCCAATAGGCCATCGCATACCAATCCTGTCCATCAGGTTTTCTTGGTAAAGAAACTGGAGTGGTTTGTTATTTCATTTTCCAGTGGATTAAGACAAACAGATGTTAAGTGGCTGGCCCAAGGTCACACAACTAGTGTCTGAGACTGAATTAGAAGTCAGGTCTTCCTGACTCCACACCTAGTGCTCTATCCATTGAGACAACTAGTTGCCTCCATTTTTATTTTCCAGTATAGTTTAAATACTTCTTAAAAATAATATGCTATTGTTGCCATATTTTTATTTTACAGCTTTAGAAATTATTAGCCTTTCTAATGGATAAAGGAGATGTAATCAATACTTTTAATCCCCCAACATTCTGGCACCTTAGTCCTAATCTAATTCCAATTTTTGGAGGAGCTAGACCCCATAATGGGACCTGGAGCTAGAGAGCCAGTTGAATTGCCTCTCTCCTACTGGGCTAGATTTTTTTTTTATATTTTCTGAACTATTACCAAGAAAATTAGCACACATTTAAATAGCAAATCCCATATCCTCCACATAACCAGGTTAGAGAAGACAGGAAGAGGAAGATTATTTCAGAAGAGAGTTTGGTGTCTGTTTTTTGTTTTCTCTCCAAAAGAATTACAGAAAAATTATGAAATAAACCAAGGGATAATCCAGTATTTTAAAAAGAAGTCCTTTGACAGAGAAAATAAATATAATCAAACACTTTAAAAAAACACAGCCCAAAGCAGTAAAAACTAGATAGAACTATATTCCTACTTAGCGAATTATGAACTACTAAAGGGGTAATGGTGTAGAGGAAAGAATCCTGGTCTTAATATCTAGAATCCAGCCCTTAATAGATGTATGAGTATGAACAAATCATATGATTTATCTAAGCCTTTATTTCCCCATCTATAATATGGGGGTAATAATCCCTTTTATTAGTTTCAAGAGATGTCTCAGTGGTACATGAAACATCATTTCATGAGTCACTTGATCGATCTCATATACAGTACCTGTGATAAACATTTGCTCAAAATATCACTTGTTATTATTAATTGCATCTTACATACCTACTTTTTTTTTTTGGCAGAGGATAAGGAAGTAGAAAATTCTATAAGGAACCTAATAAGATCTTACAAATTAAATGAGTACATATGTCAATAGTCTAACATATATAAAGATCTGTTTAGGGAAGAATGGGGAAAATATAGATAACATACTTCAAAATTTCAAATGATAGACTCCGGTGACTTATAGGATAACACAGAGGCATCATTATATCATAAATTCTTTCTTCAATAAGGTCAAGGGGACAGCTGGATTGAGAACCAGGCCTAGAGACAGGAGGTCCTAAATTCAAATCTGGCCTCAGACTCTTCCCAGCTGTGTGACCCTGGGCAAGTCACTTAACCCCAATTCCTTAGCCCTTGCCACTCTTCTGCCTTAGAGCCAAGGCAGAAGGTAAGGGTGTGAAGAAAAAAAAAAGGTCAAGAAGCACTGGACACAATAATCACCAAATACCATAATAAAAAGTGAAATAGATTACATTTTAAATCAGGAAAAATAGTTGGCAATGTAAGAGTCATTTCTGAGTGATTGTTTGATGTATAACCTGATGATTTGCTTATAAAACAAAGACCAAAGGCAATACCAAAGTAGGAGATTAAAGATGTAAATATATGGCATGCCATTGAGGCAATTCTACCTTGACCTATTTAAATGAACTGTTGGTAATTCCAAATGGGAAATAAATCAAAGAGATATTGACCCAAGCTATTGTCATTTCCTAGGAAAGTTTAACCTATGCAAATATATCATCAAAATTAGATGAATGTATGAAAAACACTTATTAACTGTTTACTGTATGCCATGCACTGAGAGGACCAATCCCAGCCAGCAGAGTTGATCTCCTGCGCAAGAGGAAAGATAAGTCAGCCACTCTGGCTTAGAATATAAGCTTTTAAAAAAGATTTTATGGAGGGTGATTTCTAATAATAGACAGAGCACCCAAGGAGGTCAAAGACAGAAAGTTCCAATATATACATAGCAACATGTTTTCTAATAACTCTCTATTGCCTCCAGAATAAAATATAAACTCCAATGTTGCCACTTGAAATCCTTCATAGTCTGGTACTCCATATACCTTTCTAACCTTCTTGTACTTTATGCCCTTTTCTGCCAAGTAAAAAAAAAAGCCTTCTTGTTATTCCTGATGCCAAGGGTATCAGAGAGATGTGCAGAAAGAACTAGCACCTCTGATTCAAGGGCCTGCTGAGCCATTTTTAGGACTCTTCAGCTACCTTTAGTGTCCAACTCTCACCTGTGGCTCCAAAAGCTTTAGCACGCATAGTAGTCACACCTGGGTAAAATCATCTTGGGGGATAGTTCTCAAATCTGTTAGTGAGTTGGAGGGATATCTACCCCCAAGCATGTAAAGACTTCACAGCCAAGAAGGCTGCTGAAGCCAGCACTGTGGATAACTTAGAGTTTGCTCTGACATGGAAGATGCCAAGGGCATCCACTTCAACCGGAGCCATCAATAATCATCCTGACTTGCCATTGGACTTTGATGACTGGAAGAGAGCATGAGGCTGATGACTGTGCAACTCTACCTCACTTAAATCCAATTTACCTGCCAGTCAAGACATGACCCCCAAGATGTCCCTGGTCCTCTTTGAAAATGATAGATGAACAACAAGACCCAGGGGAGCTAGGGGGCACAGTGGAGGGAATGCCAGACCTGGAGTTAAGAAGGCTCATCTTCCCAATTTCAAACCTGGCCTCAGACACTTACTAGCTCTGTGATCCTAGGCAAGTCACTTCACCCTGTTTGCCTCAGTTTCTCATCTGTAAAATGAGCTGGAGAAGGAAATAGCAAACCACTCCAAATGGGGTCATGAAGAGTCAGATACAACCAAAACTAGTTAATAACGTCAGTCACGAACAGTGCTCCATTTCTTGCCTATCATTGACTTTTCTTCCATGTCTGGAACATATACCCTCCTCACCTCCAAATCCCTAATTTCCTTCAAGGTTCATGTCAGAAATTACCACGTGTATGAGACCTTTTCCAATTCCCCTCCTGCAAGTACACTCCCTCTTCAAATCACCTTCTATTTCTATATGTACTTGTTATCTCTCCTTTCTAGTCTTTGAGAGGCTTTTTTTCACTTGTATATTTAATCTTTAGAACCACAAATAGTGGTTGGCCCATATTATAAGCACTTAATAAATAAATGCCTTTTGATTGATTAATTACAGAATGGGTAAATGAATTGTAACATAGGAATGTATTAGAATATCATGATGCCATAGGGAATGAGTATTAAGAATGAAGAGACATGGAGGCAGCTGGGTGGCTCTGTGGATTGAGACCCAGGCCCAGAGATGAGAGGTCCTGCGTTCAAATTTGGTCTCAGACACTTCCTAGCTGTGTGACCCTGTCCAAGTCACTTAACCCTCATTACCTAGCCTTTACCACTCCTCTGCCTTAGAACCCATCCACACTTGATTCTAAGATGGAAGGTAAGTATTTAAAAAAATTAATTCAGAGGCATAGAAAGATTTCTATGAACTAATAAAAAGTGGAATAAGCAGAATAAGTTATACCCCCCCCCCAGAAGAAAAAAAGAAATGTACCTTCCTCCCTTCTTGGCAGAGATGGTGTAGAATATTGCATATATTATCATATTTGGGTAGTGGAAATAAAGTATGTGTAGATATTCTCTGGCTAATTCCAGTCAAGCAAGCTGTGATCCTTCTTCCATCTATGTAGTGCCCCCTTGCTAAAAATACTTGACATTTAAATAATGAAAGCCCCTGAATGGTTCTTTGGTTGTACCCTTAAATCCATGACAATGGCAGCAAGGAAGTAATACATCTATTAAAGTAAGAGACAGCTTCCAGCTGATGTTCTTTTGACTTTATCTTTAGAGTTGGCAAGATGTAACTCCAGTAGGGCATAAGGGAAACACTGAGACTTTTTCAACCCCAGTTTCATGGCAACCCTGCCTCTACTCCCTACATGCAGTGTGGATTCAATTAGGCTTGGGCCCTTGGAGTCCTTTGTATTTATTTTTTCCTCATCTTAGGAGAACAAGGACCCTGAGAGGCATTTGCTCTGGGAAACTTGTGAGTTCCCTGGAAGTCCCACCAGAGGTCCCATCAGCAAACAGAGCTAAATGGTAGCCCAGGCTTACTGTGCTTCCAGAGCAACAGTATTGATAGCAGAGGAAGCTTTTTTGTCAAATGTAGAAACCATTGTAAAAAGGATTGGTCCATTTGGCTATTTCACTGACAGGCTGGTAGTAGGAATTGGCAAAAACCAACCAACCAACAAACTCTTTCATGTCCTTTTGAGCCTTAATTACTAGCCTTCTGGCAGATTCCAAGAGCAGTTATAGATTGTTACTGACTTCTATTTAAATCATTTTATTAATGCACACTATTAGTTTTCTCATAGTTAACATTTCTCTCATTTTGAGAATAAACTATTTGTCCCATACTGATTTGTGTTTGTACATCGAGTACAATTTCTGTTTCTCTCCGACTGTCCCTCCTGAAGAACCCCTTATAAATCTCAGGTATAACTAACTATAGTTAGCAACTTTTCCCCAAGATGCTGTGATAAAGATTTGTCAGTGAGCCAAGGAATATAAGAATAGGAAATCTAATCATACTAATTAGCTGTTACGCTTCTCTAGGAATGAACCCAGCATAAACCACAATGGCTGGGTACAGAGAACAAAGAATAGTTCAGGTTGCTATCTGCTATGAATCCCAGACAAGAGGCTTGGTCGACATATCATTTGATTTTATAAAAAGTTTTTTCTCTTCCTTTTTTATTCTTTATTATATGGAATGGCTCACTGTTGGGGCAGAGAATTAAAAGGGAAGTATTTAGAAATGAAAGTTATATAAAAGCAAGATAGATCAATTTTTTATTTAAAAGATCTTATGAAGAAGATAAAGGAAGATTATGAGTTATATATCTAACACAATAAAATGAAGTAGAGGGGAAAACACATTTATAGAAATCTTTGTAAGAGATCCACCTGTAAAGACACTAATGCACTTTTGGTGGAGTCATGATCTGATCCAACCATTCTGGAGAGTCATTTGGAACTATGCCCAAAGGGCTCTAAAACTGTGCATACATACCCTTTGATCTAATAATACCACTATTAGGTCTGTATCCCAAAGAGATCCAAAATAGGGGGGGGGAAAGACCTCTTTGTATAAAAACATTTATTATACCTCTTTTTGTGCTAGCAAAGAATTGAACATTAAAGGGATGTCCATTGGCTGGAAAAGTTGTGTTATATGATTACAATAGAATATTATTATACTATAAAAAATGAATGAGCAGAATGACTTCAGAAAAACCTGGAAAGATTTACAGAACTGATTTAAAGTGATGTGAGCAGAACCAGAACACTGTATAAAGTAACAACAATATTGGTTGATGAGCAAGTATGAATGCTCCAGCTAGTCTCAGCAATACAATGATCCAAGACAACCTCAAAGATTCATGATGAAAAATAGTATCCATCTCCATAGATTAGAGTCTGAATATAGACCAAGACAGACTTTAATTCATTTTTTTTCATTTTTCTGTTCAAAGATCCCTTCTACAAAATGACTAATACAGAAAACTACTTTCCATGTGTAAAAATGGACTTGAATCCAGGACTTCAATCCCCAGAAGTCCTTGCTCCACTTCCCCAAAATGCTTTGTAATCTCACTGAATTCTCACCTGGGCTGAGAGCAATTCATTATTTAAAGGGTCTCCACCCACGGAGGGGTCTTCTTTTTCTTTCCTGTTTCCACTTGCAAGCAGAGGAGGCTCTTTTTCATAATGTAGGTGAGGTTGTCTAAGCCAGAGGCCTAGACACGTGCTTTCTTATTCTGTATTTTCTTTAATCCTTAACCTTTAATAAACCTCTAAAATATAATACTCATTGCAGAGAGAAACTAATTTCTATCAGTCTTCCCTAAATTTTAATCTTTACACATGATAACATCTGTAAAAAGATTTATCAGACTGCTTACTATCTTGGGGAGAAGGGAGAGGAGGAAGGTGAGAAGGAAGGAAAGAATTTGGAACTCAATTTTTAAAAAAGAAAAAGAAAGAGATCCACCTAAAACTAGATTGTTCCAGGATTTGTCAGGAATAAAATTCAAAGTGTAATGGAGGGGAAGAAATGAAGTCCCCCACCACTTAATTCAGGACTAGAGGGTGGAGGAGATGGAACGGAGCAAAAAGGTGGAGAGAGGGGACAGATTGTTTCTCCTCTTTCTTTTCCTAGTAAACCCAGACAGGCTGTCTTCAGATTCATAGACTATAATTTCTTGAGAGACAGGGTTGAAGTGAAATCCAGAACTGAACTGCTTCTTCTTCCTTGGGAAGGAAATATAGTTCTCCTCCCCAAAGCTTCTGGTCCCTCTCCTTAAATATTATGAGCAGGCACTTGATCTATAGAAATAGCTATTCTTGAGGATCACACAAAAGTTAGGGTAAGTGAGATTGTGGGATAAGGTAATGGGAAAGTGGGAAATAGGAAGTCCCTAAGGATTAACAATTGAACCCCTTCTCCCCAAATCCTGCAGGGTCAGGCTTTGCCTGTCTGACCCTCTGGGGTCAATTGTGAGAGCTTTCCTGACTTCTAACTGTCCTAACTATGGTATTAAGTTCAAGGACTACTTTAGAGGGAGAGAGATCTTCCTGGGATGGATGGCTTTATATCAAAGTCCTATGCACTCCTGTTGTCTTCCACTGGACTCAGGGGGTCTGGATTCACCGAAGGATGACCATGACTCAGAGGTTCTCTCAGACCAACCTCTCTGAAGGGCTTCCCAAAGAGAAGTGAGTTAACTGCTTGTATTCTCTCAGCTCCTCAGTTCTTTCACCGGAATTCTCTGTCCTTCCTTCCCTTCCCCAGCTCCAGTTGGTCTTCCAGCATGATGAATCTGCTTTCCTCTCTTACAGAAGGAAAACAACAGAGATGAAAAATGGAAAAGATCTATTAAGATTTCCCAAAGAAATTCTTTTCTCTCTGTCAACAGTAGTGACCACATTTAGATTCTAACATAGTGACTAGCACATTGTATGAAATAGCATTAACACTAAAGAAAACAAAGGTGGAAAATGACTGAATTAGAACAAATAGACAAAGAAGTAGCTTGTCATAAGGAAAAAATGGTAAGGACTTAAGGACTGAAAGCAGGGGTCAAGGCCTACCTCTGAAAACCACCACCTATGTGACTATGGGAATGACACCTAACCTTTCATTTTCTCTAGGAAACTCTACAGATCTATAAATTATCATTATCAATGAAGAGAAATTCAAGCCAAGGAGACATTTAACTTCTGAAATCACAGGCTGGCCTGGGCAAATAATAATAACAATAATAATACAGGTAAAGAAAGGAGGCCACTGATAGAGATAAAAAGATTCTAAGGCCTTTGTGTGATATTCTGAAGATACCCCAAAGTGGCAAGGATGAAAAATTTGTAGGGAGAAAATAATATTGACATTTTAAAAGCAATTCAAAAACATCAATAATGTCTAATCTATATGCCTGCTTTCTCATTTTTACAAAACTTTATAAGAATAAACTAAACCAACATTATCAAGAGTAGGTTTGAAGGAAATGGGAAGGCTTCAGAAATTTACATGCCCTAACATCATCCATATGGCACATTGGAAAGAGCATTAAATTTAGATCCGGACAACCTGGGTCAAATACCACCTCGATCCTTTAAGTGCCTGTATAACTATAGCAAAACCATTTTATCTTTCTGGGCCTCAGTCTTCTCATCTGAAAAATAAGGGTGGGGGTGGAGGGTTGACTAACTATTCAATAAGATCTCTTCTCATTCTGAATTTATTATCCTGTTTATTTCTGGTCCAAAGCTTACCATTTTTATAGTCATATAACTGATTAAGTGATCCCACTGAGCTTATTGTTTGTTGACTTAAAAAAATTTCATTTCTTATTTCATAAATTGAATTCAAAATTCATTGAATATCATAAATTGAAAGTACTATCTCATGACTCTTCCCCAACAAAGTGTCTCCTTTGCTTATAAAAAAATCATTCAAATTTCTACAAAATAGAAAACTAGACATTCTCTCATCATTATAGCCTCTCAAATCCCTCTATATAAATGAGGTCACACAGAATCTAGCCCAACTATCCACCAAAGAAAAACAAAGTGGATGAAGGATGGCTATTATACAGATGATATGTATTTGGATAGACTGATTTTCCATTGGTCCATTCATAGACATTGCCAGTAGATAATAATCAGAGCTTAGCATTATACATATGGAGGAGAGTGGATGGAGTGGGGTAAGAGTCAAATGAATATGGCGATAATGGAGACATGATGAGAGTGGTGAGCACCATTAAGAAATGAAAAAAGATATCTTGGAAGATGACTTTGTACTTCACAGTTCTGACTCATGTCAGACCTGCCAGGGGTCTCCAGAAAAGCAGTATCAATGCCATAGAATCACAGATTGATGCCTGGATGGAGATTTAAAGAATTAAATTAAAGAATTTAAAGAATTGGTCAGATGACCAATATTCTCATTTTCTAGATGAAGAAAATGAAGCTCAGAGAAATTGAATGATTTGCCCAAGGTCACACAGCAAGTAATGGCAGAGCTGTTATGATAATCCTATTTTTTTTTTTTAGGCAAAATCCACCATGCTTTCACCTTCAATATGTTTTCACTTGTATTCAGTTCAATTGACTGTTTTGAGGTTTTCTTGGCAAAGATCCTAGTTTGACATTTCCTTTTTCAGCTCATTTTACAGATGAGGAAACTAAGGCAAACAGGGTTAAGCAACTTGCTCAGGGTCATACATTTAGTGACTGAGGCCAGATTTGAACTCAAGAAGATAAGTCTTCCTGACTCGAGGTACTGTGCTCTATCCACTGTACCACCTAGCTGCCTCTTGGATGACTTGCATATATCTCCTAAGGAAACTGCACAAAACAAGCTTGTGAAACTGGACAATTTCCAGAGGCAGTAAATCTTTATTATTTTCCTTTCCATTTAAAAATGACAGGTTATCCCACAGATCTCTGAGAAAATGCCCTGTTGTACTTTGGAACCAACTAAATTCTGCCTGGCAGGGAAATAAGGCAGCTCCTTTTGTTTTGACTTAATAGTTTTGAGTTTTAATTACCTATATATTTTATAAATGATATTATACCCCAAAGGTTTATGGTAAGGGAAAGATTTTCTTAAAGATCTGATGAATAAATAAATTAAATGCATTATGGAGAAATATAGCAAGTTCCTGGTGCTATTTCAATTATTACTGACTTATTCATGGGATGCTGCACATAAACCTTTAAAGCTGTTTTGCTGAATTTAATCTATGGCTCTAAATTGGGCTTAAGTCCAGAATTTGACTTGGAGCAAATGAAAACCTTCCAACAATTCAACAGATTCTCTGAAAAGAAACTGGGAGAAATGTCAGTGATCTGGGAGACTGAGCAGTGCTTCATAGGGTATCAGAAAATCAATTTATTAAAGACCTCAAGATCCTGCCCCAAGATAGAATCAACATTTTTTAAAAATAGAATTTAATGCCATCTACCTCCAGAGGAATAATGGTTGAAGTAGGAATGCAGATGAAAGCATATTATTTTTCACTTGGATTTTTGGGTATATGTTTGGGAGTTTGAGTTTCATAAGATTATTCACTTAAAAACAGAATTTATTCCCAGATATCTCAACTCACCTCCCCATAGAATAGAAGGCATAGACTAACCAAAAACTATGTATGTATGAATTGTCTTTTGTGTTTCTATTTATTAGTTCTTTCTCTGGAAGTGAACATTCACAAGTTGTTCTTCAAAAATTAGTTCTGTAGCTTATATAATGTTTTCTTGGTTCTACTCATTTCACTCTTCATTATTTCAAGTATGTCTTTCCAAGGTTTTTTTTTTTTTAATTAACTTGCTTGGGGCAGCTAGGTTGCTCAGTAAATTGAGTCAACCCTAAAGATAAGAGGTCCTGGGTTCAAATCTGGAACTCAAATACTTCCTAGTTGTGCGACCCTGGGGAAGTCACTTAACTCCCATTGTCTAGCCATTACCACTCTTCTACTTTGGAATCAATACAGATTATTAATTTTAATATGGAAAGTAAAGGTTTAAAAATATTAAACTAAATCAATCTTCTTATTGTTTTTTTATGGAGCAGCAATTTTCCATCACAATCATATGCCACAATTTGTTCTGCCATTCCCCAATTAATGAACATCCCTTTGATTTCTAATTCTTTGCTAGAATCTACTTCTTAGAGACTTCAAGATACTTCCCCAAGGTAGAATCAACTTCTTAGAGACCTCAGGATACTATCCCAGGTCACAGGTGGGGAGATTGCTACTTTGAGAAGACTCAAGTGGAGCAGGTCCAATGAAGATATTAAGAAGATACCTACAATTCAGCCACAAGATGGTAGGGAGGAGGCTATCCATCTAGTGTCTTCTTATTGTGCCTAACTTATTCTTATGACTTGAGGAGTTCATTCAGAATCATCAAAGCTTTATTGTCCCTTGTTTTGTCTCCCTCTTTCCAAATTTTACATTTCTTTCATTCAGGCCCTCTTTGGTTCATCCAAACTGGCCTTCTAACTGTTTCTCACACATAATACTCCATCTCCCATCTCCATGCCTTTGCAGAGGTTCTCCACCATGCCTGAACTGTATTTTCTCCTTTTCTTTGCTTCTTCGAATCTCTAGTTCCCTTGAGAAGCCAGTTCAAACACTTAACTCCTACTTGAGACCTTTCTTGAATCCCCAAGCTGGAAGTGCTTCTATCCAAAAATAAACATGAATTTTTATATATTTATATATATATATTTACATAGACATAAGTATAGAATACATTCATTAATGAAGATGTTTGTCTCACTAGAACGGAATTTCCTCGAGGGCAAGAACAGTTTGATTTCTGTCTTTGTATCTCCAACACCTAGCACAGTGCCTGGAATACAGCCAATCCTTAATGAATGCTTTTTGATTGCTGGATTGATTCATGGATTCTTCCTTGATCTGGAAAATCAGAGAAAATCAAGAGCATCAGAAGCAAACCTGAACCTGGAAATGACAAACTTCTTTCCTCAGTTTTTTTAAGCAAAGTAGTAGCAAGGTTTTCTCTAAACATCTCTTCTCAGGATAGAAACTGTTTTCACACTGGACTGATGCCAATTATGCATTCCAGGAAGAGGCCTCCTGTGGATCTGAGTCCTAGAAAAACCAGCACCTTTTAAGGATATTCCAGCCCCCAGTCAGATGGTAGGACAATGTGGCATCCACTTTGGTGCTCTGCCTGATCTTGTCTAAGCCTTTAAAGCTGCAAACATTCTGTGCCAGGATTAGCTAAATGTTGCTGGAGAAATGCACTGCCAACTGGTAGAGATAGTATCTGGGTTTAGTATCAATTGATCGATAAGTTAAGTGTTTGCTTGATATAGGACCTGGCTAAATTCCACTATAAATAATTACATTCAAGCTCCCACTTTGGAGATACTGCTTTAATTAACTAATGCTCTCTGGTTCGTAATCTTAGGTAGAGCGTGGCCAGTGCCATTCTGGTGGCCAAATACATTTTCTGTTAAAAGGTCATGCATTCCATGCTCTAGCCAAATGATATTGCTCTCCATCTCCCATATATGCACATTGATTCACCTTCTCTATGCCTTTGCTAGCATTATTTTCTATTTTGAACTATCCTGATCCCCCTTTCCCTCTTTCCTTGATTTTGCCAATGCTAAAGACTTTTTCCTGCATTACATGCTTGTGGGATATTATGTGGGTGTCATGAGTTATTTTATGACATATGTGAAGTTAATGTAAAGAACTGAAATTCTGCATCTCCCCCATGGGTCAAAGGGTGTCTACCCCAAGCATGGAAACACTTCTCCCTGAAGAATGGGTGGATAAGAACAATTTGTTCTAACAGCCATGAAGGTGGCTGAAGCAGGCACTATGGAATGCTAGATTGATCAAACATCAAAGATTTTGGGGTCATCCACTGCCTTGTGGTTCACTGCAAGTTTTCCTGACTAATCTTACCACTCTCTGGAAAAGAGAAAGAGACTGAAAATGCCATGTATTTCCAGCTCACTCAAATCGAAATCACTCAAAAGTCAAAACTATGTCACTGATCCTCTTCAAAAACAAAGGATGAACAACAAGTCTACCAATTTGCATAAATTCGATGCTTACTAAATGCTTATTGTACCATTGCCTTGAATTAACCTAAAAACTTACCTTTGTCAAATTTGTGTTTTGGCAAGGCAATTCAGTTTGAGCATTAATTAATCATCTATTATGTGCAAAGCATAATACTAGATATCAAGAGACAAAATTGAAAAGTTTTTTCAACTTCAAGAAGTGTATTATTCTATTTGAGATACACATTTATACAAGTATATAAGTGCAAAAGGATGTCCATGTTATAGAAGAAAAGTTATTAATAATTAGAGGACTCAGGAAGGCTTAACGCAAAAAGTAGTCTCAGAAATCTTGGGGGAGAAAAGGAAATAGAATTTTAAGAAACAGTGGAGGGGAGAGAATTCATTCTAGAGTACATCTGGTGCAAAGGAATAGATGTAGGAGATCACTATGGGTTAGTTTCAAGTTCTGGAATAGCATGTAAGCCATGTGAATTTTAGATTTACTCCACCCTGCTTGGTCTAACAAAACAGGAATGTCTACACCCCTACTTAAGGACTAAGTGTTGAGAAGGATGGCCTATGATAGACATGTGCTGCTAGCAAATGATAAATCAGAAACAACTGACAGACCCCCTGGACTGTCCTAAGTCAGGCTTAAGCTACAATTGGTACATGTGAGACACAGAAAGTGATGTAAAAAATGGTCTATATATTCTGCATCACTTCTTCTCTCCAGCCTCTTTTTGCAAAGAGGTGGTTCTGGCTCTTGTGGCAGAGAAGTGGCTGGTGGCAGCATGCTGGGAGTCTTAGCATCTTGGTATGGCTGCAGCTATTGTCCGGGTTTGGCAGTGAGCATCTTTGATACAATACTGGGAAAAGTTTAGTAGCCTAGTTCAGGTGAGGCATCTTCACTGAGTTCTCTTGGAATTTAGGCTGATTCTTTTTTTCTCCTTTAGTTTTCCTAAAAATGCCATACTCCTAGGAGGCCCCTCATCTTGGAGGAGGCTTTGTGGCTGGAAGGTCTCTGAACTCCCCTTGACTCAGGCTAGGCTGGAGAAATCCTGTACCCTTTTCCCTCTCTCTTCTTCTTAATTCCTTCCCTCTATATTAATTAAACCACCATAAAATTTCCAAACTGACTTGACTATTTTATTTGGAATTTGAATTAACTCCCTGGCAACCAATTAAATTTATATTCAGTCTCAACCCTAAATTTACCCTTACAGTCAGGAAGTCTGAAGTGGAAGATAAATAAAGAGGAGCATTCTATCCAGACTTCTCCTTTTCACCTATTTCAAGTCTCAAAGAATTGGTAATTGAAGTGATACCCATTAGATGGGGAATGGCTGAATAAGTTGTGGTAAATGATTGTGATACAATATCATTTTGCTGTAAGAAATGAAGAGCAAAATGCTCTCAGAAAAACCTAGAAAGACTTATATGAGCTGATGCAAAGAAATGAAGAGAACCAAGAGAATATTGTAAACAATAACAGCAATATTAGACAGTGATCAAGTATGGATGATAGCTATTATCAGTGATACAACAATCCAAGGCAGCTGCAAAGTAGTCATGATGAAAAATGCTATCCACCTTTAGAGAAAGAATTGATGGAGTCTAAACGAAGGTCAAAGCAAACTAATTTGGTTTTGGTTTATTTGATTTTGAGGGAGGAAGGAGGGATCTTTTTTTACAACATGCCCAATATGGAAATGAATTTTATATGACTGAATATGTATAACCTATTTCAAATTGCTTAGCAATTAGTGAGAAGGGGAGGAAGGAAAAGAGAGAATTTGGGACTCAAAAATTTTTTAAATGTTAAAAACATTTTATTTATAATTGGGAAAAAATAAAATATTCTGAAAGAAAAGATAAGACCCTATTTTAACTACACAGTATCTGGAACATCGTGGGTCCTTAATAAATGTTCATTGTATTGATTTGAGTTTACTTGTCTTGGTTTTGTGTTTTAATTCCTAAATCCTAAAAAAATATAATAATAATCTACAGTGTTTAAGTGTATCTAAGTCCTATCAGGCTCAGTGCCTGCCACATATACCATTCCATGTTGCTCTACCATTGACCATTGACCATTGACATATTGGGAAACGCAACTTGAGAATATCCTTTGTGTACTGCAATGTTGCCTCAGGGGTAGAAAACAAATTTATCCTAGTGGCTTAGTGGAGGGATCTGACTAATGACATGGTCAGCAGAGCCAGCTCAAAGCAGGTTGGTGCTCTAGATATTGGAAGAATTTTCAGTTTCATGAATATAAAATCACACACCAAAGGCCTTATCATATTCTTCTATCAAACTCTTTTAAAAATATCATTACAGTGTTCCACTCTGGTGAACTGTCCCAAGGCAGGGTCCCTGGAATGAAGTGGACTTCTGAATGCAAATTACTTTAGGACTTTCTTGAAATGGAAATTGTGTTAAGGACAAGGGTGGAAAGGCAAAAACTTGTTTCATCAAGTAACTGGTCATTTCATAGGCTATAAGGGATTTAAAACTGTTCCCAGCTTATAGAATGACAATAATAGCATAGCTTGGGATATTTGTTGCTGGCTACAATTGCTCATGTGAAAGGCAGGAATTTGTAACATAAGATTTGAGGTAAAGGACAATAATATTTTTGTTCTTGCCTTCCTCCAACTTTCTCATTCGCTTGACATAACCAAAGAATATTGTCTCAGACTCATATAACTTCCATAGAGTTTTTTTTAAGAGAAACCTTTGAAATATGATTTGGGGGCACAGGATCCTAATAAGAGATAAGGAAATATTACAACACAAAGTCAAATAGAGTATTGAGAAAAGACCTTTGAGAACAGTGGCCACTAGAGGTACAAAAAGGCAAGATTTAATCTAAGCCTGATTCTTTAACTGGATGTTGTTTGAGCACTTGGCTGGGTGGT